>NC_084736.1:69407798-69577798 GCF_033978785.1 Entelurus aequoreus | reverse complement strand
TTGCTATTAACTGGGCTCTGTCTTTATGTCGTATGTTCTTTTAGGCCCACGCCGTGCATCGCTGGCTAATCGATCAGGACAGTAGTGTGAGCTCTGAGATGCCGGATGGCCAAGGAGTATGGCTCTATGATGATGAAGTAAATATCTGCAACACGTATATCTGGCTTTTTTTTTATATATATATAATCACTATGTGTGTGTGCGTGTATATATATATATATATGTATATACATATCGATGGTCATCTTGTTATGTACAGTTTGTGTCACTCTGCTTTTATTTTCTCACTTTTTTCCTTGTTTTGCTTATGGTATTGTAGTGCTGGTTCTTTGAAGTGGTGCTGTTGTGCTGTGAGCTAAATCAGTCGTACAGGTGTCGTGGATCACGCTGGAGCTTTTTTATATGTTTCCCTCCCCTGCTTGACAGATTGTACTAACCTGCTGGTTTTTTTTGTTTTTATTTTGTTTAGGCGTTTGTTTAAGATACGAGTGTGTTATCTGTTTTGACATCCTTCTCAGTGTCTTCGCGGAAACTGATGTTCTCAATAATCAGCATATTACATGGCAAGAGTCCACGGGCAAAATCTGACTGACACATTGTAAATATGACCGTTGTTCTTTTCACACAGTCCACGCAACAGAGGTCCATGCTAATGATAACAATTCACGGTATTTTTCCTGTGGGTTCTTCTGATTTGGTCAATATGCTTGTTTCATCCGTACCACTGTGATTGTGTTTAGGATTCAAATCCCATTCAAGTGTGAACGTGCGGCGGTGTGTGAAAGAGTGCGTGAGGGATGTTCAGCCTTATCACTGTGATGCATGCTTACTCTCAGTCCGTGCATGCGGCATCTTCAGTGTATTGGCCCATCTGTGTTGTGTCTGTGATGGTGGATGCACTCTTTGTGCTGCATCGTCGCGGTCGTGCATGCCTTGCGCCTTTGATGTATCAGTGTTTGTGTATTGCTGCTGTTGTGTAGTTCCTGTGTGACGTGCTGTGCCTGTCTTTTGTCCGTCTTTATCTATGTAAAACAGTCTGGGACTTGATCGCCAAGGGTTTCATTGCTACTATCTAATAGATGATCTCTGGAAGAGAGTTCATCTAAGTGCAATAAGACCGCTGGGAAACTTGTTCCAGACGATTCTTTCCCCTCAAATCCTCGCTCCCTTCTTTGCTATCCCAAATTTTTAATCCTACTTTTCCTATCTCCATATTGCTCCCAAAGGCTATGGAGCGCCATGAGGTTTCCTAAAGCCCAAATGTTCGAAGAATCACGGCATTAACAAACAACAACAATGTAAAAAGTGGAAACAAACTGGCTTCGCAAAAAACAATATGGAGTGTTATCTTTTTCTTTGGTGCTTATGGTTATGTGTGCTTTGGACAATTGCATTTTTCTTCCCTCCTTTTGAATTGCCTGGTATGTTGGGAGTGTTACGTGCATTCCAGGAGGGACTATGTGCATCTTGTTAGCATTTAGCACCTGTATGGGACTGTATGTGTCGTAGCAAATGCATACCAATTTGTTTACAGCTTTTTGAAGAGGAAAAAAAACAACCGTAAAAGTCAGTAAAGCCGTGAATAATCAGCCATGAACAGGACTGCTGCAAATCAGTGGCCTTGTGGTTAGAGTGTCCGCCCTGAGATCGGTAGGTCGTGAGTTCAAACCCCGGCCGAGTCATACCAACGACTGTAAAAATTACCTCCCTGCTTGACAGTCAGCATCAAGGGTTGGAATTGGGGGTTAAATCACCAAAATGATTCCTGGGCGCGTTTACCGCTGCTGCTCACTGCTCCCCTCACCTCCCAGGGGGTGAACAAGGGTGATGGGTCAAATGCAGAGGATCATTTTACCACACCTAGTGTGTGTGTGACAATCATTGGTACTTTAACTTAACTTTAAATAGGTCAACGCTTAACCAGGAAGTTGGTATGGGCATTTAAAAAGTACAATGAAGAACTGCCGCATTTTCTGCACGATAAGCCGCTACTCAAGCTTCCCTACAGCTAATCTATGGATTTTTTTTTCCGCTAACAGCTAAATTATAGATTAGGATTTAGCAAAAAAAATCAATCAATGTACTGAAATCATCCACTTAAAGAAACGTTTCAAACTCAAAGTGTCAATTTAGAAGGAAGAGAAATCTTGATAAACATCTGGACCATTATTAAAAAAGGAGAAAATCTTATGTATTTCATAAAGGAAGAATAAAGACATCAATGACATTTCTATTTTGTTTGATCAGGCATTTTGTTTTGGAAACAATTAAGGTATGTAAATAAACATTTACAAAACCTTTTTATGTAAATATCTCATTTCACAACGTACCAGTATATATCTGCGGCTTATAGTCCGATGCGGTTAATATATGAAAACATGTTTTTCTTCTAAAATGTAGTGGTTGCGGTTGAAGTACCGGTGTGGCTTATAGTCTGGAAAATATGGTAGTTGTTTTAGGTGATTGGGAAACTCTTCATTGTTCTGATTTTGGTAGGGGTCTAAAACACATGCAGGTCATTCAAATTCTATTAACCCTCTTCATCAACCTGTCGAGCCCCCTCCTGTAAGACAGAGTTGTGTATTGTCAGTGGTCTGTGTAAAGGTCCTGGCCCCTGCTACCATTACCACTCATTAGGCTTGGAGAAGGTCCCCTTATAATCCCACAACTCTAACTAGCCCTCATTTAGTCCTCAGAGACAGATGCTCCGAGAGCCAAGCCCCATTCGTCACACTGTGGCCGCATGGCAGACTCAGTATGAAGAAAAGCAAACTGTCACACTCTGCACTGTCATATAAATTCTCTCCCGTCTCAGTTTCTCTTTTCCAGCTGCTCCCTGGCCCACTGTAGATGCAGACTACATTAGGAGGCCCATTCAGGGCCAGCCACCAGCAGTTGGCTGTAATTTGTTTCGGCGAGGGGTGTACAGGGTCATTTACATGTGAAAGGCCACGGCCTATTCAAATATTGTTACACTCATTTCTATCCCAGGGTTATTAATACCAGCTTTCAAATAATTAAGATTAAAAGCTGTGGGGGGTTATTTCTCCATTCTGTTGAGCCTCCGGATAGATACCAACTTTAGCGAGAAAACAGAGGAGCAGAGGTTTTCTGAACTTGCTGATCGATTAGATTAATTTGATTTTTGCTACAGTGCTATATGAGATATGTTTGATGGTGAGAACATTCAGTGGAGCCATTCTAAGAAGAGAAACTGATTGACAACAAACGTGCATGAATGCATGCATGTGCATGTGTTTAAGGTGAATGCGCAGAGCATGGGGAAGGTGGTCAGAAACTCTTAAAGTGCGTGCCCTGTCCACCTTTCGCCAGATGTATGGAGCAAGAAAAACAGGTCCCCGGTGAAGTTCCTATGCCTTGTCAAAAATTAGATCAGGAACATCCTAAAAATGTACATAATGTTTATGTCAGATGTCAAAACATATTTATTCTTTGTCTCGCGATAGTGAAGAAATTAATTGTCATTTGTAACAGTGGAACCTATGGAAACCCGTTTCCACTACAAAAAAATGGTACATCATAATTATGAGAATAAAAAATCTAAATTATGAAATAAAAAAGTCAGAATGATGAGATGATTAAATTGAAATTATGAGATGAGAGTCAAAATTATGAATTATGAAAGTCACAATTATGGGATAAAAGTCATGATTATGAAATAAAAAGTTCTATTTATGAGAAAAATTTCGAAATTTTGAGAAAAAATATTGAAATTATGGAATAAAAAGTCATAATTATGAGATAAAGAAATTGAAATTATCAGATGAGAAAGTCAGAATTATGAAAGTCACAATTATGGGATAAAAGTCATAATTATGAAATGAAAAGTTCAATTTACTAGAGAAAAATCGAAATTCTGAGGGGAAAAAAATGATTATGAAATGAAAAGGCATAATTATGAGATTAAAAAAATAGAAATGTTGAGATAACAAATTCTGAGATAAAGTCGAAATTCTGAGATTAAAATATTCAGAATTATGAGATTTTAAAAAGTCATAATTATGAGAGAGAAAAGGTCAAAATTATGAGATTAAAAAGTCATCATTATGAAATATAATGTCATAATTATGAGCAAAAAAAGTCAAAATTATTAAATGAAAAAAATCAGAATTATGAGATAAGAAGGTCGAAATTATGAAATATGAAAGTCAAATTTATGGGACAAATTTTCATAATTATGAGATTAAAAATCCTATTTATAAAAGAAAAAATCGAAATTATAAAAAAAAGTTATAAATATGAGATAAAAAATCGAAATGTTGAGATAAAGTTGTAATTCTAAGATTAAAATATTCATAATTATGAGATTTAAAAAAAGTCATAATTATGACAGAAAAGGTCAAAATTATGAGATTAAAAAGTCATTATTAAGAAATAAAATGTCATAATTATGAGCAAAAAAAGTCAAAATTGTGAGATGAAAAAATTCGGAATCAAGAGATAAGAATGTCGAAATTATGAGTATGAAAGTCAAATTTATGGGAGAAATTGTCATAATTATGAGATAAAAAGTCCTTTTTATGAGAGAAAAAAATCGAAATTATGAAAGAAAGTAATAATTATGAGATTAAAAAAATCGAAATGTTGAGATAACAAATCATGAGATAAAGTCAAAATTCTGAGATTAAAATATTCATAATGATGAGATTTTTAAAAGTGATAATTATGAGAGAAAAAGTCAAAATTATGAGATAAAAAGTCATTATTATGAAATAAAATGTCATAATTATTAGCAAAAAAGGCATAATTATGAGAGACAAAAATTCTGAATTATGAGATAAGAGAGTCGAAATTATGTAATATGAAAGACAAATTTATGGGAGAAATTGTCATAACTTTGAGATTAAATGTCCTATTTCTGAGAGAAAAAGTCAAAATTATGAGACAAAAAAGTTGAAATTATGAGATAAAGTCTAAATTATGAGATGACATGTCATAATTATGAGATAAAAAGACAATTATGCGATAAAGTCATTATTCTTATCTCATAATTTTGCCTTTTCATCTTATAATTATGAATTTTTATCTCATTTAATTTGCCATTGAGTATTTTTTTCCTTTTAGTGGTGAAAACGGGCTTCCATAGGAACCTCTAAGGTTCAACACATCTTGTTCCAGGACACCGGTAAATGTAACATTTACTCACATCAAAGGATAGAAATAGAAACAATGGAAATATGCATGTTGCCACCATACAACCTTAAACTGTAGAAAACGTTACAGTCATCGCACGTTTTTCGCGATAGACCAATTTGCGCAAAGTAGGATTATTATATTATAAATCAAATATTTTCATAGTTAGAGCATAAAACCTTCTAAATAGGTTTTTTCACAAAATTAGAGCCCTCTAAACATGAAATGAGACCCATATATTTATCTATACAGTCGTTTCACCTAATATAGTAGCCTTGAGTGTGTTCTACTGTAGATTACAGTACTCACGAGTAGCCCATAGGATACTCCAAGTGACATTGCTACGGACGTCACCCGGCCACTACAACATGGCCACAACGTGGAAATACTTTTTCAAATGCTGGGTAATTCCTCCAAGTTAGAACTAGGCTGAAAGGTATAATACGCGTCGCTCAAGCCAAAGCTGTGTTATTGATGTCGACGATGAAGCGCATCAAAATAGTGTATCTCCATGCAGCTCTTGATAGCGGACAGCAGTCTCGGTTAGCCTGAAGTGCCGTGCCAAACGTCTGATGCTAATTGTTGCTGCTTAGTCCAACATCGCTGCCGTCAAAAGGTTAATTTGTGTCTTTATTACGAAAGCTTTTTTTTTTTTACACTGAATTTATGTAACTGAATTGTTTGCGTTTGAATTTGTGTGTATTTAAAAAAATCAGTGTTTTAAAAATCTGTTTAAAAAAAAGCCAATGTATAAAAATTCAGTGCTGAAAAATTCAGTGTCGAAAAATCGAAACTCACTTCCGGTAAATTAAGCCTGAAGCAATCGATCCTGTCTCAGAACCAGCCAATGGGGTGTCAAGTTTGAAGTCACGTGACACGGGTCTTACAAAACAGCGTAAAGACGGCAGTTAATTGGGCTACCTTGGCATAATACAGCATAATTAACATTTCAATGCGGCCGGCTTGATATTTCCAAACTGAAGAAATTATTCCAATGGTTAGAAACTGCACTTTTGATTGACATACGAAGTTGTGCTTCATGCAGATTGGGCACCAACAGAGTGGGGCGGGGCTTGTTTACAGAGTAGAAAACCTGAAAGCCAATGTCAGACGGAGGCAAATTCTGCAGAAAAGTGATATTATATCAAGTACCCCTGACTCGATTACAAAAGCTGTTGATCAAAATTCAGTTACATAAATTCAGTGTCAAAAAAAAAGCTTTCGTAATGGAGACACAAATGAACCTCCATATTCACCAATGTAGACACATGTTATTGATGAGGCAGGAGTTCAAGATGAAGTCCATCAAAAAGTTGGTTGAGCTGAGGTTGGGAAGATAGAGTAGCTGCTGTGTTGTTTAATAATGTTCACCCTTAACCCGGAAATGGAAGTCCGGCTTGGTATTATAAATTATACCAATATAATTAATACAAAAATAATATTTATCAATCGCTTCAATTTAATACCAATAGAAAACAAGAGGAATACTGCACTGTAATACATATAATACATACATTTAAAAATATATATTTAACACTTAATTTAGGCCAAAAACCTCTAGCATATGCTTTGAAAAAAAAAAAAGGATTTAAAAAAATCTGCAATGTAGTGAAGCCACAACATTTGAAATGTGTTGTAGCGAGGAACGATTGATTGTAAGTAATAATTTGACATAGGTGTCACAAAAAGACACCCACAGTTAATCTTTCGATTCTCAATGAACTGAGGACGTGTGCAATATGCTTTGAAAGTTATAAATTTTACAACCTCAGGCATTCAACGTCGGAAGTTTTAGTTTGCAACACTAAAAGTAGATGATTTGTTTTTCAGCATTACCACCAACAATCTCATTTGTGTGCACAAAAGCCCCGCAAGGTCTGAATGCAAGATATGGCTTAGAAGCATCGCTAATTGTGCTTCCTTTTAATTTTAATACTAATTATATCTGTTCTTATCTCTATGGCTGATTAAACATCTCCAATTAACTTAACATGCACGTTATTGTGTGACAAACCCGAGGTAACCTGAGACAAAACCACACAGATTCAAACCCAGAATTTCCTTGCTTACAGCAACAACGCTAACCAATCCCAGTTATGATGAAAAGCAACTTTACTCTGCCTGAAATATACGCCTTGTATGCATTAGGATGATTGCTGCATTATGCTGAAGTGGTGTGTGTGTGTGCGTTATGTATGTATGCGGTTGTGTATGTATGACTGTGTGTGCGTGTGTGTGTGTGCGTGCATGCACTTTACTGGAGGTCTGCGTGGTGATGTGTAAGTATGTGTGGTTTCAAGTTTCATTGCGAGTGTGATTTTTAGAATATGTACTTTTGCGTGAGGCAGCATTTAAGTGATTGGTCCCCTAACTTTTTGACTCGGGGGGCCGCATTGGGTTAAAAAAATCTGGCCGTGGGCCGTGCTGTATACATATATGTATATATATATATATATATATATATATATATATATATATATATATATATATATATATATATATATATATATATATATATATATATATATATATATATATATATATATATATTCCAAGCGCCATGATGTCACGTTATCAATGGGAAAAGTTATTTTTAGACAATATGATTAGCCTGAGCAGCTAGGAGACACCGAGAGTAACAAGCGGTAGAAAATTGATTAGAAAGGACAGATTACAAAAAATAATAATAATAATTATAATGAATATCATTTTTTTTTTTTTTTTTTTTTTTGGAACTTTTTCACGGGCCGGATTTTGGACGCTGGCGGGCCGTAGTTTGGGGACCCCTGATTTAAGTTGGCATATTGAGTCAGTTTAGTTATTAAAGGGGAACTTCACTTTTTTTGGAATTTGAATCATAAAGAAAGACATGACGACGGATGGATTTTAAATTTTTTTATGCATTATAACCATACTTGCCAACCTTGAGACCTCCAAATTCGGGAGATTTGGGGGGTGGGGGGTGGGGGGTGTTGAGGCGGGCGGGTGCGGGGGGCGGGGTTAAGGGGGGAAGAGTATATTTATAGCTAGAATTCACTGAAATTTAAGTATTTATTATATATATATACATATATAAATAAAATAAATACTTGACTTTCAGTGAATTCCAGCTATATATATATATATATATGTATATATGTGTATATATATATATATATATATATGTATATATGTATATATGTGTATATATATATATATATATATATATATATATATATATATATATATATATATATATGTATGTATTTTATTATATATATATATATATATGTATGTATTTTATTATATATATATATATACATATATATATGTATGTATTTTATTATATATATATATATATATATATACATATAAATAAAATAAATACTTGAATTTCAGTGTTCATTTATTTACACATATACAACACACATAACAGTCCTCTCTACTCATTGTTGTATTTGAAAGTGCAATGCTTTGCAGCCAGTAGCACAGTCTTTGAAGGAGCATAGGTATGGGCAGTGTAATATTCTGGGTTGGAGTCAATAACCAGGCGAGGTGACGAAGTTACGTCTCTTTACTTCATACTTCAGAACCGACTCCCACACTTACCGTCAGGGTGCGCAATACAACGTAAACCGTTGGCCAACCAAAAAGTAACCACAGAACCGGTATAGTGTTCTGTGGTTACTTTTTGGTTGGCCAAGCGGACGTGACGACAGGCTGTCCTCACTCAGGTCCGCACGGACCTGGAGGGGGCGTGCCTTAAGTCCGGCTGGAAATCGGGAGAAATTCGGGAGAATGGGTGTCCCGGGAGGTTTTCGGGACAGGCACTGAAATTCGGGAGTCTCCCGGAAAATTCGGGAGGGTTGGCAAGTATGATTCTAACTAAATAAAAGTCAGCTTACAGTGGAGCCATTCTATTTTGTCTGTGAAACCCAATAAATAACCATTCAAAAAACGCCAACAATACTCCATTTACATTTCGTGACTTGAATATTAACCAAGTATTAGTGATGTTGTTATTATAAGCGCTAACGCAGACTAACTAGTTATAGCGGCGCTGTGATCACACGCCTGTGTACAATTTCAACATGATCAACTGGCAAGGTGTTTCCTCGCTTCCTTGCTCCCTAGAAGTCTATTGTAGATCATACGTCTTGCATCTCACCTGGGCAGAAGATGTCTGAGGACATGTTCAGACAAGTTGGTACTAGTGTTTTCCCGATACCAATATTTTGATACTTTTCGGTACTTCTCAATATTTTTCTAAATAAAGGGGACCACAAAATTTTTTATTATCACCAATCCTCGCCTCCATGGCGACAAATAAAGTAAGTTTCTTACAAGTATTATCCCTGCAGGACGAGGAATAGCTAAACATGCTTCACTACACACCGTAGCTCACCGGCGTCACAATGTAAACAAATGCCATTGGTGGATTTACACCTGACATCCACTGTAATGATACCAAGTACAGTAGCGTATCTAGTCAATACTACTATGATTCCGCCGATATTTTTTGGCATCAAAACATCTTCTTTCGTTTTTTTTAAATGTATATCGTGTTTATAAACTCAGGAAATATGTCCCTGGACACATGAGGACTTTGAATATGACCAATATATGATCCTGTAATGACTTGGTATTGGATTGATACCCAAATTTGTGGTAAGTATCAAACAACAGAAGAATAAGTGATTATTACATTTTAACAGAAGTGTAGATAGAACATGTTAATAGAGAAAGTAAGCAGATATTAACAGTAAATGAACAAGTAGATTAACAATTATTTTTCTACCACTTGTCCTTAATAATTCTGACAAAATAATAGAATGGAAAATGACAAAATATATTAACAGTAAATGAACAAGTAGATTAACAATTATTTTTCTACCACTTGTCCTTAATAATTCTGACAAAATAATAGAATGGAAAATGACAAAATATGCATGCATATGTCAGCAGCTAAATTAGGAGCCTTTGTCTGCTTACTACTAAAAGACAAGTTGTCTTGTATGTTCACTATTTTATTTAAAGACAAAATTGCAATAAGAAACATATTTTTAATGTACCGTAAGATTTTTTGTTAAAATAAAGCCAATAAAGCTAATTTTGTGGTCCCTTTTATCTAGAAAAGTACCGAAAAGTATCGAAATACATTTTGGTATATTTGAATAATATTGGTATCGGGACAACACTGGTATATATATATATATATATATATATATATATATATATATATATATATATATATATATATATATATATATATATATATATATATATATATATATATATATATATATATATATATATATATATATATATATAATGTAACTTTATAGTTATTTTTTTAACTACAATATAAAAAATATGCCAGATTTAAGATAGTCATCGACTAAACATAAGTAAATAGCTCTTCAAATTAGGGACATTTCTTGAAATAAAATGTAAAAACTTGGTAAGTGGCAAATAATTTGCAGCGTACATGAAGACAGACGCGTAAAATGGATTGCACTCGCTTTATTGCTCATTCAAGAAACGCAAACCTTTGCGTGCGCTATCAAGTTTGCACACGTTCTAGTCCACGTCAACCTTTAGTAGATCAGGTCTTAAGTCTTTGACTGACTGCTCGATTTAAAATATGTTCTACTCTATTATTGGTTTAAATGGAAAACAGAAAGTCAGATACATCAAATATTCATTTGTTTAACTATTCATTAAGAGCTGTCTGTGCATTGATGTCTGAATGGCTCTGTTGTCTGGGACGGGAGGTATGAGACGCTGACTCAGTGCTTTGTGCAGATGATGATCCCTTCACGCTGTCATCAGGGCTGTGACAAAATGTACTCACAACTGAACTACTTCTCGCATGATAAATAGCTGGTGTTTTTATGCAACTCTGCTCTTGTGTAATCAATATAGGCTGCACACTTCTGACCAATACAGTGAGCTACATACACTATATTGCCAAAAGTATCTGGCCACCCATCCAAATGATCAGAATCAGGTGTCTTAATCACTTGGCCCAGCCACAGGTGTATAAAGTCAATCACTTAGGCATGAAGACTGTTTCTACAAACATTTTTGAAATAATGGGACACTCTCAGGATGCCACCTGTGCAACAAATCCAGCCGTGAAATTTCCTTGCTCCTAAATATTCCACAGTCAACTGTCGGATTTATCATGAGAAAATGGAAGAGTTTGGGAACAACAGCAACTCAGCCACAAAGTGGTAGGCCACGTAAACTGACAGAGAGGGGTCAGCGGATGGTCTTCCAACATGACTGTGCACCAATGCACAATGCAAGGTCCATAAAGACATGGATGACAGAGTCTGGTGTGGATGAACTTGACTGGCCTGCACAGAGTCCTGACCTGAACCCGATAGAACACATATGGGATAAATTAGAACGGAGACTGAGAGCCAGGCCTTCTCAGTGTGTGACCTCACCAATGCACTTTTGGAAGAATGGTCGAAAATTCCTATAAACACACTCCGCAACCTTGCGGACAGCCTTCCCAGAAGAGTTGAAACTGTAATAGCTGCAAAAGGAGGACCAACATCATATTGAACCCTATGGGTTAGGAATGGGATGGCACTTCAGGTTCATATGTGAGTCAAGGCAGGTGGCCAAATACTTTTGGAAATATAGTGTAGGTAAAAACTACAGTTCTCGTGAATCTAGCCTCAATAATGTAAATATGCTATATTGTCTCAAATAACACCTACCAGGACAAAAAAGCACTGAACTTAAGAGAGAGTCCACAGTAATATACTTAAGAAGACTAACTGTTGACATTAATTAAAGTTGGACTCGCGGTATAAAGTCAAATGGAATTTGTCTTTGACACATCTGCATATGGTGAATTTTTTCAGTAGATCAATAAAATATTCCTCCTGTATCAGTGGTGAATAGGGCTGTAACGGTACTGTAGATACCGCGGTATTACGGTTTCAAAATCTTCCCGATAAAGCCGTGATGCATGACGGTTTCAAACGAAAACTTGGTGAGTGTAGTTTTTTTCTGGCACTTTTGAAATAAACTACATCTCCCAGAATCCTCTGTGCAGTGCAGGATGGTAATGTGGAGGCATGGAGCACCGCTCAGGGAAGAGAGAGGAAGCAGGAAGTGAAGTGTGTTCCACTTTGTAGTCGATAAAAGTAATTGTTTTGTTTTTTTTCAAAATAACTTTTTAGGTAATGTTCGCTAACAAACAGACAAACCCTGGCGAAAACATAACCTCTAAGGTGGAGGTAATAAAGCGCGCCACATTCGTGTTCCAAGCCAAAACAGATTCAGTCAATGTGCACATACGATACGCTACCATCAACCGGAAAATATGAAGCCAGCAAAGCTAAACTTCAACTTGTGAGGTATTTACATTATTAAAAGTTAAAATGTGAATAATTATCTTCTGAGAAACTGGATTTTTCAAACGAATATAAAAAATGTCCACTGTGGAGGACTGCGAAAGTAAAAGTTGAGAGACACTGTGAATGTTCCCGCACAGTTCCTTGCATATAAAAATTGTTGTAATATAAACCCCGTTTCCATATGAGTTGGGGAATTGTGTTAGATGTAAATATAAACGGAATACAATGATTTGCAAATCATTTTCAACCCATATTCAGTTGAATATGCTACAAAGACAACTTATTTGATGTTCAAACTGATAAAAAAAAAAAAAAAATTGCAAATAATCATTAACTTTAGAATTTGATGCCAGCAACACGTGACAAAGAAGTTGGGAAAGGTGGCAATAAATACTGATAAAGTTGAGGAATGCTCATCAAACACTTATTTGGAACATCCCACAGGTGAACAGGCAAATTGGGAACAGGTGGGTGCCATGATTGGGTATAAAAGTAGATTCCATGAAATGCTCAGTCATTCACAAACAAGGATTTTAAAATGTATGACTTTTTAAAAGGCCGCTGTGTACACGGACGTAGGGAGAAGTACAGAGCGCCAATAAACCCTTAAAGGCACTGCCTTTGCGTGCCGGCCCAGTCACATAATATTTACGGCTTTTCACACACACATGTGAATGCAAAGCATACTTGATCATCAACAGCCATGCAGGTCACATTGAGGGTGGGGGTATAAACAACTGTAACACTGTTAAAAAAATGCACCACACTGTGAACCCACACAAAACAAGAATGGCAAACACATTTTGGGGGAACATCCGCACCGTAACACAAAACAAACACAACAGAACAAATACCCAGAACCCCTTGCAGCACTAACTCTTCCGGGACGCTACAATATACACCCCCGCTACCCCCTATCCCCCCCACCTCAACCCCGCCCCCTCCCCTACCCCGCCCACCTCAACCTCCTCATGCATGTCCCAAATTCCAAGCTGCTGTTTTGAGGCATGTTAAAAAAAAATAATGCACTTTGTGACTTCAATAATAAATATGGCAGTGCCATGTTGCCATTTTTTTCCATAACTTGAGTTGATTTATTTTGGAAAACCTTGTTACATTGTTTAATGCATCCAGCGGGGCATCACAACAAAATTAGGCACAATAATGTGTTAATTCCACGACTGTATATATCTGTATCGGTTGATATCGGTATCGGTAATTAAGAGTTGGACAATATCAGAATATCGGATATCGGTAAAAAAAAAAGCCATTATCGGACATCTCTAATTTTAAGTATTATGTTTGTTTTCAATTACAGTAAATGTTTTTATCCTAAACATTCCTGACACTTCGTTTTACACATTTTTTATTTATTTATTTTTAGGGGGTGGGGGGACATACTGTATATTACAATAATATCGTACCGTGGCCTTAAAGGGGAATTTTGCTTATTGTCCGTTTGGTCAAGTTTCCAGTTGATTTGGGTAAGCAACCCATTTTTTTCAGCCTAGGTTGGCTCAAAGTTCCACATTTGCAGCGTGACAAAATCTCGCTGACCTCACTCTTTCCGCTTCCGTCTGCTCCGTTTCACCCTCTGTTTGTGTTCGCTTCTATAAGCAGCAGCTCATCCTCTGTATATTCAGCTTCCAAAAGATAAGGTTGTGCATCCTCATTTGTCCAAAAGATAGTCGTTAGTTACCAAGTCGGCCACGATTACAACACACTCGCCTTTGTTGCTGGAAGTAGGAACACACATTTGTTGCCGGAAGTAGGAAGTGTGCTGCTATGGAAACGGAATTAAATCCACAGAGGAAAGAAGTTCCGGTATTGCTTATAATGACCAAAATATGGTAAATATTGTACATATTGTTATGAAGGTGTATGTTACTACATTTCATATATACTTGCAGTGTGTATATAAAACATTGATGGAGGATTTTAAAGTGGTTTTAGAGGGAATTGAAGGCTACAACAGTGACTCCCATTAGTCACATCCTGCAAGCATTTAAAAAGAAATCATCTTTAAACCCCTCCACGCCCCTACACACACACAAAAAAAGACGTGTGTTCTTGTGTCTCCCAT
Organism: Entelurus aequoreus; assembly: GCF_033978785.1. NCBI lineage: Eukaryota > Metazoa > Chordata > Actinopteri > Syngnathiformes > Syngnathidae > Entelurus > Entelurus aequoreus. The sequence goes on along the minus strand of NC_084736.1, from coordinate 69,563,203 downwards.
TGTGACTGACAGGCAGAATAATATTGTATCGTGAGATTTTGATGGCGTTACATCCCGAGTGGTGAACCAACAAGTATTGCTGGTCCTGTGATGCATTGTCTCCACAAGTGTTCTGACGCCTGTTCATTAACCAAACTGATTTCAATCCCGGTCTTTCTGAGCAGATTGTGCCTGACGCTGACTCAGTCCCAGCTCTGACCCATGACTCCGGTCTTTGTACGAAATGGAGTGTACGCTTTCTGCTAGTGCTTGACAACACAGAGAGTTGTGAAGACTCATTCTCTTCACAGCGATGCCCTTTCGCTCGTCCTATTCCCTCACACACCTTCACTCTGCAGGCTTGTTTTCTCCTCTCTACCTGTCCTCTTAGGAAGATGAATGGAGGTCTGGACCAGCGATGACACACTCCTTTCCCTTTTTTTATTGACTTCATTCATACGTGGATAAATATTTCTAACTCCTGAATTTAATCTCCCACAGGTCAGGCTGGCGTTTCACATTTATTGGAGTATTTGTATTTGTGGTCAGAAGTTTACATACACTTATCATGGTCTTGAGTGTAAATTCAATTACTTATTTGATCGTTATTTTTTCAGAACTGAATCATGATAAAACATACATTTTCCATGTTTTCTAAATACATGAATTTAGTGCACAAGTTTTGGATTAATTGTGGATTTATTTGAATATTACATTAGGTCAGGGGTCCCCAAACTTTTTGACTCTGAAAAAATCTGATAATTATCTTGGAATAATCCCAAATAAGGAAGCAACACCACACAAACGTTTGTAACACAACAGTATTTCTTCCTCGAAAGTCTTGCGTTCTAATAAGAGTTAGTGTCAGTTTAAAGTGAATGCGCTTTACTTATGACTGCCGCTACTGCACTCAAGCAACCGTTCTCTTGGCAAACCAGTAATCCAGAGGCCAATTAATCCATCAAAAAGTAAAACATTGAAGTAATATGATAATTTACCAAAGTTGCTCTGAAGCAAGATAGCATCCTCTGCGGGTCTTTAGTCCCCAACTGACATCACTCCATCGCACCGTTTGCGTGGGATCAAAACACACCTTGCTTAAAAGCACACCCACCTAACATGGTAATAGATATTATGGAATTATAGTATATATTTTATGTGCTATATCATGTTAGAAAACTGTACTCTGCATGGCCTTGCCTGGTTCGATCCCTAGCTTCTGCCATACATACCAAGCCTGCTCAGTGGCCTTGTGGTCATACCAAAGACTATAAAAATAGGACCCATTACCTCCCTGCTTGGAACTCACCATCAAGGGTTGGAATTGGGGGTTAAATCACCAAAAAAGGATTCCCGAGCGTGGCCACCGCTGCTGCTCACTGCTCCCCTCACCTCCCAGGGGGTGGAACAAGGGTATGGGTCAAATTCAGAGGGTATTTTCACCACACCTAGTGTGTGTGTGACTATCAGTGGTACTTTAACTTTACTTTAACTTTTTATACTAGTCACATCCGTTGTGTCCTTAAGCGAGACACTTGCTCCTGATGGGTGGTGGCCATCAGTGTGTGAATGTGGAAATAGTATAACCCTTTTACCATTTACCATTGCACCTTGCACTACAAACATAGTTAACTTGTTTAAGACTTAAAAAGCAGGTTTTGATAAAAGACTTACCGGCTGTGAAATGTTACAAGATGTTGATGGTGTACAACCTCTTACAGTATGCTAATAAAATGTTGATTAAAAAGTAAATGTTTTCACATGTTAATTTATGCCAATTACATATTGTACTGGTAAGAGTACCAATAACGATAAGGAATATCAATGTTAAAATCGGTATCGATAAAGTCCTAACAATATACATATATACATACATATATACCCTTCTTGTTGGTGATCATAATTGACAGAATCTTTTAGTTTATTTTAGCATAAAAGCATTTGTCGGACAGTACTGATTAGACCCTAAAAACTAGTCTTAGAACAGTCCGAAAGTCCAAGGAACTGAAAAACTTCAAATAACTCCATGTCGTCTTTACAAATAAAATAAAAAAAATCCTCAGCAAAACAACCCAAGACAAAAAAAGGGAAAAAACAGCACTGACATATGTTGGTCTTCAATTAAGTCCATAGTCGCTGGTGACCTGTCCCTGCTGGCTGGCTCAGCAGGAGCTTTGTGTTTTGGACCCTTAGTCTCAGTGAAGAGCTAAAAAAAAGTAATCGTAGATTTACACAAGTAGGGAAAGTCTTTGTAGTCATGCCTATTTTGGATATAGTACGACTGCCAAAGTCTGGAAGAAGATTAAATGACATTGGTTAGCACATTTTCAGGAACAACCCAGGAACCGCCAAGTCCACCATGACAATTAATTAGAGCTTATAGGTCACAAAGAAGTATGTATGTAGCAGTTAAAGTGAGACTTTCAAACCTAACACTGGAGTAACTGTCACACAAGATAGTGTCGTGCCCTGTGGCTGTTTCGCTCTGGGTGGATGGAATTATAAAGAACGTGGACTACCTCCAAATTAACCTCAAATAAAGTAAGATGGCAGAAATGTGGACACATTTGGGTGCTCCAACAGGATAATGATCCCAAACACACATCAAACTGGTATTGGAATTCATAGAGTAGGCTGACATAACCTGGAATTATGTTACCAAAGCGCTGACCTCAACCATATTGAATATTTGTAAACTATATAAAAATTTGTCCAAACCTGATGTAGGTGCGATTTATATTTAGGTGTGATTTATAGGCCCCAAATCACTGGATATATTTGAACCTGTATGTATACTTCTTACCCTGTGTAGATTTGGAAAAATACAGGGTGACCCAAAAAAACAGAACCCATAAAAATGGTAGTAAATCTTACAAAGGTCCAACACATTTTAAGGAATTTGCTGACTTAAAACTTCAGTCTGTGTATGATTAATACCCAATGTTTCAGGTAATGTAGTCGCTTTGCATACAATTCACTCTTTCCAAAAAATGGTCCAAATGGGCTATGAAGGGAAACTTGATTGCTGCCTTCAGTTCACCAATGTGTTCTAAAACAATCCTCAAACGATCGGTGAACTGAAGGCAGCAATCACAGCAAAAATCTTTGAAATCCCCCAGAGGAACGTGTGACATATGACGGTTGCCTTTGCCTTGCCATTTGCAGCACATTTTGGAACGAACATGACATTTATTTAAATTGGCATTCACACATTGCCTGCAATTTGTCGGGCTACGCCAAAGACCGTGTGAACACCGAACACAAAACCTGGTCATCCGTCACTCATCCACTATGAACCCAAAGAACCACGGTGATCTGCCAACAAAATTACCATGTTCAATTATTTGTGACGTTTTGAAGTGAGGCTTATTCAAAACGCCTTTCACCGTGTGAAGAACAACAGCTTCCGGGCGCCGTGGCTCAGATGGTAGAGCAGCCGTCCAGAAACTTGCGGGTTCCTGGTACAAATCCACCTTCTGCCATCCTAATCACTGTCGTGTCCTTGGGCATAAACACTTCACCCACCTTGCCTCCACTGGTGTATAAATGTGAAGGAATGTTTGGTGGTGGTTGCCGCAAATTGGAAGCCTTTATCTCGACTCATCTTGACTACTGCAATGCCCTGTATGTAGGCATTAGCCAGGCCTCCCTCGCCCGGCTGCAGCTCGTGCAGAACTCTGCTGCTCGTCTGCTAACACAGACCCGCAGACGTGAGCACATCACCCCTATATTAGCGTCCCTTCACTGGCTCCCTGTGCGTTACCGAATCAACTTTAAACTCCTTTTATTTGTTTTTTAAATGTCTAAACAACCTCACGCCAACATATCTCTTCTACCTCCTTCAGCCTTACTGCCCCACCCGATCCCTAAGATCAGCCGATCAGCTGCTACTAACGGTCCCTGACACAAGGCTGAAGCTTAGAGGTGACAGAGCTTTCGCCGCGGCTGCTCCCAAGCTCTGGAACGACCTACCTCTGAGTGTTAGACAAGCCTCCTCTCTTCCTGTTTTTAAATCTCTCTTAAAAACATACTTTTATTCCATGGCTTTTAACACTGAGTGATATCCATCCTGCAATGGCGCCCCACAATACACCTGCTGTGAACCTGTTTTTATGTTCTATTTATTTTATTTTATTTATTTATTTTTTATCGTGTTCTGTTTGTGTTGTGTTGTGCTTTGAGTCACTAGTAAAAAGGGCTATATACATATAATCATGTTAGAACGGCTTAAACCGGAATCGGACCCAAAAAAGAGATGGACACTTAGAAAAAACAAAAATATTTATAACAAAAAGTGCACTCACGAGGAGCGAAAAAAACCAAACAAAAAGCACACTAAAACAGAGTTGGAATAAACAAAAGGCGTACTCAAACGGAGTGGAGAATAAACTACACAACTCCACCAGGATGAAGCCAAAAGAGGTAAGTGTGAGCCAACGGGAGAGATGATCACAATGTAGCCAAGCGAGTGGAAACGTTCTTGGTGCAGAGTGAACCATCGTCAATAACTGGCATTGGCTGTAGCGGTCAGCACGGCTTAAAAAGGCCTAATTGCTAACAACCCGCAGGTGTGAGAGAGAAAGAGGCCAAAGAGGCACTGCAAGAGAAGCAGTGGAGGCAAACACCACAAATCCATTATTGTTATTTCTATCCGTCATAACACTGTCCTGACACCGCAATAATCTGCCAGTCACATTTTCCTGCCGGACCTTCTCGATGTAAACATGATAACTACGTGGTGAAACACGAATCCAATCTGCGTTATGGCCATATTCAAAACATGTTGAGAAAGGTTTGCCATCGTTGGGATACACTTCATGGCGGTTTGAGAAACACCACACTCTGCCATCCAAACCGGCTATTGAGAACGCCATTAAAACAACCAAGATAACTGAACATTTGGGAGATGATTGTACACAGACCGAAGTTCAAGGTCAGAAATTTTCTAGAAATTTGCTGGATCCTTGTAGGATGTAATAACATTTTCATGGCTTTTTTCACGCTGTCTATAATAAATTCAAACTGGTGCACCTGATTACTGTTTTAAAAACCATTGAAGACGTCCTGTACGTTCCACCCTGGAAAAAGAACGGTTTCATATACATCAGACTTCTGACCACAACTGTATGTGCCTTAACATATGAAGGTTTTCCATGAACTTTCTTGCAATGTATTAAGTCATCCCAAGGCTGCTCAGTTCATTGGCCCGTTCACCATTTCTGTCATCAGTCTCGCAGGGCATTTTCAGATAACGTCACTCCTCGGTTGCCTATGACCGTACACACACTGTGTACGTCCGCCATGCGGGTGTTGGCTGACGTGCAGTGTGTGCTGGTGCCAGTGAGAGTTGGGGTCTAACAGGATAAAGGCGGGCGACAGGCTGAGGAAAGATAGCTGACAAAGGGTCAGTATTTATGTTGATTCCTCCCTCAGCTGGTCTCGGACCCCAGGACACAGGCCATAAAGCTACTACAGGCAGCACACGTGGGAGGCTGAAGTCCTTTATTCTGTCAACAAGGCAGACCCGAAAGTGGGTGCAAAGGGCGCGTCTGTCATGGATCTAAATCAACCGTGCCACCGAACAGAAGTGTGCCACGGTTTATTACAACTTCCCTAAGACATAATGGAGCATGATAGCCACAGGTTTAATGAGAACATATCAAAACACATTTCTAACGTCCAACGAAGGGCAGTGCCTTCGATATCCCTTCATTCGGTCACGTTTATTAATTTTTTGCTCCTCAGCTATATTGAACTACTGCTGACCGAGACAGGGGAGGCTTATCTCTGAGAGTTCCAGGCCGTATTACTGGAACTCACCCCAATTTGTAAAATATTTAGCAATGTTCTTCCTCTGTAGTGGAGATGTGGTTGCATTTACACAGTGAGGACAGGAGATGTGTCCCATGTGATATTTTTGCCCAAGTCACGGTCCATTTGTACGTAGTCTTCGTTCTACATTGCCCCCCGTAACCCCCCTCCTAGAGCATTTATCTCCCTGCATGGTTTTGGCAGCGATGTGCTTTTCCCAGCATTTAGCCAGGAGAGGGAGCGAGGAGGGGAGAGGTAGAGAAAAGAGGGCCTTTTCAACAGAGGAATGACGGACGCTTTATTAAAGGAGGTAGGGTCTTTTGAGAGGCTGGCCCCTTCATGCCCCCCCCAACCGGAGTGTCTGGCCCATTGTCATGGGGAGGTGGTAGCGGCCCCCCCGCCAAGCGCTTTGTCACTGTAAGTCACCTCACAGACTGAAACAGATCTGTGACTAAAAAAAAACAAAAAAAAACTATTTTGCACATTTTCTATTTTGGGGTAGCCTGGTCCGTGAAAAATTATTGTGAGGCTGTCACAAAACATACAGGCGACGCAGAGATGGGCGTGACATGTGGGGAAGACAGGACAAGAGAAGGGAGGGATAAGTGGAGGTGACAGTGCAACTAAGTCGGAATGGTAGAGGGGTATGTGAGGTGGAGAGTCCAGTAGGTAGAGGATGCAGGAGAGGGTCGGCAAAACTCAAAGGCGCGGGCTAAAAAAAAATGGACCGAAGTATTTGGAATCAAGGATGTAGTTTGCAGAATTGATGTGAGTGCCGGGTGCCCACTGGTTTTTTGGCTGCTAGTGAAATGTGCGTCTTTAGATACAGGCGACATTCCTGCAGAGATAAACCCCTGGGCCCCTTCACCCCCCACCCTACTCCTTGTCTCTCCACCCACCACGGCCGGGTCCTGCTCGCTCAAGTGTGTGCATCTGTGCGGGTGTGTGTGTGTGCGCCCGTGTTTACGTCGGACGGGGGGTCGACGCGCCCTGCACGGTTGGCACTCGCAGGGGCGCAGCTGGGAAGTCATCTTCCAATTTGGGAGAACGTAAGAAAGACAGCGCAGGGCCATCAGGCATGCCAGTGAAGATCGTCACTTGCGGAGTGAGTACTGCTCTTTTACTTTTTTTCACTTTTCTTAGGTCCTTCTACCTTTGGCTGAGTCTTAGATATTTGTCGTGTTTTTCGATGGCTACCGAAATCCTGATATTTGATTTCATCTTTTAAAATTACCTTTCATGCGTTCAAATATTGACCTTTTTGAGGCTGTCCTACTACTGGCGTCATCCTCATTCTAAACCTACATAAGGAAAACAAACTATGCAAGGATGCAAACAATGTATCTGCCAGAGTTTAAACTTCCACTTTTTTGTGGGTTTTTTTTTTGGTGGAAAATTTATACAAAAGATAGTGGCCATATTTTATCTATGCTCACCTGGAATTAAATACCTTTGCAATATAGGAAGGAGCAAGATTGCTCTGGATTATCTATGCAAATTTGGTGTATGTGTGCATCGAAGATTAGTGCAAGTGTGTCTGTTTTTTCTCTTAATCTTGTTTTTGACTTCACTTCACTCCCAAAGTTTGGTGTTCCAATTGTATGATGTCAAAAAGGATTAGCTGTGGTAAGTAAACTGGAGGTCAAAACTCCTCAGTTGGTTGATGAATGAATTCCATTTAGAGTAACATTAGTGAAGACTTTGAATGCGTGTGTTTTAATCCAGAGATCCAACAGAGCTACTACACACTGAGCCTTGTTTACATGCAAGTCTTTAAAAGTACAGGGGTAAGTCTTCAACTCCTTCATTTAAAGATGGGGAATGCACAGTAGTTACAATTAAGTGCATACTAAGTCCTTATCTAGAATGACCAGATGACACGATCCATTAGATAATACTGAGGACTCAAGCTTTGAACTTCATTGTGTACATAAACAAAATCGTGCGTGCGTTATAATCCAGATGTATTCAATATAATTTTGTTCAGAAGATTTTGAAAGCCCATATACCAGGTAAAAATAGGTAGACTACCAAAGAGGAATGGTTTTTTTTTACATGGACTAAAAAAAGAAAAAAATATGATAATAATTGTAATAATAATAGTATTTTTTTTAGAATTTTTTTTTTTTTTTTTAGAGAAAAAAATGACGGACTAAAAACACTTTTCAGTACAGTATTTATCAAAAGCAATTTTTCACCCATGATTTATCTAGCAATAAAGAGCTTTAAAGTAATTTACTTAGCTGGTGTGTGCATTACTAAACGATTTTGTTTATGTACACAATGAAGCTCAAAGTACTAAAAGTACAGGGGTAAGTCTTCAACTCCTTCATTTAAAGACGGGGAATGCACAGTAGTTACAATGAAGTGCATACTAAGTCCTTATCTAGAATGACCAGATGACATGATCCATTAGATAATACTGAGGACTCAAGCTTTGAGCTTCATTGTGTACATAAACAAAATCGTTGAGTAATGCACACACAAGCACACACCAGCACACTTTGAATGAGTGCGTTATAATCCAGATGTATTTAATATCATTTTGTTCAGAATATTTTGAAAGCACATATACCAGGTAAAAATAGGTAGACTACCAAAGAGGAATGTTGTTGTTTTTTTACATGGACTAAAAAAGAAAAAAATATGATAATAATTGTAATAATAATAGTATTTTTTTTAGCTTTTTTTTTTTTTTAAGAAAAAAATGACGGACTAAAAACACTTTTCAGTAGTATCCTGAAATAGAGCATATTTATCATGCTAAATCCTAACTGTAATATATATATTTTTTTTTTTAAAGAAAAAAATGACGGACTAAAAACACTTTTCAGTACAGTATTAATCAAAAGCAATTTTTCACCCATGATTTATCTTGCAATAAAGAGCTTTAAAGTAATTTACTTAGCTGGTGTGTGCATTACTCAACGATTTTGTTTATGTACACAATGAAGTTCAAAGTACTAAAAGCACAGAGGTAAGTCTTCAACTCCTTCATTTATTCTTTCTGGGTCGAACTATGAATTGTGGTCAATTTCATTTGGAATTTTTTTTGCTATGTCTCTTCAGTTCATTGTATTCAATATCATTTTGTTCAGAAGATTTTGAAAGCACTTATAGCAGGTAAAAATGGGTAGACTACCAAAGAGGAATGTTTTTTGACATGGACTAAAAAAAAATATATATATGATAATTGTAATAATAACAGTTTTTTTTGTGAAAACTATTTTAAAAAAGAAGAAAAAAATTACAGACTAAAAACACATTTCAGTGGTATCCTAAAATAAAGCATATTCATCATGCTAAATCCTAACTTTATTTCAGTACAGTATTAATAAAGCAATTTTTCACCCATGATTTATCTTGTAATAAAGTTGTGCATTACTCAACTATTTTGTTTGTGTACACAATGAAGCTCAAAGATTGAGTCCTCAGTCTTATCTAAGGGATCGTGTCATCTGGTCTTTCTAGATAAGGACTTAGTATGCACTTAATAGTAACTACTGTGCACAAGGTGTTCACCATATCTCCTTTGAACACTTTGGCTTTAACCCTTTTTTGTCATCACCCCAATCGATGTCAAAACCTATAACAATCTCATACATGAGCACAGCGGCTGCAGCACGGCCTAATATAACGAGCTGACCAATGAGAAAGGCTTAAAGGGAGAGTTGCAGTGTGCGAAAGTAAAAAGTAGGGCTGAAAAAGATGCTTTGACGTCTATGAAGAACAGGTTTTACATACAGACAGCATGTTGAGTTTAGCATCGTAACGGCTTCTTTCAATTTCCGTAAATGTGCCCAATGCCGAAAAGGTCCCACAGGTCTCCATCTGACTGAGTCAACACTTACTCCATTTCTGTATCCGGCACCAGCCCGCTGCCTCCTCACCCTGTGGGAGACAACTGCAGAGATGGTGGCTAAAGGGGAAAAGGCCTAAGAAAGAAAATCAATTTGTTGAGCAATTGCAAGTCAGCAGAAAAGGATGATGAAACAGCTGTTTAAGTATACTCTGCAGGAATGTCCAATTCCGCTGCTCAGTGTTCCTGTAAATAGTATAGAATGCCTGTGATCACACTCCTAGGAGTACATTTGGACGTCATTTATCAGGCAAAATTGGGGACATTATAGAGAGGTGGTGGCATTTATACATTTGTACTTTAAACTTAAGGGGTCCTATTATGCAAAAAACGACTTTTCGTACCTGCTGGTACCTGCTTTTGTGTTTTTAGGATCCCCATAAGTCCTGAACATTTGAAATCAAATTGGCCTGTAGAAGGGCTACGGCTCCCAATTAAAACTGCCAACAAAACGGCATATTCCAATAGGACAGTCGGAAAGCGACTTGAAGATAATCGGTAAAACATCATCTATGCAAAATTTGAACCAAAGAACCAACATAGCACGCTATGTAGACCACAAGGAGTGTTTTAGATGTAGAAAATAATATAACCCCTTTAAATATGTCTGATTTATACATTAGGCCAGTGATTCTCCATCTAGTGGTACGCCAAAGAATCAGAAAACGCAGTGTTACTGTTCAAACTGTGTGTAATGTTACCGTGGCATAAAATATTAAATATACCTGTTAAATAGAACATTTCCCTTGTTTTTAATGAATACTTAGACCTACTACGCTACTGTATTTTAATGTTGGACATTATGATGGTACTTGTAAGTGTTTTCTGAAGTGGTACTTGGTGAAAAAAGTTTGAAAACCACCGCATTCGCCGATAAATTCCTGCTGTTTTATCTGTTTTAAAAAAGGTTGGTTATTTTTCGCTAAACAGCATCAAATCCTGTTTGTTTGGCAGCTAACGATTGTTTTGATAATCTATTGATTAGTTTGTTCGATTAATCGAGTAATCCTTGCATTGAGTAACCTCAATGCGTGTTTTAGGGGGAAAATTTGAATTAAAAAATATTTTATAAAAATATATATAACATAGTATATAATAAAAATATAAATCTTCATTATTTTATCCTAATAAATGCTTAACATCAGCATTCAAATTCTACTTGAATTACTAGTTGTGGCGCTATTTGGCAGTATTCTTTTCCCACTTGACAGTCTGTGGAAGAGCTACAGGACTTGGCTTTTGGTTGCATTTGTAACAAAGTCCTGGTTTAATTCCCGGCTTCATTTCCCCCGACAGAAGCCAGCATGTGCAAACCGTTAGGAAGGAGACGTGGCCTAAACCAACAATCTCCAAGATGAATCTAGCAAGTCATATAACAGCCATAGGTTTTAGAACAGCTCATTGCATTTAAATAGACTCGCTGGGGTTGATTGCTTTGGTGTGCAGCAATTGTCCCCTGCTCAGAAAACACTTTCCTGACTATGGCCTTAAAGACCTCATCTTCCAGAGTCTAGCGTTAAATGTTTAGGCATATAATTAAAAAAGTGTGGTATGGCAGTTTCTCATTACCACTGTTTGAGGTGATTTTGTCTGCTGATCATGGCAACGTATTTACAACTAATCAGGCTTATAAAACACAACTGGACTGGTTAATATAAATCATCTCAGTCATGTCTCCATGGTCATCGCAGACACTGAGCTTCCAAACACTGCAGTCCACCACTGAGAGGGTGATGTCATTATGTCTGCTGCAGCACCAGCTGAGCAGAAAGAAAGTGGCCGTTTGGGCTGGTGGGGGGTTCACAACAGTGGATCATTGTTGTAAATGATTTTACCTTGTAGTTTTGCATTCTATTTGGCCGGTATTAGACAACCGTAGACCACTGTGCAACACCGCTCATGTTAATGGCGGAGCCGGAAAGCAGGTTATTGTTTTCTTCCGACAAACAGAATGATTAATTGGCTCACTCATCCCTGCTCAGACCCAGAGCCTGAAGCATGTCCTTTCCCTGGGAATAATCAGCGGGCAACACATTCATCTAAATTATGTCCCGGCAAACGCAGCGAAGGACTGCGGGTTCCGAAGCATTTAATGGGCGTTGTATGTTATTTTAATACTGACATGCATCGCATGTTTATTTCTGATACAGCTGGGCTCGGGCGGGGTTGATGCGTCCTTATCATAATGCACACTCACTCCTTGACGCAAGCAGATACACAAAAATGTCTCACCTCAATGAGAGTGCATTTGCTGTTAACATGTTATCATTCAGCTTGGTGGACTGTGGTGGGAGGCCTCCATGGGGGAGGGGGGGGGGGTCTCCAGGGTGTCTCCATGGTAGATGTGTGTCTGCATCAGCTGTGTTAGTGATGACAGGATGTTTCTGGTGTCTCCATGGCACTTGAAAAACATTCCACACAACAAACTACCCTTTTGTTGTCTTTTGCAGTGCATTTGTAACTTAAAGGGGAGCTGCACTTTTTGGGGGGGATTTTGCCTATCGTTCACAATCATGATGAAAGACATAACGACGGATGTCCTTTTTTTAATGAATTCTAACTCGTAAATAAACGTAAATAAAAGTATGCTCATAATGGGAGGTCCTCTATTCCACACATAAAACCCAATACAAAAACATTGAAAAAGCACTAACAATACTCCATTTATATTTAGTGACTAATATTACCTAAGTATTAGTGATATTGTTATTATAAGCTCTTACGCAGACAAACTATAGCGGCGCTGTAATCACAAGCTTATGTGCCAATGTTGACATCATTGATTGATCAGCTGCTTCCTCATTTCCTTGCTCGTCAAGCTTTATTCGAGATCATAAATAATGCTTCTCACCTGGAAGATAGAAGGACGAAGATGTATTCCGACAAGTCGGTACATTTTGACAGCCAATTTAGACCCTGGAATGGCGATAACGACACGAAGCGACGTGTGATTCCACCCCCCTTTTCATCGTGAGGATTATGAGTCATTCTTCATCTAAATGGGAATGTATTAATATCCCAGAAGTTGACATTCTAATGACAGCAGACATTGTACAGTAAGTGGTGTTGTATTATGTTTGTTGGGCTCTTATAAAGTCTGCCGTGAGTAATAATCAGTGATGTTGTTAAAAGCAAGCAAACATCGTTTTTTTTTTTTTTTAATTAATGTGCCGCGTATGCTTGAAATGAGCAAAATACGTAAATATCAAATGTTATTATGAATGGGTGGATGGATTAGGGTGGTCAAAAAAAAACAAGCTACCCTTCTGTTGTCTTTTGCAATGCATTTGTGACTTAAAGGGGAGCTGCACTTTTTTTCACGTTTATTAACTCGTAAATAAACGTAAATAAAAGTATGCTCATAATGGGAGGTCCTCTATTCCACACATAAAACCCAATTAAAAAAAACATCCAAAAAGCGCTAACAATACTCCATTTACATTTAGTGACTAATATTACCTAAGTATTAGTGATATTGTTATTATAAGCTCTAACGCAGACAAACTATTTATAGCGGCGCTGTAATCACAAGCTTATGTGCCAATGTTGACATCATCAATTGATCAGCTGCTTCTTCATTTCCTTGCTCGTCAAACTTTATTCTAGATCATAAATAATGCCTCTCACCTGGAAAGTAGAAGGATGAAGCTGTATTCCGACAAGTCGGTACATTTTGACAGCCAATTTAGACCCTGGAATGGCGATAACGACACGAAAAGACGTTTTCCTCGCGAGGATTATGAGTCATTTGTCATCTAAATGCCAATATATCAGTATCCTAGCAGTCGTCATCCTAATGACAGCAGACATTGTACAGTAAGTGGTGTTGTATTATGTTTGTTGGGATCTTATAAAGTCTGCAGTGAGTAATAATCAGTGATGTTGTTAAAAACAAGCGAACGTCATAATTAGTTTTTTATGCTTAAAATGAGCAAAATACGTAAAGATCAAATGTTATTATGAATGGGTGGATGGATTACGGTGGTCAAAAATAACAAGTGAAAGAATGTGATTAATCACAAAATTAATCACAATATTTGTGAACCCTACTCAGTGGCCTAGTGGTTAGAGTGTCCGCCCTGAGATCGGTAGGTTGTGGGTTCAAATCCCTGCCGAGTCATACCAAAGACTATAAAAAAAAAAAAAGGGACCCATTACCTCCCACTCAGCATCAAGGGTTGGAATTGGGGGTTAAATCACCAAAAATGATTCCCGGGCGCAGCACCGCTGCTGCCCACTGCTCCCCTCACCTCCCAGGGGGTGGAACAAAGGGATGGGTTAAATGCAGAGGACAAATTTCACCACACCTAGTGTGTGTGTGACAATCATTGGTACTTTAACTTTAACTTTACATACGCAGATGAATCACTTATTTACTTTATTTTGACCGCACATGCTCCTTAACCTCAAACATGGATGGTTACCTGAAAGTCTGAGGGTTGCCATACAACAGCGCTTTTTAATTACTTTCTGTTAGGCGCCCCCCGAGGAAGAAGAAAACATCTTGCGCCCCCACCCTCATTCTCAGCAGTAATGTGCAGATCGATACTGAAATATCGATACCAAAGATACCAAATTGTTATATTCTAATATTGATTCTAAAATCAAGGCAGAACTGGGTACCAGGGGGTTATTGCGTGTGCCTCACAATAAGAAGGTCGTGGGTTCGATCACCGGGCGTGGGGTCTTTCTGTGTGGAGTCTCCATGTTTTCCAGTGACTTTGCAGTTTCCCTACGGGTACTCCGGCTTCCTCCCACCTCCAAAGACATGCACCTGGGGATAGGTTGACTGGCAACACTAAATCTGCGAATGAATGTGAGTGTGAATGTTGTCTGTCTATCTGTGTTGGCCCTGCGATGAGGTGGCGACTTGTCCAGGGTGTACCCTGTCTTCCCCCCCGAGTGCCGCTGAGATAAGAAATATAAAGCAACTGACAACAAAGAGTAACATATTTAGCATTGTTTTTTATTCTGTTATAGAAAAAGATTTAAAGTGCATCAATTTGCCTGAAATTTGAAAAATTGTATCCCTAGACTATAAAAAAATGTTGACAGCCTTGAACCATTTCTTAGTGAAAAATAAAAATAAGTAAACTCAATAAATAATGATACATTTAAATTGATCAGGAGCACAATGTATAAAACCCTTTACCTACAAAACAAAAATTTAAAAATTATTGATGATTTTATTTTATTTTTTTGAACAATCTCAAAGTGAGGAAATCAGGATTTATGGATACAATGAGCACGTTTTTTAGTGCACAGCTTTCTGAAACAGGGTTGGAAGCATGCAGTATTATGATACTGATAAAGCACCCTGGCATCGCAGCCCCACTATTTGAGGAGGACTGCTATTATGAGGTGGCGACTTGTCCAAGGTGTACCCCGCCTTCCACCCCAATGCAGCTGAGATAGGCTCCAGCACCCCCCGCGACCCCAAAAGGGACAATCGGTAGAAAATGGATGGATGGATGCTTTTCAGTCAGTGATCAGGTCAATGCTTGTACGCTAGTGCAAAGATTAGTGAGGAGACTCTGACTGTTGTGTTTGTTCACTGGCAAATAAACCCTGCTTAGATTTAAGATAATACTCTTTGGAAACTGAAAGTTTGAAAACCTGCACAAAGCACTTTCAAGTAACCTAATCTAACCTTGATCAATCAATCAAAGTTTACTTATACAGCCTTTAATCACAAATGTCTCAAAGGGCTGCACAACCCACAACGACATCCTCGGCTCAGATCCCACATCAGGGCAAGAAAAAACTCAACCCAAAGGGGACAAGGATAAACCTTGGGTGTGGGTACCCCCACCCCCTTGGGTGACCGGTGCAATGGATGCCAAGTGGATACAGTTAATAATGTGAGAGTCCAGTCCATAGTGGGGCCAGCAGGGGATCCTCTTGCATGTAGACACGTTGGGGCGCAGAGACGTCACTAACTGATTTATTTTAGAGCAGTGGTTAATCCCGGGTCCCAACTTGGAACAGCTAGCGCATCCTCCGTGGAAGCTGGTAACCTCTCCACACAGTAGAGTGGGGCAGACCAGAAACAAGAGACGGCAGATCAACTGGTCTAAAAAGTGGCCTATTTAAAGGCTGGGGTGTAAAGTTAGTTTTAAGAAGGGACTTAAATGCCTCTACTGAGGTAGCATCTGTAACTGCTACCAGTAGGGCATTCCATAGTACTGGAGCCCGAATAGAAAACGCTCTATAGCCCGCAGACTCTTTTTGGGCTCTGGGAATCACTTAAAAGCCAGAGTTCTTTGAACGCAGATTTCTGGCCGGGACATACGGTACAATACAATCAGCAAGATAGGATGGAGCTAGACCGTGTAGTATTTTATACGTAAGTAGTAAAACCTTAAAGTCACAACTTAAGTGCACAGGAAGTCAGTGCAGGTGAGCCAGTATAGGCGTAATATGATCAATGTGACTTAGTAACCTAATATACATAAATGTAGTACATTTAACTTAGACTTAGACTTAGACTTCCTTTTATTGTCATTCAAATTTGAACTTTACATTACAGATAAGAACAAAATGTTGTTGCATTAGCTCATGGTAGTGCAGGATAAAAGAGCAGTAAGGTGCAGATATAAATAAATAGATTACTGTACAGATAAATATATTGCACTTTTGCCTTTTGCATCCACGTTTATGGATGTATGTTATATTGTCTTTATATTCCAGCGAGTTAATCCGTTTTTGGGGGAATTGAGGGGATTATTATGATGCGTTCAAGAGTCTTATGGCCTGAGGGAAGAAGCTGTTACAGAACCTGGAGGTTCTGCTACGGAGGCTGCGGAACCTCTTTCTAGAGTCCAGCAGTGAAAACAGTCCTTGGTGGGGGTGGGAGGAGTCTCTGCAGATTTTCTGAGCCCTGGTCAGGCAGTGGCTTTTTGCGATTTCCTGGATAGGAGGAAGAGGAGTCCTTATGTGGTTTAAACAATCATTTGACAAGACTAATTATGATGAATGAGAGTCACCCTAACATTTTGTGTGGGTCTCACCAGTGTGCAGAATGCAGCCTTTTTATTTGGCTCTGTGCGAAGGGAATTTATTGTCTGTGTTCCATGTTATTTATTGTGTCTTGCATTGACAAGAATACACAGGATTAAAAGGACTACTTAGGGTATTTGTTCTGGTCTCAAGTCTGCTGTGTCTGCTATCTCGAATGAGAGGACAATGGCTTGCTGAAAAAGGTCCCATAGCGAACAGACACTCGTGCAACCAGTCTAGTTACAAAGCACTTGTGTTTTTCTAAGAGATCGAAATATGCTTAGAATGAGCGGACATTTGTCAGAGAGTGACTGACACAGGCAAGTGGCTCAGCAGGGTCAGTGTACTCACACAAAACACAGCGATTTATGTCACTCTTAAAGCTTTACACTGAACTCATCTGGTAAGAGAAAGTGTTGGTATGTATTTTGTCAAGAACAAGGAGCGCATTGTATCGCCAATTAAGCCGAGGAGTGTTTTAGCTGGAAGCAGCTTTTCCTTTTCGAGTTCCTCTTTCTTCTACGATCGCACCAACCTTTTTTCTTTAGTGACCTCTCTCTTTGCACAGTGCTTCGCCATTAGAGTCATGCTGAGGCTATGTTGTGTCGTTAGTTGCTATGCCTCTGCTGCAGGCATGTGGATCCTTTCAATTTTTTTTTTCTTTTTCCCCAACTCCCTGTCAAAAGAAGACCAACACGCACAAACAATAGAGCCTAAGGCACTGTTCTGAAGTTTGTGTGTGATGTAGCATTTACTTTCAGTTGCTGAATATTTCTGTATGTGGACGGCGAAGATGAAGAGGAGGCGGCCGTTTAGCCAGAGAGGAGATTATGCAAATGAGATGAGAAGGTGCAGAGTTTGCCGCAGTAAAATTTGTCCATGTGACGCTTCTGCTGCATGAGTGATCGTGTTCGAGCGGCGCCCCCACCTGCCTTGGCGAGGCATGATACTCAGACATGTCTTCTTTCTTTTTTTCTTTTTTTTAAAAATTATTAAATCAACATAAAAAACACAAGATACACTTACAGTTAGTGCACCAACCCAAAAACTCTCCTTAACCCTCCCTCACACTCATTCACAATCATTCTCACTCATTCACACAAAAAGGTTGTTTCCTTCTGTTATTAATATTCTGGTTCCTACATTATATATCAATATATATCAATACAGTCTGCAAGGGATACAGTCCGTGAAGCACACAGGATTGTGTGTGCTGCTGGTCCACTAATAGTACTAACCTTTAACAGTTAATTTTACTAATTTTCATTAATTGCAAGTTTCTATGTAACTGTTTTTATTTTATTTTAGTTTCTTTTTTGTTCAAGAAAATATTTTTTGTTTTTTGTTTTTTAAATAAAGGACAATGGTCCCGATTCAGAAACCGTTTTTTTTTTCAAAAATGTTGTTCTTTGGGCCCACTTACGAAGTTTTTAAGGAGATTTTTGTATTCACCAATGTTTTCCTAGCTGGGATTTGTTCGTAGGTAAGAACACAATCTACGAGTGCTCCAGAGCACTCTTAGGGTGGCCTATTTGTTCTTAAGTATGACAAGTTCCCTTACTTCTATTGTCTAATGTGAAATTAATATCATAGATAGATAGATAGATAGATAGATAGATAGATAGATAGATAGATAGATAGATAGATAGATAGATAGATAGATAGATAGATAGATAGATAGATAGATAGATAGATAGATAGATAGATAGATAGATAGATAGATAGATACATATAGAGAGATATAGAGGTATATAGAAAGATAGATAGAGATAGATAAGACAGACAGACATATAGCAAAATGAGCAATATATAGACATTTTAAAATACCGTGTGCGCACACGCACACACACACACACAATGGCAATGCTTTTGCTGCTACTGTAAGATGCCGCAGATCGTGCACTGGGGAGGGAGTGCATATTTGACGGCCATGTAGACCTATTTGTCCAAAGTGACAAATATTTATTTGAACGCTGCAGTCCCCCCTTTGTTAATTTACGTTTTGACATTATGTATTTCCCCCCCGCGGGACAATACGAATTTCTCTTCTGTAATCTGTTTGTGTTTTCTCCGTGTGTTTGATGTTCGGCTTTTCTGCCGGAATTGTGCCCTTCTATGGGAAATTAAGGGCGTTTACCTATTCAAATTGCGGAATTAGGGGCGTTTACATATGCATATTGGGGGAAATAAGGGAGTGTTTTTATGCAAATTATGATAGACACGCACGCGCTAACCATTTGGCATTCAGCAACTTAAGAACAGCAGGTGGGAACAATTTGGTCGTTTAAGAACACGTCATGAATTTGAATGGACTCCTCTTAGGAAATCACTTAGGAAGAAAGATAAGATGAAAAGTTAGGAACTTATTGCTGAATGGGGCCCGTTATCTTCACCAGACCAGGTTGTCAATGAAATTAGATTGTTTAAAGGGTTCTTAAAACCAGGTCCAGTCCAGATTATGTCCAGGTCGGGCTCAGCAACACACACCTTCCTTTATGTAGACTCAAATTAGGGAACACAACGACAGATTGCATATAATCTATAAACAAAATTACATTTTCAGACATGTCTTCTTGTAGTGAACGCACTTTCATAGTTCATCTTGACTTGGTGTTTCTTTAATTAGCACACAAAGACAGACACCGCTGTCAGAACTATCGCACATGCTGAGTGGTTAGATTTCTGGACAAAGATACAAAATTTGGATTTTTTTTTTTTTTTGTCAAAATAACTGGTTTGTACGACCTTCCTTTGGGGTACCAACCACCTATGGCTTTAGGTCACCTGGATAAACACTTTCTTTGTGCAGATGTTTTTTTTTCACTGCACACTGCAAAAAAATCTGATGTGAGGAGTGAAATGAGTGGAAAGATAAAGGATCGTCTTAAAGTAATCCACTTGTCTTTCTCCCTCTGTTTTCCTCTCTATTCCTCTTCTTTGTGTCTTTTACTTTCTCTCATTCCCCCGTGTCCTCCCATTCTTTCCTTTTGTGCGGTGTGTTTGCAGGCAGATGCTGGCAACAGTTTTCTCCGAGCGGCCCGTTCCGGCAACTTGGACAAGGCTCTTGAACACCTTAAGAATGGCCTTGATATAAATACAGCCAATCAGGTGAGAGAGACACAGGAACTCCCAAGTTTTCATGATTTAGACTGCACTGCAAATTGTACTGTAGACGAGCATATGATGTCCAACTTCTTTGCATTCACTGCCAATGTATTTTGGATCGATATGTCGGCGTGCATGATGTGACAGAGTTATGGATGTGTGCTTGTGCACATGCATGGTCCGACTGTCAGGTAAAGCTCACAGGGTCTCCAGGGAAAGTAATACATGGGCAAAAGGGTGTCGTCTTTGCTCCATCTCTTCCACCCTGTGTCCTCTACTTGCTTGTAATAGCCATCGGATTGCTGCCCTCAAGCACTTGACACTGGACCAAAAAAAGGAAAGTGTGTGTGTGAGGTTGCTTGAGCACTGTACTTAGTGGCGTTAAGTCCTCAACGTCATGGCTATCTTACTGCAATAAGTCTAATATCTTCACTCGGGGCTCAAAACAGAACCCTCTTAACAATTTCACTTCTCACTAATAATGGCTCATATCTCCACCGTGATGAGGTGAGACACCCAATGAAATAAAGCTATAACTACGCTAAATATATAAACCGCTATGTTAAAATTCCTGTAGAATGCGGACACTGTATCTTCAGCACACAATAGAAGGATATTATTGTCATATATTTTGTCATATTAATTTTAATGTAATTTTAATCGATATTAATAAGGATTGTTGCTGGCTAAATGATTCAATACTGATTGTTTTGTTCAATCGCCTTCAAATCTTTTTTTATTTTTTTAATAGTCCATGTATACCGAGAGTGTCAAAGTGTGGCACAGGGGCTGCAAAGCTGGCATACGGGCTGAGTTTGTTTCTCTTTAAAACATTCATTGTTCAAATAATAATAATGAGTCATAATTAATTTTGTTATAAATCATTTGCTTAATTAAGGCTCTAATTACTTCACATCAAATATTCCACCTATAAAATATTTTTGGAGAAAATATGAAATATTTTGCCGTATGGGCAAACATAATAAAAAAAAAAATATATATATATATATATATATATATATATATATATATATATATATATATATATATATATATATATATATATATATATATATATATATATATATATATATATATATATATATATATATATATATATATATATATATATATATATATATATATATATATATATATATATATATATATATGTATATATATATATATATATATATATATATATATATATATATATATATATATATATATATATATATATATATATATATATATGTATATATATATATATATATATAATCAATGGACAGATCGAAAGTTGATCTAGAGATTTAAGTGTTGTAAGTTTTATATATACATATACATATATATACATATATATATATATATATATATATATATATATATATATATATATATATATATATATATATATATATATATATATATATATATATACATACATATATATATATACTGTATATATATATATATATATATATATATATATATGCATGCATATATATATATATATATATATATATATATATATATATATATGTATGTATGCATACATATAATTCATATATATATATACATATATATATATACATACGCACATATACATATATGTATATATACATGTATATACATACTCACATATACATATATATATATATATATATATATATATATATATATATATATATATATATATATATATATATATATATATATATATATATATATATATGTATATATATATATATATATATATATATATATATATACATTTTTTAGTAACTCTCATTGCGAAGAAAATTTAAAAAATTATAATGAATTAAAATCAATGTTGAATTATTGACCAAGTTAGTTAATGACTTCACCTCAAATATTTGACAGCTGTTGATCTAGAGATTTAAGCGTTTAAAGTAAAAAAGTAAAGTAAAAAAAATGTTTTGATTTATTTTTAACACTGAGATCCTTTCAGGTCCCCAGGACCTTTAACGTTCACCACTCTAGAAGGGAGCCCTAAAGGTTAAAATATAAAATCCATCTAGTGTATTGGTTTTGAAAGTGAAAAATATCTTTTGCCTGCTTTGATTTTTTCAGTGTGTGGCCCTAAGTGGAAAAAGTTTAGACACCCCTGATGTATACATGCAGTAGTATAAAAAAAAAAGCCTGCCGGTGGAATACATTGTGGTCATCAACAACCATGCATTTGATGGTCACAAATGTGTGACTTAATTTTTGTTGTTAAATGTTCTGATTTTTTTTTTACTGGATGGAAATCTATTTCTTTAGTGTTAAGTGAACAATGGATGCGTTTCAGATATGACAATGATGCTAATTGTCAATACCCGCTGATTGTGACTTTTCATTCTGCTTGCTTGACTGATGTTTGTGTGGTGTGGTGTGTTGGTCCAACCGGCTGTGGCATCACTAAAACAACTCACTCATCACCTTCTCAGCTTTTCTTATGTTCTCCTCGCCCCCTCAATTCGACTACAGCACCCTCCCTCATTTTGATTATGCTGGGTTTTTTTTTAATTTGCTTTCCCCTCTTTGGTCAAACTCCTGTGTTTGCAGTCAAAAGATGGTGTGTTGTGGTCTCTCCACTAAGAGGAATAATATCAGTGGTGTGGGAAAGGTCCAACCTCACATGTCCTGTGCGGCTGAAGGAAGGCTGTGTGAGGTCAGACCTATCCCACACGGCTCGTATTCTTCCCACCCACGAGACCCGCGGCCTGCCATCCCGCTCCCGTCCTTCTCCTCCTAGATCGTCGTCTGCTTGTTCCCATTATCATTAATCAAATGAAAATGTTTGCATTCTCATTTTTCATCCCTGTTTAGACTTTAGTGTTTGCTAATAATCAATGTGGTGTCCAGTGTAAGTATTGGCCTGCTTTGGTTTGTGAGTTCTTCATTAAGCCAAGTTGTTGTCAGGTGGCATGGTCTATTCTCTGTGTGTCTTTGTGGATACCTCAGGTCATTGTATCTTTTTGGTGAGCAAACCCTTCACTATGATGTCATTTCTCCCTCAGAATGGGCTCAACGGGCTGCATCTGGCCTCGAAAGAAGGCCATGTCAAAATGGTGCTGGAGTTACTTCACAACGGAATTGTACTGGAGACCACCACAAAGGTAACACACCCAGTAGCGATTTTAAAGAAGAGCAAACTTTAGATACTGATTTAGACTATGTTCCAGGGAATACAGTATTGTAGCGTCCCGGAAGAGTTAGTGTTGCAAAGGATTCTGGGTATCTGTTCTGTTGTGTTTATGTTGTGTTGCGGTGTGGATGTTCTCCCAAAATGTATTTGTCTACTTGTTTGGTGTGTGTTCACAGTGTGGTGCATGTTTGTGACTGTGTTAATGTTGTTTTTATACGGCCACCCTGACTGTGACATGTGTGGCTGTTGACTAAGTATGCTGTGCTTTCACTTGTGTGTGTGTGTTTAAAAATTGGCTTGATCATTAAAAGTTGAACCGATCGTTCATTGGGTCAGCATTTCTTGACATCTTCAAGCAAAGACATTTGTCAAACCCGTTCAACGCTACATTGGTGTCAGAAGTGGGATGGCTTTCTCAAAGAAGCTTGAGGATCTCATCAAGTGCTGGGAGAATGCACTTCCGGATGAAGACCGACTACCTCGTCACCAGGAAGAGGAAAGGAACAAGCGCCGCCCTGGTGGATTGGAGGCTCAACTACCTCACCACCAAGTAAATGAGAGGAACCTGCGCCGCCCTAGTGGACGGGAGGCCCATCCACTTGGAGGAAGAATGGAAGCTCAATATGATGGGACAAGATTGGAAGCTCAACCAGACGGAAGAAGTGCGCCTCGTGTTGGAAGGAGTGCCTGGCGAAGAAGTGCCTCTCCTGCGGTGATGGTGGAAACAAATTCCCTGCGAGATGACTACAGGCCAAGCATCGCCACTCCAAAGCTTCCTCACTATAGTGGAGAAGGCTCTATTGAATCCTTCCTCCTCCAGGTCCAGCTAGCAGCACGTTTGAATGGCTGGTCTGATGTGGCAACCGCAGGGCATGTGGCGCTGTCCCTGGAAGGCCCAGCCTTACAGTGTTTGGTCGATTTACAAGAGGAGGAATTGGCTGATTGGGGGGCCATGCGCGAGGCTCTTCAACGACGTTACGGGCGACCAATCCATGCAGACGAAGCACAAGAGCAGCTGTATAAGCGGCGACGCCTTTTGGGAGAAAGTCTCGGAGCTTATGCTGCGGACCTTCGCCATCTGGTGCGAAGGGGTCACCCAGCGTTCCCAGAAGTATTACAGGAAGAGCTCACCGTACAAGCCTTTGTCCGTGGTCTACAGCCTGAACGACTTCGGGAACATCTCAGACTGTTTGCTAAACACTCTCTCTCTGCCGCATTGACTGAAGCCGAACGTGTGGAGCACGTCCTGTTTCCAGATGGCCGCCGTGATGTTCCGCGAGTCCGCCAGGCTGGATGGGACGAGACCGAACGAGAGGGAACCGACCAAGTGACTGCAAGGCCCCGGCCACGCTTCTCCCAGAGAAGGCAGACCGAAGTGAACTGTTACCGCTGCGGTGTCCCTGGCCACATTGCAAGACACTGTCCAGCCCCTGCCCCCATTGACGTTGCCGCTGAGGTGTCGTCAAACTAGAGAGGGGTGTCAGTGTCGGGGAACTGACACCCGGGATGGTTTCCATTGTACCCGAATGTGACGCACAGCGCTTGGGCCGCCTGGGCAGGGCCCGGGGGCTATACCTGGAATGCGAGCTTGATGGAACAGTCTGCAGAGCCCTGGTTGACACGGGGTCCACTATCTCCATCATCCGGCCGGGTGTCCTTCCCCACTTGCAGCGCAGCTTGCCATCAGGCTGGACAATCACCAACGCCCGAATTACAACCGTCACCGGTAGCAAGGCTGCCATGCTGGGCCAAGGGACAGTGTGCATTAAGGTGGCGGACCAAGAGAGACGACACCCATTCTGGCTGGCTGACATTCAAGACCCCTGCATTGTTGGGCTTGACCTGTTGGAGATGTGGGGAGCTGTGGTCGATGTGCCTAGGGCCACGCTTCATCTTGGTGAGAAAACAGTTGCCCTCCAGGGTACTGATGAGCCAGGCGCCTGCAGAGTGACAGCCCCCACAGAGCCATCCCCGGCTACGGCCTTCATGGTGGACCAGGAGAAGTCTCAACCTAACCCTTCTACTAATAGACTGCCTACTATAGAGACCCAGCAGGCTATTGCAGAACTGTTAGAGCGAAGCAGTCAAGGCCTGGATACCACCCAGCAGGAGCGACTGAAAAGCTTACTGAATGCCTTCCAAGACATTTTTGCAGCGAAAGATGAAGACTGCATGCACACCAGTCTCGTACTCCACGACATTGACACAGGAGACGCACGACCAATCCGGCTACACCCACGCCGTCTGCCCCTTGCCAAACGAGTGGCTGCCCAGGAGAAAATCGAGGAGATGCGCCAGGCGGGCGTCATCGAGCCCTCCAGCAGTCCATGGGCAGCACCCGCAGTTCTGGTCAAAAAGAAGGACGGCTCGTGGCGGTTCTGCGTCGACTACAGACGGCTCAACGATGTAACCCGCAAGGACTCCTACCCGTTGCCGCGCATAGATGATGCGCTGGACTACATCACTGGCTCCTCCTGGTTCAGCTCCCTGGATCTCCGAAGTGGCTATTGGCAGGTGGAGTTGGCCGCCGAAGCTCGACCAAAGACAGCGTTCACAATAGGTCAAGGACTCTGGCAGTTCAAGGTGATGCCGTTCGGGCTTTGCAACGCACCTGCCACGTTTGAACGGTTGATGGAGAGAGTGCTGGCATCCATCCCCCGTGATCGCTGTGTGGTGTACCTGGATGACCTCCTGGTGCATGCTGCAGGATTTAAAGGGGCTCTACAGAACCTCCAGCATGTGTTCCAGGCCATTCGTCAGGCTGGGCTGCGATTGAACCCCAAAAAGTGCCATTTGCTTCGGCGTGAAGTTTCCTTCCTGGGGCATGTCGTCAGTGGGCAAGGTGTTGCTACTGATCCAGCCAAAGTTGCCACTGTCCGTGACTGGCCAGCGCCAAGAGATGTTAAAGAGTTGCGGAGCTTCCTGGGACTGGCATCCTATTACCGGAGATTTATCAAGGACTTTGCAACGATTGCTGGCCCCTTGCACCAGCTCACACACAAGGGACAGTTATATGAATGGACTGACAGCTGCAATGAGGCTTTTGCACAGCTGCGAGAGGCCTTGGTCCGAGCCCCAGTGTTGGCCTACCCAGACCCCAGCCGACCTTTCGTGGTCGATACAGATGCCAGTGATGTCGGTGTGGGGGTTGTGCTGTCACAGGAAGGGAATCACGGCGAGCAGGTCGTGGCCTTTTACAGTCGGGGGCTGAGCAAGCCAGAGCGGAACTACTGCGTCACCCGTCGGGAATTGTTGGCCATTGTCCTGGGCCTTCGTCATTTCCGACCCTACCTTTATGGTCAACGGTTTGTGTTGCGGACAGATCACGCCTCCCTCACCTGGTTGCTGAACTTCAAGGAACCCGAGGGGCAGCTGGCCAGGTGGGTCGAGATCTTGCAGGAATATGACTTCACGATTTCTCATCGACCAGGCCGCCTGCACGGCAACGCTGATGCACTGTCCAGACGGCCCTGTGAGGAGGCGTGTCGTTTCTGCCAGCGGGCGGAAGAGCGGTGCATGCCAGACCCATCAGTAGCTGCAGTCAGGCAACATGACATCACAGTCGACCTGGACAGCTTCACCCCCCAACAATTGATCGACCATCAAAGACAAGACCCAGTGCTTGAGAGAGCTCGCAGCTGGGTGGGGGCACAGCAGCGGCCGGAATGGACCACAGTGGTGCACTTGGATACTGAGACCAAAGCACTGTACTCCCAGTGGGACAGCCTCCTGTTGTCTCGCGACCTGCTGTATCGTCGCTGGGAAGCTCCGACAGGACAACATGCTGCCCTCCAACTCGTGGTGCCCCGTGTGCTGCGGCCTCAGGTCCTCGAAGTGATGCATGGCTTCCCAGGGACTGGCCATTTTGGAGTGACCAAGACCTTGCTCCGACTGAGGCAGCGTTTTTACTGGCCGGGCTGTCGCCGTGACGTGGAGATGCACGTCCACCGCTGTGATGCATGCACAGCAAAGAAAGGCCCCACACGCCGCTCCCATGCTCCCCTACAGCAGTTCCAGGTGGGGGCCCCCATGGAACGAGTGGGTGTGGACATTCTAGGCCCATTTCCGGTCACTGATAGTGGAAACCGTTACATCTTGGTGGCCATGGATTACTTCACGAAGTGGCCAGAAGCGTATGCGGTACCCGACCAGAGCGCTGCAACAACGGCAGAGAGATTGGTTTCGGAGATGTTCTGCCGATTCGGAGCTCCAGAGGAGTTGCACAGCGACCAGGGACGGAACTTCGAGTCCCAGGTATTCCAGGAGGTGTGCCGTCGCCTGGGTGTGAAAAAGACTCGCACCACGCCGCTGCATCCTCAGAGCGACGGGTTGGTGGAGCGTTTTAATAGAACCTTGGCCACACAACTTGCCATTCTCACCGACAAGCGGCAGAGAGACTGGGATTTACACCTCCCACTCATTCTTTGGGCCTACAGGACAGCGGTGCAGGAGTCAACACGTTGCACCCCTGCATCATTGATGTTTGGTCACGAACTACGCACGCCTGTTGATTTGGTTTTTGGCCCAGCCCCAGAACCAGAAGTGAGAGGAGCGCCGGGCCTGGACTACTACTACAACCTTGTGGAGCGGCTGCGGGAGGCCCACGATTTTGCCCGCACCAGCCTGACGGAGGCTGGGGCCCAACAGAAGCGGGCATATGACCTCCGCAGTCGAGGCCAGGACTTTGAACCAGGCGCGCATGTCTGGGTCTACAACCCGGTGAGAAAGAAAGGACTCTCCCCAAAGCTCACTAGCCACTGGGTGGGACCCTGCAAGGTCCTCCAGAAGTTGTCCGACGTGGTCTATCGGATACGACTGGCACCTCGGAACCGGCTGGTGGTGCTGCACCGAGACCGCTTGGCCCCATACCAGCCATTGGACCAGAGCCGGGGGCACTTGGAGTCAACCACTCTGCCAGAGAGGGAGATACCCCCAGGGAGCAATGAGGATGCTGAGGTAATACCCCCTTCCGACCTACCTGCAGACAGTGGTAGCAGCCAGCCGCCATCAGAGGGGCGTCGACGACGCCGGTTGCCTCAGCACTTGCGGGACTTTGTGATGAACGCATGGGCTGTTGGGGACAACGAACCCAGCTAGGTGGGGGCTGTGTAGCGTCCCGGAAGAGTTAGTGTTGCAAAGGATTCTGGGTATCTGTTCTGTTGTGTTTATGTTGTGTTGCGGTGTGGATGTTCTCCCAAAATGTATTTGTCTACTTGTTTGGTGTGTGTTCACAGTGTGGTGCATGTTTGTGACTGTGTTAATGTTGTTTTTATACGGCCACCCTGACTGTGACATGTGTGGCTGTTGACTAAGTATGCTGTGCTTTCACTTGTGTGTGTGTGTTTAAAAATTGGCTTGATCATTAAAAGTTGAACCGATCGTTCATTGGGTCAGCATTTCTTGACATCTTCAAGCAAAGACATTTGTCAAACCCGTTCAACGCTACAGTATGTATATTATAGAACAGGGGTGTCAAACCTACGGAGTTTGCCAAGTATTAAAATGAGCTGCTTTTTTATTTGAACGAAAGAAACTGCTGTTCTAAATGTGTCCACTGGATGTCACAATTGCAATTCTGTTAGGCAAGCAAACGGTTTATACCCGGGCCAAGGAAGAGGTACACAGTAAAGGTGACTGTGGCTCCTCCTTCTCGACCCAAATGAAGCTTAAAACCTGCCGTTTTATGTCTTATGCTTCAAACAAATCGTCATTTGGCAGCCTCGTTGCCCCAATATATCTCTGTCAAACACGAGAAAAGTAAACTTAACCCTTTTGAATAGTTTTTACCTCCGTTTCTTACGGTTTGTTGAGTTAGCACTGGATTGATATGTGGACATGACAAAGGAAGTATTTGATACCTCGAAGAGTTTACATGTTGTGTTTTTTGTGGAATTCCAGAAAGACTGTGACTTAAAGTTTAATCCTGGCTTTGTAGATCCACTGAGACGTAGTCTAAGCTCATTGTGTGTTTTGAAACTGCACTAAATTCCTCAGAGTTTTCAACAAACTAGAAGTGTTTTTTCCAGAGGATTATTTGTGATTTGTACGTTTTCATAATGTGCTTGTTCTGTTTTTGGCCAAAGTAAAACAAAGTGATCAACCTGGAGTTATCTTTATTTTTAAGTCATCATGCCATGATTTTACCATTCCGGCCCACCTGGGAATAGATTTTCCTCCACGTGGCCCCTGAGCTAAAATGAGTTTGACACCCCTGTTATAGAACAAAGGATTCCAGAAGTAGATGATGGATCAGTTGAAGACTTGGATTGAACCATAGACTGAAACCCCAACTTGATGTTCCTCAACAATGTGACAAAAGAGGAAATAATCACAAATGTAAAGAAATTCAAATTCTAAATGTGGAAAAAGCAAAGCACTGTGACTACATTCCGGATGCACTGTACACAGAACAATTCTGCCAAGAGGCGCTGTAGTACTCTTAGTAGCCACACACATCAGGTCAGTATGACTTTGGGTGGCGTGAGTGAGCTAATCGGTGCTTGTTGCTACCATGCCATATTGTTTCACAAAGGGAGCCAGCAGGTTTTATTTCAAACAACTTTATTTACACATTCAAATAATGTTCCAAATACACAGGACAAGATGTTAAAATCCAGAGTGCCACCTCCTACCTCCCGTGTTGAAGACTTAAAGACACTGACTTATTATCTATGTTGCTGCAGGCTGGGCAGACACATCCTTAGGGTTTTCAAGTGGGCTCCTACTCTCATAGACGTTTCGCTGACTGGGCCCACGACGCCTCAAGTAGGTTCAGCGGTGCATTCTGGCGTCCCAGAAGCACCCCCCTCTGCATCTGACCAGCTTCAGCATGAGTACTGATTTATTTTGGTGACCAGTTGGGGTCTTTCCTCTTTAGCCAGAGCCACTGGCTGCTCCGCTCTGCCACCCGCGATGTTTCCTTTATGGCCTGACGTAGAGCTTGACCGCCAACTCCCAGGTCCCTCATCAGCCTTATTGTTGATGTTGCCACAAAGCCCCGACATCCAACTTCTACAGGGCAGACTTGTGTTCTCCAGCCTCGCCGTTCAGCCTCTGCAGCGAGCTCTGCATACCGGAGCTTTTTCCGCTCAAAAGCCTCCTCCACCGCATCCTCCCAAGGGACTGTGAGTTCAACGAAGTACACGATGTGCTGGGAGTTGGACCACAGGACTAGGTCAGGCCGCAAGTTAGTAATTGCTATCTCTGGTGGAACGATAAGTTTCTTATACACGTCCACCAGCATCTGCCAGTCCCGGGCTACCTCCAGCTGTCCCAACCTGGGCCTTGATGGTGTCTTTCGTTGCCTTCGTTCCCCCTCTCTAACAAAGGCAACTGGCATATTCAGGTTGGGTGTCCTGGGTGGCAAGGAGTTGTTGGTTGTTCTCCTGCTTTCCAGGGTTGCTGCCAAGCATTTGAGTACTTCGTTGTGTCTCCAGGTGTATCGTCCTTGGGAGAGGCTCACTTTACACCCAGTGAGGATGTGTCTGAGGGTAGCTGGTGTTGAGCACAGGGGGCATGATGGATCTTCACCCAGCCATTGGTTGAGGTTTTTGGGGGTGGGAAGGACACCATAGGTTGCTCGAAGTAGGAAACTTACCCTACTCGATTCCATTTCCCATATGTCCATCCAGCTGATCTTCCGTTTCTCCACCCCTTCCCACCTTGTCCACTGGCCCTGCTTAGCTTGCGCCACAGCCTTGGCATATCTATTTGACTCTTCCTGTCGACGGACCTCGGCCACGAGCAACTTGCGCCGCTCAGCAGAGGATGCCTTATTCCAGGAAGGTCGTGTCTCTCCAAATCCCAATCCGGCTTTTCCATGTTGGACTTGGCCCACGATGTCAGCGTGGTGAAGAGCAGATTTTGCCTGCTGTACTGCGTTCTTAGCTGACCACTTCTTCCCTGCTGTCAGATTTGGGGCAGCAGCTCGGACTACAGTATCCTTCGACTCTGTTAGGGTCATCTCGAGCCTCACTTTGGAGCATTTGAACTCCTCTGTCAGGCTAGAGAGAGGCAGTTCGAGTAATCCATGACCATACAGGCCGATGCTGCTCAGGCATCGAGGGACACCTAGCCACTTTCTAACATAAGAGCTGATTGTTCTTTCCATTTTCTCCACTCTGGTGAGGGAGATACCATACATGGTTAGTGGCCACATGAGGCGGGGTAGTAACCCGAACTGGAGGCACCAGATTTTCAGCTTGCCAGGCAGCATAGATCTGTCAATGTTCTTCAGACCTTTGGTGACTTCTTGCCTTAGCTTGTCTGCTTGCTCAGTGTCCTTCAGATTTGAGTCATACCACCTTCCCAGGCTCTTAATTGGCTTCTCCGACACAGTTGGAATGGGTTCTTCACCAATGAGAAACCTTTGTTCTGTCAGTTTGCCTCTGATGATGGAGATGCTTCTTGATTTTGAGGCCTTGAATTTCATTCTGGCCCCAGTGATGTTCTCATAAAGCTTCCCTAGTAAGCGCCTGGTGCAGGGTGCTGTAGTTGTTATGGTTGTCATGTCATCCATATAGGCTCTGAGAGGAGGTAGGCGAATTCTGGAACTCAGCTGTTCGCCACCCACTACCCACTTGGATGCTCGCATAATGACTTCCATTGCCATGATGAAGGCCAACGGGGAGATGGTACACCCTGCCATTATTCCAACCTCCATATGGTTCCAAGTGGTGGTGAAGTCTGGCGTGGTAAAACAGAGCTGCAGATCTTCAAAGTATGCCCTGACAAGGTTGGTGATGGTCTCTGGTATCCTGAAGAAGTCAAAGGATGCCCAGAGGAAACTGTGTGGGACAGAACCAAATGCATTGGCAAGGTCTAGGAAGATGATGTGGAGATCTCTCCTCTCTTTCTTCGCAGCCTGGATTTTATGTGGGCTCTGTACCGAGGATGTCGTTGTGGCTTGTACAGCCCTTTGAGACACTTGTGATTTAGGGCTATATAAATAAACATTGATTGATTGATTGATTGATGCCAGATTATGCTGGTGTGTTCGAGGCATCCGGAGAACCCTGGGATTTTTGCTTTTTGGACTGAGGTATCCACAAATCTGTTCTTGTCCAGGTAGTAGGTCATCCTCTGGGCAACTACGCTGAAGAAAATCTTACACTCGACATTGAGGAGGCTGATGGGGCGGAACTGGCTGATATCTTTAGATTCCTTCTCCTTGGGAATCAAGACTCCTCCGGCCCTACGCCATGCTTTGGGTATGATTCCCTTCTCCCAAGCCACCCTCATTAGCCGCCACAGGAAGCGAAGTACATCAGGGGCACTCTTGTATAGTCGATACGGAACTCCATTTGGCCCTGGGGCTGATGATGCTCTCGCCCGCTTTACTGCTTTCTCCACTTCACTCCACTTTGGGGGGCTAATGTCCATCTGGTGTTGTGGTTGTTCAATTGGTGGGATGTCCGATGGAATAGCTGTCTGCACGTTCTTCTTGTCATCCACAAACATTTCTTCCAGATGTTTCTCCAGCTCCTGCTTAGAGGTTTTTAGGTTCCCCCCTTTTCGTCAGTGAAAAGTGATTTCACAAATTTGAAGGGGTCCTTGAAAAAACTTGATCTTGCACGTTCTTTCTTTTTCCGCTGTTTTCGCAGGTTTTCTGCTCGTCTAAGGGTTTTTAACCGGCTTTTGATGTTTCCCTGGAGATTGTTAATGCCTTCTTTCTCACTGTCTGAAGCCTTCCTCCACTTCTTCTTAAGTTGTCTTCTCTGCCGAATCAGGCATTCTATCTCCTGCTGCCGTCTGGACTTGCATTGTGGTGCTACTACCTTTGCCGTTTTGACTCTTGCCCCATATCACTCTGCCCCATAGTTGTAGATGATGTCTCCCATCTTGTCAAGCTTTCTTTCGACTGTGCCCTTTAGTCCATGTAGGATGCTGATTAGGTCTGAGTTTATGATTGCCCATTCTTTCTGTTCGGAGGCTCCGGGCCATTTCACCCGAGATTTTCTCCCGCTGATCTTCTTTTCCACTGCAGGTTTCCTTGGCTGGATGGGCTCTGCACCTTCCTGTGCATCTGTCAATGTGCTTGAGTTTCGTTCCTCAGGGCGGCTGATGTCCTGCAATCTTTGGTGAGACTCCAGTTGCTGGACTTCATTCGACTGATTTGATTGACTTCTCAATAAGTACGAGATCCCTGTTTTCCTTCTCTCATGCACCCTTTCTTTCATTGATGTATTTTCAAGCCCCGTGAAGATGTTATTTTCTTCCAACCACAGGAACAGACCTGGAGCCTTTTCTCCAATGTTGAAGATAATGCTGTGCCTTTTCTTGTTCAGTGCTAGTCTTCCTCGTAGTCATTTCCGTTCCTGGGTCTAAAACCATGGTATCCGTCGATGAGTCATCTTCCGCCCCCGCTCTCGCAGACTCTAGGGGTATTCTCTCTTTAGTTGTGTCTGTAGCAATTGGTGAGTGTCTCCAAAATACTTATTGGATCCTGCCGACATGGGTAGCTAGCCCATGCCTGCCCCGGTGGGGTCTATTTCCTCCTATCAGCTGTCTTTCCAGCAGTCACATGGTCTTTCCCTTGTTGTCAGCCACTCTATTCACGGCAGTCACTGGATGACTCCAGGGTGAATGTTCCAAATACACAGGACAAGATGTTAAAATCCAGAGTGCCACCTCCCACCTCCCGTGTTGAAGACTTAAAGACACTGACTTATTATCTATGTTGCTGCAGGCTGGGCAGACACATCATTAGGGTTTTCAAGTGGGCTCCTACTCTCATAGACGTTTCGCTGACTGGGCCCACGACGCCTCAAGTAGGTTCAGCGGTGCATTCTGGCGTCCCAGAAGCACCCCCCTCTGCATCTGACCAGCCTCAGCATGAGTACTGATTTATTTTGGTGACCAGTTGGGGTCTTTCCTCTTTAGCCAGAGCCACTGGCTGCTCTGCTCTGCCACCCGCGATGTTTCCTTTATGGCCTGACGTAGAGCTTGACCGCCAACTCCCAGGTCCCTCATCAGCCTTATTGTTGATGTTGCCACAAAGCCCCGACATCCGACTTCTACAGGGCAGACTTGTGTTCTCCAGCCTCGCCGTTCAGCCTCTGCAGCGAGCTCTGCATACCGGAGCTTTTTCCGCGCAAAAGCCTCCTCCACCGCATCCTCCCAAGGGACTGTGAGTTCAACGAAGTACACGATGTGCTGGGAGTTGGACCACAGGACTAGGTCAGTACCCCAGTCAGGATTGGCCTTTATGGAGTGAAATTCAAGTTCTGAGTTGGAGATTTAGATTGTTTTCCAATCAAAGAAGCCGAAGAAGTCTGATTAGCCCCCAATCGCAGACTTCAACTGTATTGTTTTGAGCCTTAAGCCGAGGAGGGGGAGGCCTAACAATTTGCAAGTAGAAAAACAATTGTATTTTCTTCCAATTGTAGAAAAAACAATTGTTTTTGTACTTGCAAATTGTTTGAACTTGAAGAACATTGTTTTTCTACATGCAAATCCATTTGTGTGCTTGTGGAGTTATGGCAGTAATTTCGTTCCCTAGACCTCCCCCTCTTAGGCCTGAGGCTCAAAACAATACAGTTGAAGTCTGAGATTGGGGGCTAATCAGCCTTCTTCGGCTTCTTCATCGGAAAAAAATCTAAATCTCCAACTCAGAACTTGAATCAGAGCAGTTGTGCAAAGAAACCATGTTTGTCCAAACTGGTGTAGAATTCCTTAACATTTACAGATTCTTTAATATTTAGTTTTTGCTCCTAAAGTTAGCCATATCACTTTGCCCAGGGCAACAACAAAAAAGCAATTAAGTGATCAAAATAATAGTTTTACATGCTTTTATCCACACTGTCGGGGAAAGGGGATCCAGTTCTGTAGATGACGTCACACCAAGAGGGGGCGACATAACGAGTCTAGCAATGGAAAAGGGGCCTTCTAAGTACCGGTATTTTTACCTATTTACCTTTTACTCAAAAACGAATTGATAATATGAGAAATGAGTGCCAGTTGCATTTTCATGAGCAAAAAGAACATAATTGTTAGTGAAATTTTGATCATCTGCTATGAGTCTGAAGGTAGCAGTGTTACATTTGGTAATAGTATCCACACCTCCCGTATATCAATCATTCAATCAATCAAAGTTTACTTATATAGCCCTAAATCACGAGTGTCTCAAAGGGCTGCACAAGCCACAACGACATCCTCGGCTCAGATCCCACATCAGGGCAAGAAAAAACTCAACCCAATGGGATTACAATGAGGAACCTTGGGGGACGGCAGATGTGGGGACCCCCGCCCCTGGGCGACCGGTGCAATGGACGTCGAGTGGCTCTAGATCATAGTGTGAGAGTCCAGTCCATAGTGGGGCCAGCAGGAGATCATCTTCAGTGGAGTCAAGTCAGCAGTGCATAGACGTCCTCAACTGATGCACAGATGAGTGGTCCATCCCAGGTCCCGACTTTGAACACGAAGGAGAGTGGGGCAGAGCAGAAAAGAGACGGCAGATCAACTGGTCTAAAAAGGGGGTCTATTTAAAGGCTAGAGTATACAAATGAGCATTAAGATGGGACTTAAATGCTTCTACTGAGGTAGCATCTCTAACTGTTACCGGGAGGGCATTCCATAGTACTGGAGCTCGAATAGAAAATTCTCTATAACCCGCAGACTTTTTTTGGGCTCTGGGAATCACTAATAAGCCGGAGTTCTTTGAACGCAGATTTCTTGCCGGGACATATGGTACAATACAATCAGCAATATAGGATGGAGCTAGACCCTTTAGCAACATTCCCTCTAAGGTGCGCGCCTGCGCAATTGCGCACTGCTCAAGCGTCCTCTGCGCACAGCAAATATATGCCGCGCACCAAATCAAATCCCATCTGAATTCTAAACAAAATAAACACATTTATTATGTGTACTTTTGCAATGCAACTCTGAGTGACAGTGACAACAAGCGGCCCTAACGGTGTTCGTCAACACCGTTCAATTGAACACCGTTCAATTATTGTAACATCTATCGAGATGCTTCGAGGACAGGAATTATATCGATCACTTTATTGAGCAAAACTGTTTATATTCGGCCATAACCACACCAAAAACATGAGTAAAAAACTTCTATCTCGAAAAACTAGTCATTTTCTGCCGTACAAACCAGCCCAAAACCAACTTGTCATCTGTCACCAACACGCATAGCACTAAGCCACTGGTGCGTTTATGGCGACACAAAAAGTCGGACAACTCAAACACCACACAAAGTTACACTATGTCTCCTCAGTCATACGTGTTCTTATTCTACTGTCATTTATTATTAATGCTAATTTATTGATATTAATCATGGAATGCTGTTACTAGAGAAAGTTACAGGAATGCACACTTCATTCTATGCTTACATTTCATTGTGCAATATGAGGATGTTTAAGGGGAACTAAATGTGATCTCTCAAAGGGGTACAAATGATTTCCAAAGCAGGACCCCCACCCAGACATATTGTACAATACTAATCCATAGCTTATGAAAAACAAGATTTCTTTTATTTTCATTACCAGTGGGCCAAATCACTAATATTACAAAATAATCTCATAAAAATTAACCCTCTCATTTGAGTGTTATTATAAAAGATTGGTTTGAGACAGGTGTGCTGCTGGTATTGCCACGTGTGATGTTGCTCACATGTGCTCCACTGAATGCTCAGGGAGTTTTTGTGTTTGCTCAGACACATGAACAATTAGAGGGAACATTGCCCTTTAGTATTTTATACGTAAGTAGTATAACCTTAAAGTCACATATTAAGTGCACAGGAAGCCAGTGCAGGTGAGCCAGTATAGGCGTAATATGATCAAACTTTCTTGTTCTTGTCAAAAGTCTAGCAGCCACATTTTGTACCAGCTGTAATCTTTTAATGCTAGACTTAGGGAGTCCCGAAAATAATACGTTACAGCAATCGAGACGAGACGTAACGAAGACATGAATAATGATCTCAGCGTCGCTGGTGGACAAAATGGAACGTATATGATGCTTGCATACAGTATGACCAGACTGTTTTCTATCTGTGTTCACCCAGAAAGGAAACACGGCCCTGCACATTGCGGCCCTGGCGGGCCAAGAGCAGGTGGTCACGGAGCTGGTTAACTACGGGGCCAACGTCAACGCTCAATCCCAGGTGAGGCTCCGTGCTGTGTTGTCTCTCTCAGCTACGATCTGTCAGCTTTTCAATCAAGCACCTATAGTGTGCAGCCATTGTACTGACGATAGCAATGACGTCTACTGCTCCTTTATTTCTGTGTATTGGTGTTGCATCTTTGTGTGTGTCTGTAACTTTCTATTTTCGTGTTGCTCTGGTTTGCTTGTGGCTTCTCTGCTGTGTGTGTGTGTGTGTGTGTGTGTGTGTGCTTGTGTGTGTGTGTGTGTGTGTGTGTGTGTGTGTGTGTGTGCGTGCGTGTGTGTGTGTGTCTTTTGTGCGTGTTTCTGAGACAGAAGGGTTTCACTCCACTCTACATGGCTGCACAAGAAAACCATCTAGAGGTTGTGAAGTTTCTTCTGGAGAATGGGGCTAATCAGAGCGTCCCAACCGAGGTACCAAAGATTGAGAGACGTTTGCAATCAGCGATCCGACAAATTCCTCAATTCTATCCTGCTGATCCTGACGTGCTGTCGTTCCATTGTGTTGTGTACTCATCAGCTCCCCCCCACCCCACCTGTCTAATTGTCACTCTAATCAACCTTCCTTCTGAGTGTCCTCTCTGTGCTGCAGGATGGATTTACCCCT
This sequence comes from Entelurus aequoreus, assembly GCF_033978785.1. Classification (NCBI taxonomy): domain Eukaryota; kingdom Metazoa; phylum Chordata; class Actinopteri; order Syngnathiformes; family Syngnathidae; genus Entelurus; species Entelurus aequoreus. The sequence continues at coordinate 69,525,586 of NC_084736.1, read as the reverse complement.
CTGGCTGTGGCTCTGCAGCAAGGCCATGAGAATATTGTTGCCCTACTCATCAACTATGGCACCAAGGGGAAGGTCCGCCTCCCCGCGTTGCACATTGCAGCGCGCAATGACGATACACGCACGGCTGCGGTGCTTCTGCAGAACGACCCAAACCCTGACGTGCTCAGCAAGGTATGTGTGCACCGAGGGTGGAGTCGGCTCTCTTGGTTGCTTTGTTGGGTCGGCTCCTGTCTCTGGCCATGCTCCCGCCCACCCCAGCAGACGATGGCGTGGAACACTGCAGAAGCCACCACAGTGTATATGTTTTTTTTTATTGTTGTTTTTCTTTTGTGGCTGTGTGTAGTAGTGGCTGGTTGCATCATCTCTGCTCTTTTAATGTCTTTAGTGTCCTTTGTATTCTTAAATGTTTCCCTCTTACACACGTTTGTGTGCTATCGCTAGGGATGATGTTTGATAAGAAATTATCGAGTTCGAGCCCATTATCGAATCCTCTTATCGAACCGATTCATTATCGATTCTCTTATCGAATCCAGATAGGTTGTTGTATATGGAAAAAAAACACACAATATTTGGTTTAACAAAAGCTCACTTTTATTTTATAAGAAAAAAATAAAATAAAATAAATAAATAAATATTGACTGTTGTTACCCCCCTAAAAAAAAAAAAAAAAAAAAAAAATATTGACTGTTGTTACCCAAAGTATATTAAGTGGGATTTTTCAGAAAAACTAATATATACAGTAACACAAAAACAACCTGTCTCTGTGATCACTATAGGTGTATAGATAATACTATAGTGTTAAATAAAATCAGTCCCTTGGGCACAAAACTGAAAATAATACAGCTCTCCAAAAAGTGCACTTCTGCTGCTATTGGAACATCCTTCTGGGGTCCAACAGTGTGGCCTCCTCCAGGAATGACTGCACGTCCTTGTCCTGGAGGGAAAATGAGGGACAGACACAGCATAGAATTAGGGGGGAAATTAGCTGAATGTGAAGACTAGGGTGTCTGTTATTAAGTCTTTAGCATTAGTATGTGGAATTAAATGATGGAATGGATTAAGTAATGAAGTTAAACATTGTACTGATATGATCCACTTTAAGAGGTTGTTCAAATTAATAGTGCTTACAAAGTACAAAGAAGAATTATGAGAAATACTTTCAACTTTATTGAAAATAATATATTCTTCATCTCAGTATATTAATAATGACTGAATTAATTAAGTAATTATTACAAAACTGTTGTATATACTAATTCACAGATGTTATTTTATTATAAAAAGGTCAGTAAATGATGTATATATTTGTAAACGCTGTGAAGTGGGAAAGGGGTAGGATTAAATAAGCTTTACTTCTTCCTACTCCTTTTCAGACATGATGTAAAGTGAAATGATATGAAACTGTGATGTGTTATGCTGTAAGTGTGTTCATGCACGGAATAAACTAAAGAAAGAAAGAAAGCACTAGTTTATTAGACAGACCTGCAAACTCTGGAGTGGTGTAGGCTACAAGATAACGTTAACGTTATCAGACACCTACAAAAAGGCTAACGTTAATGTTACTGTTAGCCACTGACTATGCTTAGGTAACGTTAGTCTAGCTAACATTACTGCAGTCCTGGTTGACATAAGAGGTAACCTTATTTTAGCCTAAAGGCTACGAGTGAGCAGATATGGAAATTAACCGGCAACAGTTAACGTTAGTTACTCACCAGCACTCTCACTGGAATTGGCGCTGCAGCTTGAAGTAGAGGAAGAGGGGCGTGCTTCGCCATATCTGTCGCTGCTTCTCCACGACACCTTTCTCGAACGTTCAGGTTATGTACGGCCTGAACATGTTTCATCATGCTTGTTGTACTTCTCCCCCTTACATGAGAGCGAAGCCTGGCAATAATTGCAGATAGCTGTTTCCCCGTCGTATTTTTTTGTAAAATGAAGCCATGCCTTGAGGCGTTTTTTCCGGCTGCTTCTTTTTTATTTTATTTTATTGTTATTTTTAAACCTTTATTTATAAATTTCAATTACAAACAGACGAGAAACAAAAACAGTACAGAACCGTACAAAAACAGTACAAAACAGCGCCAGAGGGTTATAAATTCAAAGTAACTAAAATAGAATAGGGCAGCACGGTGGCAGAGGGGTTAGTGCGTCTGCCTCACAATACGAAGGTCCTGAGTAGTCGTGAGTTCAATCCCGGCCTCGGGATCTTTCTGTGTGGAGTTTCCATGTCCTCCCCGTGACTGCGTGGGTTCCCTCCGGGTACTCCGGCTTCCTCCCACCTCCAAAGACATGCACCTGGGGATAGGTTGATTGGCAACACTAAATTGGCCCTAGTGTGTGAATGTGAGTGTGAATGTTGTCTGTCTATCTGTGTTGGCCCTGCGATGAGGTGGCGACTTGTCCAGGGTGTACCCCGCCTTCCGCCCGATTGTAGCTGAGATAGGCTCCAGCGCCCCCCGCGACCCCGAAGGGAATAAGCGGTAGAAAATGGATGGATGGATGGATGGATAAAATAGAATACAAAAAAGTATACACAGTATATAATAAACCTTGTTGCTGCTTCTGTATCTGCCGCCTAATGACTGAGCTACATCATTTTCTGGGACGTGCCACAGGGCATTTCCTGTGAGACGGGATTCGAATAAAGAACCAACTCTTTTTCTTTACTATAGTGGCCTCGATTACGGGAACCGGTTCTCAAAAAGGGATTCGAGTCCATGGAATCGGTTCTTTTCTTATCGAACAACCGGGAGAACCGGTTTCGAACATCATCCCTAGCTATCGCTATGAGTTACTTTTTTTTCCTTGGCCCAGGCTTAAACTGAATTTTTTTTTCTCTGGGATTATTCAAGTATTTCTGATTCTGACGTGGGTGTGTTGGGCTGCTACCGTCTGAGTGTGTTATTCAAATAATACATTTAAAGAGTGACAGGTAACTAATTTGTGTGTCTCTGCAGACTGGATTCACACCGCTCCACATTGCTGCACACTATGAAAACTTAAACGTGGCTCAACTTCTTCTCAACAGAGGAGCCAATGTCAATTTCACCCCAAAGGTATGGAATTACTATATATTTTTTAACGTATTTAGTATGCATGTGTAATAGGGTTGCGCAACATAGACGTAATACAATATAAATAGCATACATTTGGCAGACAAAAGGGCCACATTGCAACTATGCCTGCCTCAATAGGGGCTGCTTTTAACAGTGAATATATATGAAAATAAATGTAGAGTAGTTTCGTTACACAATCTGCATATGAAACTCTTGTTAATTACTATTATTTTTACTAACACATTGATGGATAACTTGCTTTGCTTGTTGCAGGATCAGATAATGTTAAAGTGAACAAAATATGCAATTGGATGCAGTACATTTTTATGTCAAAGTTGAAAGAATATTACATACATTTAGTTAGAAAGTGCTTTATCATTTCCAGCCTTTTTTTTTTTTGCAGGCCACTTAAATTAGGCAGCATATCATGTAAAATGACGAAGAGGGCCACATAAATTAAAACGGCATAACACATAAAATATGCAGCAGGCCGCTTTAAATGATGCGGTGGACCACATAATAAATAACAGATAAAAAGATGTGGCGGGCCATATTAAATTATGTGGCAGATGAGTTTGACACCTGTGCAATAGAGCATTTAACACTATCGTCCCATCATGATAATGCATGTTGTTGATGACACATTCTAGCTGTGTCTTTTTGACAGCGACGAATAAACGATGCAATGTAGCATTCTCGCTAGCAAGCAAACGACTATTGTCCCTCCACAGCGCAAAGCCACTTTTTAGTCAGCAGTCCTCGCCGACATGGTGGCAAATAAACTGTTTCTTACAAGTAGTATTATCACTGAAGGATGAGGAATAGCTAAACATGCTACACCTCACACTGCAGGAGGATATGCTAACCACTAACCTATATCGGCAGTAACGATACCAAGAATAGTGTCTCTATATCAAGGGTGGGCAAACTACGGCTTGTGGGCCACATCCGGCCTGCCAAATATTAAAACATAATTGAGCAAAGATCTGTTTTGGGAATTGCTGCAACAAAACTGATACTAGACTTGGACGCACTGGCAAAAAAAGGTGATCAACAACACTGCTCCCACTAAAAGAGAATTTAAGTGTTAACCCTTTAATACCGTTTGTATGTTTCTTTGAGGTTCTGATATGAAATTGTTGAAAATAGATGTATTATGATTAAAATAGCCCATGTGTGAGAAGCCTACTCTTAGTTCCAACAGATAAGATATCACATTTCAAACGCCTACGTGGCCCCTGAGCCAAAAAGTTTGCCCATCCCTGCTCTATATAGTCGATACTTCAGTGCTTCGATTGATATGTTTTATTATTAAAGGTATTTTGTTGTTTTTGTTATTGTTTACAAACCCAGGAAATAAGTCTTTTAAGGTAAAAAACCAAAGGATTTAAGCAAATAATTAAAAAATACTTTAATTTAAGTAATATTGTTACATTGCCATACTGTGTTTTCATCTGATTATAACCATGATCAAAATTTGAATCATTCAATGATCTTGGAAATTTCAAGAATCAGTATCAGCCTGATACTACTATGACTAATACTGCCCCTTGGCATTGCATTGATACCCAAATTTGTGGTATCGCTCAAAACTAATGTGAAATATCCAAACAACAGAAGAATACGTGCTCATTACAGTTTAACTGAAGTGTAGATAGAACCATGTTGCAGCCGAAAGTAACCACATATTAAGAGTAGATACACAAGTAGATTAATAATATTAGTTTTGACAAAATACTGCAACTGGAAATGATGTAATATGTTACCGCATATGTCAGCAGCTAAATTAGGAGCCTATGTAACCCGTTTTCGAAATGTTTCTATTGTCATCTAAATACAAGATAATATATCATTAGTGCAATAAGCTGCGTTATATATCACAATATAGACTTAGGGCCACATCGCCCATCCCTAATATGTATTTGAACCCAGAACGGCATCACGCCCCTTCACATCGCATCCAGACGAGGGAATGTGATCATGGTCCGACTCCTGCTGGATAGAGGAGCACAAATAGATGCCAAGACCAAGGTGCTGCACCTTAGCACATTCTCTTAATCTCCTCATGTTCCCCACTTCCACTAATTGATGCAGTCTGTCTCTGCCCAGGATGAGCTCACTCCTCTGCACTGTGCAGCCAGAAACGGTCATGTCAGGATCATAGAGATTCTTCTTGACAATGGAGCCCCCATCCAGGCAAAGACCAAGGTGATTCAACTGAAACATTGTTGTGATAACTTGTTTGGAAAGCAACATGAAATATTAAAGCATCTTTGTTATTATCCTGCCAAACTGCTACCCTGCCAAAGATGTAAAAGTCAACAACTCTGTTTTGCAGAATGGCCTGTCCCCAATCCACATGGCGGCACAGGGGGACCACATGGACTGTGTCAAGCAGCTACTTCAGTATAACGCAGACATTGATGACATCACGCTGGATCACCTGACACCTCTGCATGTGGCTGCACACTGCGGACACCACAGAATGGCCAAAGTTCTGCTGGACAAGGGGGCCAAACCCAACTCGCGGGCACTGGTATGTGAGCTTCCCGGTTTCACGAATACTACATACAGTAAAATAACCATCCACAGCATCAGTTGCATCTCTACAATCTAATGAGAGGTCTTCCAAAAGTTGTGTCAGAAAAAAGTTGGTTTTACAGAAATACTGACTCAAAGCTATTACCGTATATTGTAGACCATAGAGCGCACCACGATAAAAGTCGCATTCACTAAATTGTAGAAAAAACATTTTTGCCCATAGATTAGCCGCACCAGACTATAAGCCGCAGATATATACCTTTTGAAATGAGTTATTCACAAAGAAAGATTCTGTAAATGTTTATTTACAAACCTCAATTGCTTCCAAACTGTGTCTGTAAAACCGCAGTAAAATGGCTGATCAAACAAAACAGAAGTCATCTTCATTCAAGATTAACCTGCTAACACATCAATGCATCTACGGCAACGCCCCCTCCTACCTCAAGGACCTACAGTAGTTTCCCCTCAACCTCCTACCCGCAACCTCCGCTCCTCAAACACCAACCTCCTCAAACCCATCAGGACAAACCTACAAACAATGGGCTGCCGGCCTTTCTGCTCGACCACACCCGAACTCTGGAACGCTCTCCCTGACCATCTTAGAGCACCACAGTCGGTCGACCGTTTTAAGAAGGGACTAAAAACCCACCTTTTTAGCACAGCTTTTATCTAATTTCTCTGCCTTCTTGTTTTTAAATGCACTGCTTGCCTATCTGTTTTATCCAGTGTTTTCATATTTTTATTTCTATTTTTATCTATGTTTCTATGTTTTATCTAGTGTTTATCTAGTGTTTTTCATGTTTTTATTTCTATTTAAATTTTATTTTATATATTCTAACTTTCTATTTTTATTTTTCACCTTTTTTTGTTTTTTATTTTAAAAAAATTAAATTATATTTTGTAGCACTTTGAGATTTTAACAAATGTTAACAATAGAATAGAATAGAATAGAAAGTACTTTATTGATCCCTGGGGGAAATTCAGCAAGTTAAGTGTGTTACAAATGTAATTCATTATTATTATATTATCATTGACCCACTAGCTGCGGAAGCTAGCTCTCCAATCAGCTCAACAGACTCAATAACGTTTTGGTGAATTTACTGAGGAATTTGTGAAACTGAAACAATACTAAAACAGTGCAATTGTAAATTAATAATACTAACACAGACACTCGTAAATGTGTTAGCATAGTAGCTAATGCTAACGGCGCTAGCGTCATTACATTAAGATAGCACGTACAAATATGCAGGAAAACTCTCCGACAGACATCACACATGGAACGGTGTCTGTAAAACCGCAGTAAAACGGCGGATCAAACAAAACAGAAGTCATCGTCATGGACCCACTAGCTGCGGAAGCTAGCTCTACAATCAGATAAGCAGACTCAGTAACTTCACCTAGATGTCTTGGTGAGTTTACTGAGGAATTTGTGAAACTGAAACAACACAAAAATAATGCAATTGTAAATTAATAATACTAACACAGACACTCGTAAACGTGTTAGCATATTAGCTAATGCTAACGGCACTAGCGTCGTTACATTACGATAGCACGTTCAACGTGAGGCCAGCTAGAAGGCCTTATGACAACAAGGCATGATCTGATTAGCTATCGCAATTGTCTATCAACTGTATGTCCCCGATCGCTTAGAGTGCATTGTTGATTCTGAAGGCCTCTGGCAGATTTGGTACAGCATGGCAACATAAGCTAGCTGAATTCTGATTGGATACAGACTAAAACTAACAACAGCAGCACTGGAAGGAGCATAATATGACATGAAGAGAATATGAATATTTTTCGACTTTTAGGGAAAGTAAACAAAAAAATTATTTTATCTTTAATTATGATCATGATTTCTGGTTATGTTAGGCCAGCAGAGAAGGTACACCACTGATTTGGCTCAGTCGTAAAGTTTAATCCTCTTTCCTCTCTTTAGAATGGCTTTACTCCGTTGCATATTGCTTGTAAAAAGAACCACATGCGTGTGATAGATCTTCTACTCAAACATGGAGCATCATTAGAGGCGGTGACTGAGGTGAGGTGTTCGCCACGTCGTTATAAAAGCCCGTCGTTTTGTATGCCCGTTGCCTTTCTAAATTACTTCTCTTTTCAAACAGTCCGGCTTGACGCCCTTGCACGTGGCATCGTTCATGGGTCACCTCAACATTGTGAAGATCCTGCTGCAGAAAGGAGCTTCACCAAGCGCCTCCAATGTGGTGAGTTATAGAAGTGACGCAGTGATGACTTTTGAGTTCATCTGATTCTGTCTGTTGCGTGTGATGAGCAGAAAGTGGAGACCCCTCTCCATATGGCATCTCGGGCAGGACACTTTGCAGTGGCAGAATTTTTACTACAGAATGCAGCACCAGTGGATGCCAAGGCCAAGGTCGATACTGTAGCTACACTTTCATAAGTGGGAATTCGCAACTGCATTTTACTCATTGTTCATTATTATTCACTAAATCAGGATGACCAAACACCGCTGCATTGTGCTTCACGAATGGGCCACAAAGACATTGTGAAGCTGCTGTTGGAGCACAAAGCCAAACCAAACTCCACAACAACAGCAGGACACACTCCTCTTCACATCGCTGCCCGGGAGGGTCATGTGCAAACCGTGCGCATCCTGTTGGACATGGAAGCGCAGCAAACTAAGATGACTAAGGTACTTAGTCCCCCACGGCTACTTGATGGACATGTTTGGTTGTGTGAGACTGTCAAACTTCCTTGCGTGGTGCCTTTGCAGAAAGGCTTCACTCCTCTTCACGTGGCTTCCAAGTATGGCAAGGTGGATGTTGCCGAGCTGTTGTTGGAGAGAGGAGCTAACCCAAATGCTGCTGGAAAGGCAAGGGACACTGTTTTACACATGTGCTTTTTCAGACTTCCTAACCTCTGTTCAACCTTAAGATTGACGATTACTATTGGGATCCAAAAGGCACCCGCTCACAAAAGTGTCAAAAGTTAAATTAATATTTTAGTTTTATGGTTGAAATATTTTAAGAACTTTAGATCTATCTATTTATTCAGATTTTTATTATTTTTGTTTATGGTTTTCTTATGATTTATGGCCTTTTTGTAAAAAAATAACAATAGTTTTTTTTTTTTAAATGGGAAAATACAAAGTATGCAATATTGCTAAAAACATAAGTTGGAGAGTGAAATATTTTTTTTTTTTTTTTTTTATTATTATTTTTTTTTATGAATCAGTCCAACAAAATAATACACAATAATACAATGATAAAACAATTCCAATTCCAAAACCAAACCCGGCCCGGCAACATTCAGAATAGCAATCAACAGAGCAATTGAGAGGATACACAAACATGACACAAAACAATCCAAAAGTAGTCAAACAAAAATGAATAATATCAACAACAGTGTCAATATTAATAAGAATTCAAACATAGCAGTGATTAGAAATCCCTCATTTACATTATCGTTACAGTCATTTATAAAAAAAATTATAAAAACATTTTAAAAAAGAATAGTGTCACAGTGGCTTACACTTGCATTGTGTCCAATATTTTCCACAAAGATAAAATAAGTCATATTTTAGATTCAGTTAATTGTTAAAATACATTTGAATATTGGGTCCCATTTTCCAATATATGACTCATTATCATCTAAGCTAAATTATTTAATTTTTTTACTAAGTGGAATATTTGAGGTTGGACAATAACAGTTGTAATTTATGACAACATTGATTTTGATACAGCAAGTTAAAAAAAAAAATGTTTACGTTGTCAGTAGCCACGTCTACATGGGCAACATTTATTTAATCAGATCATCATTCGGATTATAATGCTCCTGTGTACATGGACCCTGAAAAAAAGGATCTGATTATGACGTGCATTTTTCATGTATCACACCTCAATCTTAATACTTTACTCTGACTTGCGCAGAACCGAACATAAACGGAAAGGTATGTCATTATTTGTGCTATGGCGCCATCTATTGGACGAGTTTGCTCACTGCAGGTGCTGAAGAAGCATTAGACTTCCACTGTTAACAACCATGGCTTTGTGCATTTCTGCTTGTCCGACGTTATTAATTTATAATGTTTTCCTTGTGTTCACTACTTTTGTTTTACCTCTCTTTTTGAAATGGAGCTGTTCTGTGGTTTTTATGTTGTGATTAGTTACGGGTTGCGGCGCGTCTTCATGTCTCAACATTGTGTGTGTGAGGCTAGCAGTTACCACTTGGAGTAGCTTTAATGTCGTGAATAAAACCGCTCGTTAAGACAACAAATGGATCCCTTCTTTTATTGTTACATCGACACATGACACTCCATACCATACTTGAGTTTTTTCTAGTCTCGTTTTAAAGAAACAAACTCAACAGATTATATCGCTACTTCTCTGCATGTTGAATGGGGGTAGTCAGCAGCAAGACTCATTACAAGACTATTAAATTTAGTCCCCCTCCACCACCAAAGTATAGCTGACATCAACGAAATACGCAGTAGGGATAATTCTAACCATAATTTCGGATAATGTGTTTTCTTGCGCTACAAACCGAATGACTTTAAACCACCCGTTTCGATCGGAATGAAATTTTGATCTAAACGTGTGTGATCGGGTCAGAATGTTTCGAATGAAGCATTTTTATTCCAGTTAGGCTTTTAATCTGATTAATTGTGTCCATATGGACATAGCTCCTGAGGTAGAATGAGAACGAAAGCAGGCAGGACATGGTTGGGTTCACACAAGTCTTTTACATATTTCTGCCGTGATATATTGCAACTGCTCAAGATCCTTTTTTTATTGCATTTCAGCAGTTTAATGGCGGTTTAACTCGTTTACGCTCATCAAAGCACTGAGAATTAGGCTCATGGTTTTCTTGCGCAACCTGGTGCTTGTGGAGCGCAATGACACCAAAACAATATGTTCTTGTTCAATCGGCAAGATCCATAATGAGATTAATTTTTAATGGAAAGAGCATAGAAAAATACCTGGAATACAGTCTGTTAAAAAGTAGCGGTTATAATAGGAGTCAAACAGAAAGTGTCTATACTTTGTTTATATCCTGTTCTAACAATGTTGCAATCAAAAACACAGTGCAATTTTATTTATTTTTTTAAAACTCCCTGGCAAAATTTTGCACCACTAACTTTAAACTGATCAATCATACCACATGAGGAGCACATGTAATGCCCGTTTTGTTAAATACTGTATGTGTCTCTGTTACATACCTGTCAATATTTGCATTTCAAAATATGGGTATTTTCCCAGGAAAATGGGTAAAAATAAAGGATTTTCATCACAAATCGACAAAAACACAATTATGAGCTCCTCACTGCGCTTATTGTTGAGACATTTCTCAAAACTGCCGCATCATGTTGTTTCTCCCCCGATGCCAGAGAAAGCATGAGAATGTGTAAGCAGCTGCCTGCTCTTGTAAAGATAAAAAGGGCCTGATTTTATAAAATACAAATAAAACATGCTAAAAAGTGTGTGCAAAGTATAAAATTGCTTGTACTATTTATTAGTGGTGGATATGTTGCAGGGTATTTACTAAAACTGTGTGTACATTTGATAACAAGTGCAAAAGTGGTGCAGGCTGACCTATCTAAATGAGGTTTTTGTGTGTATACCGGCTGTCACCATGGAGACACTCATTTCCCTCTATATTTACGGCATCATAGGCTCCAAACTGTGGTGTTTCATCCTGTTGTTGACATGCAGCACACAAATATAATATGTACCACTCTTTTCAGGCTATAGTGAAGTGCGGGCTAGACAACAGAACCTACTTTTTGCACGCTGAAGGAGTTGTGGCGTTGTGATGGTGCGTCTGAATGATCCAGCGGCAAAAGAAAATGCATATTGCAAGAAGTTTTTTCACATGGGCGATGTATTATACTAATAGATCTCTTACATGGAATACGAAGGCTAGCAGACACCAAACCAATCAATTGAATTTGTTTTAATCAGCCCCTTAAAGGGGTTGTATTATGTTTTTTTTTTTTTTTTTCATTTAAAATACTTCCTTATGGTCTACATCAGTGTTTTTCAACCTTTTTTGAGCCAAGGCACATTTTTTGCGTTGAAAAAATCCAGAGGCACACCACCATCAGAAATCATTAAAAAACGAAACTCAGTTGACAGTAAAAAGTCGTCGCAATTGTTGGATATGATTTTAAACCATAACCAACCATGCATCACTTTAGCTCTTGTCTCAAAGTAGGTGTACTGTCACGACCTGTCACATCACGCCGTGACTTCTTTAGAGTTTTTTGCTTTTTTCCTGTGTGTAGTGTTTTAGTTCTTGTCTTGCGCTCCTATTTTGGTGGCTTCTTCTCTTTTTTTGGTATTTTCCTGTAGCAGTTTCATGTCTTCCTTTGAGCGATATTTCCAGTATCTACTTTGTTTTAGCAATCAAGAATATTTCAGTTGTTTTTATCATTCTTTGTGGGGACATTGTTGATTGTCATGTCATGTTCGGATGTACATTGTGGACACCAACTTTGCTCCACAGTAAGTCTTTGCTGTCGTCCAGCATTCTGTTATTGTTTACTTTGTAGCCAGTTCAGTTTTAGTTTTGTTCTGCATAGCCTTCCCTAAGCTTCAATGCCTTTTCTTAGGGGTACTCACCTTTTGTTTATTTTTAGTTTAAGCATTAGATACCTTTTGACCTGCACGCTGCCTCACGCTGTTACCGACATCTCACCTGCTGCCATCTACTCATATGGAAGAGTATTACACGGTTACTCTGCCGAGCTCGAGACAGCACTGACACTCAACAACAACACATCATTTGCAGACTATAATTACTGGTTTACAAAAAATATTTTTAACCCAAATACGTGAAATTTGATAATCACCCACAGCACACCAGACTGTACCTCACGGCACACTAGTGTGCCGCAGCACAGTGGTTGAAAAACACTGGTCTTCATAACATGTATTGGGGGTTCTTTGGTCAACATTTTGCATAGATTACGTTCTATATTGGCGGACTCGTGCAAAGCACTTTGGGTAAATTTCTACCATATATGGAGACATCCACTGATGTCACAATTGGGGCAAATTCCATGGAGGAAGTATGAAGGAAGGCAAGATTGTTTTATAAATATCGCCGCCATGCCTCCATTGTTTGTTTTCAAATTGTCAGGACTTATGCAGATCCCTAATACACAAAAATAGGTACCAATACAGTAGGTCAGAAACATTGGTTTTGCATTATAGGTCCCCTTTAAGTCATCCAGCAGCTATAAAATAATAAATTATCATTGCTAAATACCGTAGACGATATGTCTAATATTTGTATTTCTGAAAGTCCAAATATGTTGACAGAAATGTTTTAATACATGCAAACCTTTTGTAGATTAGGCTTTACGTCTTCTATTTGTCAAGATATTTACTCAAAGTATGGATTGTTGGAAGAGATGTTCCAGCAAAAATGAAAAAGTTGACAGATAGCGTCTCTATCTTTGCAGAACGGTCTGACTCCACTGCATGTGGCCGTGCATCACAACAACCTGGATGTTGTCAACCTGCTTGTCAGCAAAGGAGGGTCACCACACAGTGCAGCCCGGGTATGGCACAATAAAGTGCATTCATACATGCAATTCATACTACAAAAGTCCTTTGTTACCATAAGTGGTTATCTTTTTGTCTTTTAGAACGGCTACACCGCCCTCCATATTGCATCCAAGCAGAATCAGATGGAGGTGGCTAACAGCCTGTTGCAATATGGAGCTTCAGCTAATGCTGAGTCTCTACAGGGAGTCACACCTCTCCACCTGGCCTCGCAGGAAGGAAGGCCCGATATGGTCTCTCTGCTTATTTCCAAGCAGGCTAACGTCAACCTTGGCAACAAGGTAAGAGGACCATTTTAAATGAGACATATCTGTGTGAGTATGTGACTAAAAGGGCATACTTGATGTTTTGGTTTTCTCTTTCTAGAGTGGACTGACTCCGCTCCACCTTGTGGCACAGGAGGGACATGTTGGCATTGCGGACATCTTGGTCAAGCAAGGAGCTTCAGTCTACGCTGCTACACGGGTCAGATTTATTAAAAAAAATATATATATATATTGTGATTTCAATCAAAAGCCTCTTTCAAACCTCTAAAACCTAATTCCTTGTACAGTGTTTTATTGGCTTAGAACAGGGGTGTCAAACTCATTTTCGAGGGAAACATCGCATTTATGGCCGCCATCAGAGAGCCACTTCTAGCAGTGAATAGTATATCAATATAAATGTTTGAGGATTTGCTTCATTATTTTATTACACAATTGCCAATGCATTTGATTATTATCTTTTACATACACTGTGGCTTTTGCGATAAAAAATAAACTAGCAGCTCCTTTGCCAGAATTTTACTGAACAATTTACGGTGTTTTTTTACAGAATATTATAGTATACTGTAAATGGAAAAATGTTAACACTAATTTTTTACTATAAAATTCTGCCAGTTATTTTTAATCACAAAATCTAAGGTTGCTGCTGTTACAGTGTACTACTGTAAATGGAAAAATGTTAACACTAATTTTTTACTATAAAATTCTGCCAGTTATTTTTAATCGCAAAATCTAAGGTTGCTGCTGTTACAGTGTACCATTGTAAATGGAAAAAACAGTATGACAGGGTTTTTTTCCAGTAAACATCTGGCAACCAGAGGTGTGGACTCGAGTCACTCTGGCAACCAGAGGTGTGGACTCGACTTGACAAAATGTAAAGAGACTTGCAACTCGACTTAGACTTTAACATCAATGACTTGTGACTTCACTTGGACTTGAGCCTTTTGACTTGACATGACTTGCTACTTTCCCCAAAACCCAAAGATTAAAAAGTTATTTGGGAGCGCGCCGCTCCGTATTTTTCATTTTCTTCGTCTGTGTCTATCAGCGTGTTGTTCCTGTCAGCTGGTGTGCTCTCAGTACAACAGCCAATCAAATTAGATCTACGTTGTTTTCATCACACAGCATTCATCCAATCAAATTGCAGGACAACCACCGAACAAGAGTTGTCAAACAATGCGGCAGTGAGAAACAATTATGCCAAAGTTAATTTCGTTCGGGTATTAAAACTACGACTTGGTCAACAAAAAACGAATTGCCGTATGCAAATCACGCAGTTCGAATATTACAGACGGAGACGCAACAACTTCCAACTTCGTTCGACATTTGAAGATGCCCAAAGGGTAAGTTTTGAATGTAAGATAACGTTTATTGGCTAAGTAACGTAACTTTTATTTGCTGTGTAGTTAAATCAGTGAGGCTGTAAACTCACTGCTAACGTTATAACCTTAGACATCTTGTAAGGGTACGCAGTGGTGATCCGCTCCACTCAGCGCAATTCATTTGGCAGGAGCAATGAACTGTCAGCGCATTTAATTCATCTTACCTCACTGAATACCACTGATTTTCACACGCTTTTTTGTCATACGTGTAGCTATGATAAAGGAAACATGTTTTGGCGTGTTTTATTATTCATGGTTTGCTTAACAGTAATATAATATTCTTATACGCTATAAGTGACCAGACGTCCGAGATCAAATAATCCCAGAGAAAGGGGAAAAAAACGGTCAGCTATTTTTAAATTGAAGAAACAATATGATTAGGTTATGTATACATGCGTATATCCTACATAAACAATGTATGAATACATTATATATATATATATATATATATATATATATATATATATATATATATATATATATATATATATATATATATATATATATATATATATATATATATATATATATATATATATATATATATATCTTATAGACTGTATCTCTGTTGCTGCAGCAGCAGAGAGTCTGTCTTGGCACTTTGTATTGATATTTTGTATTACATTCTTCCCTTAAATGATCATGTTTACAGTCATTGTTTTATATGTATTTTTTATGTATGTCGCTTTGGATAAAAGCGTCTGCCAAATACTTCAACATAAACATATATAAACACCTGAAAGTCTTTATCAGCTAAAACCACCAATCTGTTACACTGGATTCAGAATAAAACCAAATTCTGTCTTACCCAACAATGTTAGTATTTGAATATTGTTACTTGAAGACTTATTCCTGGTTACAATTATACTGTTAAGAAAGTATTGTCTTATATTTTGCCTAAAATGAGAATGCATCATAATCAGTGGCGGCTGGTGAATTTTGTTTTAGGTGGGGCTGAAAGTTTGTAAACCAAACCGCTGTAGGGCAGTCATCCTCCCCCAGAAGATTTCTTTGTGATTTTCACATACAAATATTGAAGATCTTTGCTCCTTCTCAACTCTGTGGTAATATTATTTTCATAAAATACAACCAATAGTACATTAATGTTAAATCTTACTTGTGAAAAGTAATCCCCCGATTCCTATTTTCAACAGTCCGCTCATTTGAGTAGGAAAACGCTGAACACCATCTTTATTTTCTACCTGTCAACTGTCACTACTTCAAGATGGCGGCCAAATTGCCCGCGTCACAGCAACCAATACTGCTTCTACTTATAAGATGTCTATGGTTATAACGTCATTGCAAACACGGCAATATGTTGCGTCCACTGCAGTTCGCTACCTTATTCATACTTTTTGCCAAGTGATTTTTTTAAGCAGGGTTGCATGAGGTACCTACACAAAACGTTACGTTAGTCAATGTATCACACACAGTAACGTAACGGTAGACGGCGGTCAGCAGCACTGCGTATTTTAGCCACCTACAAAAACACAAACATAGTCAAATAAAGGTCAGTTAAAATGTATACTATATTAACAATATGTGTACATATTGCATAGGGCCCTGACATCTAAAAAGTACAACTCTGTTCATTGTTTTGTTCATGTTTTTGTTATGTTTTTCATATGTACGCACACATAAACACACAGACAGTACGAGATGAGATCAATGAGATAAGGTAAGAACAGGATAGAAACTGCTGTGGAACTAGTTACAATGCAATATGCCATGGAAATACAATGTTAACACTTTTGTGCAAATAAGTACAGTTGCACTTGTTTTTTCAAATGTGTTTATTCTGTAAAAGAATGAGTTAAATGTTTAAAATTACTGGATAATAGTGCTATTATGAAGTGCAATGTCAGCAATTTCAAATGCACTTGTTTTAATAAATAAATACAGCGTTTTAAAAGCATACACAATCTGTGTAAATATATTAGTCTGTGGTTAAAAGGACTTGAAAGGACTCGAAATTCAAAATGCAGGACTTGGGACTTGACTTGAGACTTTCCAGTCTTGACTTTGGACTTGACTCGGGACTTGCCTGTCTTGACTCGGGACTTGACTCGAGACTTGAGGGCAAAGACTTGAGACCTACTTGTGACTTGCAAAGCAATGACTTGGTCCCACCTCTGCTGGCAACTGACCTGACAGGTTTTTTATTGTCTATTTACAATTTGATGGACATTTAAGTGTTTATTTGTACTTTAACAAAATATACAGTATGTTTGGCAAGTATGTTAATATGTTTTTTGCATTTCTACCATACCATATCAACTTTATTTATAAATCCCTTTGAAAACAACCACAGTTGAAAAATAAAGGGCTGTACAACACAAAAAAGTAAGCAGAATAGTACATAGTAGACAGACTCAATATATTTTGAAACATAGGTCAAGCATATATATATATATAAATATAAAAAAGATCAGATAAAGAAATTATCTTGAGAGCAATCAGTCAGAAAAAAAGGCAGTTCCAAAGTAAAACAAATATCATTATATCAAAGTAATATACTATATATAAAGTTATATAATATAATATATAATATCAACAATATAAACAGATATGGAACTACATGTATTACATGTATTGTTTATGTTTAAAATGGAAAAAAACAAAAACATTTACAAAGAAAAAAATTACTTTATTGACACATAATTTCCAGGTTTTTGCGGGCCACAGAAAATGATGTGGCCCCCCCAAATCAGGCCCCCGGGCCTTGAGCTTGACACCTGTGACATAGAATAAACAAGCGTTGTTTAAAACTACGTTTAGACAACACAAGATTTAGTTTTTACAATTCACCACGTCATAAAGATTTGTGTCACCTATGTGATGAATAGTAACATCTCAAATTTCCCCTCGGGGATAATTAAAGTATATCTGAAATACAACAAGAAAATATTGGTTTTTATAGCGTACAGTAGTACCTCAACTTACGAGCTTAATTGGTACAGTGATGGAGCTTTTACCAAGACACTTCAAATCCACATTTTCCATTGAAATGAATTGAAGTCAGTTTGATTGGTGCTTGCTCTCACCAAAACAGCACCATTTTAACATGTAACAAACATTTAGATGATAAATATTGTATAAAAACAATACCATATACTTTACTACAAACAACTACAGTATTTTATTTTTTTAAAAGTAACATAATAATGTAGAGCATTTACTTTGGAGTGTGGACTTCTACAGTATCTCCTTCCAGCTGCTTCTCCATCAAACATACTATCAGCAGCTTATCCATATTTTCATGGATACATGTCCGCCTTTAGATATTATTATTTTACATCCTCAGGGAGGAACAACTGGTAGAAAATGGATGGATGGATAGCTTTAGACTCATTCTACTTTGGTATATATAGTACTACAAGCTACTGCTAGCGAGTAAGACCAGATGTTTTGGTCGGATCTTGTTGTTCATTGTGACATTTGCTACGCCAACTAATAGCGGGGATGCTTGTAACTCAAATTTTTGCTTGCAACTTAAAGCACTACATTTAGCCAAGAGAAAGCTCTTATCTCAAAACACTCTTAAGTTGGGTCACTCTTAAGTTGAGGTCAGGGGCGCCGCTAGGGATTTTGGGCCCCATGAAAAGAATCTTTACAGGGCCCCCTGTATTATAATTTCATCATCATTAGGGGCCTCTCTGGGCCCCCCTCCATCATGGGCCCCTAGAATACGTCTCCTTTACCCCCCCTTTTCGGCGCCCCTGGTTGAGGTACCACTGTATTATAGCAAATATGTACAGTTTGTTATCAATTAAAAGTCTATATACTGTGATTCAATATTAGTTGTTTTGAAAGAGTTTGTGGTGAAAATAATCTGTCTTTATGTGTCATCTCAGATGGGCTACACCCCTCTTCATGTAGGGTGTCACTATGGCAACATCAAAATGGTGAAGTTCCTGCTGCAGCAACAAGCCAATGTCAACAGTAAAACACGGGTGAGCGCCTCGCTCTGGTTGTGAAGCTGCAGTTTTACAGTCACAGAGCAGCACCAATTATGATGCGTTGTTGACTGATCAGAGGGCATAAATGTATATATGTCATTTTAAATATATCAATAGTATTCATTCATGTCAATCTGTTGTGAAGGTGATCTGCTTAAATGCATTAATGGAACAGGATGAATATTGTTTATGGGATGTATTTCAGCTGGAAGTAAGAAATAACGTTTGTCCATCTCTTATCTTGTCCAGCTTGGTTACACTCCACTGCACCAGGCCGCCCAGCAGGGACACACAGACATTGTCACTCTGCTACTGAAGCACGGAGCTCAGCCTAACGAGACCACCACAGTAAGCATGACAGTACTTTCTCCATATGTACTCCTTCATGTAATGTTTAGAGCAGGGGTGCCCACACATTTTCCACTGAGGGCCACATACTGAAAAATCAAAGCATGCAAGGGCCATTTTGATATTTGTAATTTTCAAAACCAATACTTTAGATTTTATTTTACCTTTGGGGCTCCTCTCAGGTCTCTCAGTCATAAAACATTTAAAAATAAGGCATATGTTATTATTATTACCGGCATTATTATTATTATTATTATTATTATTATTATTATTATTATTATTATTATTATTATTATTATTATTATTATTCAATGCTTAAATCTCTAGATTAATTTCAGGTCTATCTGTTGATATACATTTTTAAAAAATATATTTTTTTATGTTTTATGCCCTTTTTTGTGAAAAAAAAACAACCCCAAAAAGCACAGTATATTCATGACAAACACACAAAATGTGCAATATTTCCCCCAAAACAATTTCAAAGTGAAATATTTGATGTAAAGTAATTGGAGCTTTAAAAATTCATAACAACATTGATTTTAATGTATTATTCTTTTTTTGAGCAATGGCAGTTAAAAAAAACACATTAAAATACTTGAGAACACAAAAGGGCCACACTCAAAAGTATTAAAAATAAGTCATAATTTTTTTTTTTTATCTCTAGATCAACTTCAGATCTATCCGTTTTTTTAGTTTTTTGCTTTTTTTTTTGTTTATTTTCTGTTATTTTTGTCATAGGAAACGTTGTTTTTTATGGCAAACACACAAACTATGCAATGTTTTTCCCAAAAAATATTTGAAAGTGGAATATTTGATGTAAAGTAATTGGAGCCTTCCATAGCCATCCATTTTCTACCGCTTGTCACTTTCGGCGTTGCGGGGGGTGCTGGAGTCTATCTCAGCTGCATTTGGGCGGAAGGCGGGGTACACCCTGGACAAGTCGATATTTTGATTCATTATAATTTTTTTGAGCAATGACAAAAAAACAGTCTGCATGACAGTTTTGTGTTATTAGAGTCAACGTTGCAACTTTTTCTCATTACATTTCACCTGTTTGTTTTTTTATTCCACTTGTTTTTTTTGTTTTTTTTTAGTAGTATTTGTAAAATGTGCCGCGGGCAGTTAAAAAATTAGGCCTGAGCTCATTTGCGGCCCGCACTTTGGAGACCCTTGGTTTAGAGTCTAATCATCGTGCGTCTCTTTCCATTAGAACGGCACGTCAGCGCTCGCCATTGCCAAGAGGCTTGGCTACATCTCTGTGATCGACGTTCTGAAGCTCGTGACTGAAGAGACGGTTTCCATGGTGAGAAGTTTGAAAATCCTTAGCAACATTGGTAAAAAAAAATCATACAAAATTAGTTAATTACTGATACTTAATTGTCACATGTTCCCCTTTCAGACCACGACAGAGAAACACCGCATGAGTTTCCCCGAAACAGTAGATGAGATACTGGATGTGTCCGAGGATGAAGGTACAACGCCGTAATGTTACCAAATCACTTGAATAATAACAACATGGCTCATTATATGCTGTAATGAAATGGCCATGCCGTGATTCATTATTTATTTTTTTACCTTCTGTAGGACTTGCACAGCTAACATTAGGTATGAATGTCTTTTTATCTCCATGTGTGCCATTGGTAGGTTGGTGTAAGAAATGTGTCTTCATCTCAAGCTCTCTTCATCGTGTGATAGTAACTCTGCCTTCTCACCGGCATGTCATGTAACCTGCAATAACACTCATTCGCTGATATCGGTATTATGGGAACATTATAAGTGAAAACTTTCACATGGAGTTATGTCGTGCATTGCTATGTCATCATTCATCATTGACAACTTGCGTTAGGCGTGATCACTTTGTAAGGACAGAATATTACAACACGACTGCAACTCTCTACAGCGTTTTTCTATTTACAATCAGCAAATCTGTTTGGATTCATATCAGTACAATATTCAGTGTTCAAATATGGTATGTCTAAATATCCTCTACTATTTAACCTTATATGTATCATCATCATTGTTGCTCTAAATCAGGGGTCTCAGACACGCGGCCGGCGGGCCAAATGCGGCCCGCGAGACGTTATTTTGCGGCCCGCACCTTAATATGAAAGTGCCCGCGAGTTTTATATGAATGGCGCTTGACAGCGTCATACTTGCCAACCCTCCCGATTTTTCCGGGAGACTCCCGAATTTCAGGGCAACCATTCTCTCAAATGTCTTCACCCAAACAACATTTTTAAGGGCGTGCCGTGATGTCACTGCCTTTAGCGCCCTCTTCAACCTGTACAAACAGCTTGCCAGCCCAGTCACATGTTGTAATTGGCTTCTGTACACACATGTAAGTGACTGCAAGACATACTTGATCAAAAGCCACACAGGTCACACTGAGGGTGCCCGTATAAACAAGTTTAACACTGTTACAAATATGCGCCGCACTGTGAACCCACACCAAACAAGAATGACAAACACATTTCGGGAGAACATCCGCACCGTAACACAACATAAACACAACAGAACAAATACCCAGAACACCTTGAAGCCCTAACTCTTCCGGGCTGCTATATACACCCCCGCTACCACCAAACCCCGCCCCCCTCCGTGCGTCGGTTGAGGTGGGCGGGGTTGGTGATAGTGATAAAGCTGTTCATGAGGCCACCCTCAGTGTGACCTGTATGGCTGTTGATCAAGTATGTCTTGCAGTCACTTTCGTGTGTATGCAGAAGCCTCATACAACATGTGACTGGGCCGGCACGCTGTTTGTATGGTGAAAAAGCGGACGCGACGACAGGTTGTAGAGGACAATAAAGGCAGTGCTATCACGGCACGCCCTTAATATTATTTGTCCGGGTGAAAATCGGGAAAAATTGAATGGGTGCCCCGGGAGATTGTCGGGAGGTGCACTGAAATTCGGGAGTCTCCTGGAAAAATCGGGAGGGTTGGCAAGTATGTTGCTAGGGCGGGATAGCAATTCAAAGAAGGTGAATTCATTAAAAAGTGCATGTTAGATTTTTTTAAGAAACCTTTTCTTGCAGCCCAGCCTCACCCAGTTTCTGCATCCAGTGGCCCCCAGGTAAATTGAGTTTGAGACCCCTGCTCTAAATATACCGTAGAGTTAGAGCAACGTTAGAGTTAGTTATCAAAGCTACTTCCAAAAAAAAAAATCCAGGTATGTTTATTACTCTCTGGGCATGAAAAAAGTATTTCAACTTACATCCATACATAACATTTGGTGAACACTACAAAATATGTTTTAAATACATTTTTAATAATGCATATTTTAACATGCAGTCAAACGGCATAGAGTTAGCAGTCACCTGTCTAAGAATTTCCCCTACAGGGAAAAGTACATTATTATATTATTATTATTATTATTATGATAAACATAGTCTATATTTCTATTTTGCATCCCGGAATACTGTTTTTACTTTGCATAGCGGCCACCGATATCAACATTTGCTGCAATGATGCATGATGTTGATAGATTCAGTCTTGCGCCTAAATTCCACCGAGAGCATCAACATTGCGGCTGTGCATGCTCAGTGAAATGTTGAGGTCAGTTGTTGTTATTATTTGTTTAATTTTTCTTAGGACAACCTTGCTACTATATGAATAGTTGTGTGCTTTCTTTCAAAATATTCAAAAATGTGAGTTCGTCATGGCAACCTGCGTATAGTGACCACCTGTCTATTGAGGCCATTTTTGCTGTTTGCTTTAAGTGGTTGCTGTAGACAGGTTAGACTGTATTCCAATGATGTTAAATACATTGCAAAAGCATTGAACCTTCTGACTTCATGATCAGACCAAAAATAGCTTTGCATTCTAATAACATTCAAGTAAATGATTTGCAGCCAAAAGGTATTTCACATTACATATTTTCATGGCAGTCAAAATATTTCCAACGATGCATGATGTCCAATTTAGTGGACACATAATGCATCTTAATTTCTTTAAATCGTAACTTGGACATTTAAACTAATGCACATATAAGAACAGGATGGGTACCAAATCTGATACTTTAATAGGTACCGACCGAAATTCTACCGGTACTACCGGGGAATCGATGTAAAATCAAGTGGTGCCATATTTCGATACCGTTGTTGCCTGTGGTGTCACGTCTGGTTGCAGACTATGCACCGGCTCAAACACTTGCGGAGGAAACAATCACTAAGAGCATACTCAGCCAAACTGCCTCAAAGTAATGTTGAAATTTCCCATGTTAACAAAACAAGACGCTTGAACGTAAATCTCTCCTTTTCCAAAATGCGCTAGTTTGACGCTCAGTGGCCTTGTGGTTAGAGTGTCTGCCCTGAGATCGGTAGGTCGTGAGTTCAAACCCCGGCCGAGTCATACCAAAGACTATAAAAATGAGACCCATTACCTCCCTGCTTGGCACTCAGCATCAAGGGTTGGAATTGGGGGTTAAATCACCAAAATGATTACTGAGCGCGGCCACCGCTGATGCTCACTACTCCCCTCACCTCCTAGGGGGTGCAACAAAGGGATGGGTCAAATGCAGAGGGTAATTTCACCACACCTAGTGTGTGTGTGACTATCAGTGGTACTTTAACTTAATTTTTGCTTTATTTACTTTGGCTTTGCCATGTACATGCTACTGACTAGCATTAGCAATTTTACATTGCGATTTCAACACCTCCAAATTTGGTGATGAAAACTACAACTAAGATGCACGTTCCAATCAAACAGTTGCTTTGTAGTAAATTCAGTGCTTACAGTAGAAACACTTTGTAGCTCTCAACAAAAGACTAGATTGCCGCATTCAACCTAATGCCAAAGACTACTTCCTGGCTAGGCATCACACCGTAGTCACTATAATATTACCATCTAATGTCTTGTAATGCAATAGTAACTGCATTCAAAGTCCACTACATAATACTTGCAAATGAGACTGTACGAAATCAAGATTAACAATTGGACAGCATCGTTATCATAACCAGCTAATTTGTAAATTGATTCTTCTTTTTGTCAAACATTTATGTACACACACATAAGTACATAAAATTGGTACACTTGATGCCGGTATCGATTCCTAGGTACCTGGAATTGTCATGGGTTCAACTGTGAAATGTACCCATCCCTATAGGAGAAATCAGGTTTTGAATAGCAGTCTACTGTAGTGACCACTGTCCAATAAATGCTTAAACTTATATTATAAGTGATAATACATATGCACACCACTGTCCAGGACTCGTATGTTGTAACAACTCTTTAGTATACAGGCGTAATTTACCGACATTTTTACAAAAAATATGAATCTTTATTACCTTTGTAATATCAAATTGCGTATATTTTGGGGCATAAGTAAGCAACTCTAAACATTTGTCAGTTTACTTTCTGTTCTCATAATGTGTGTGATTGTTGTCATCTTTACGTGTAGTCAACACAATTTGTATTTTTGATAAGGGGGTGTTTCAGAAGACATCTATAGGCCCTTTTCCACCAAAAGTTCAGGAACACCCTGTACCTTTAGTTCCTCTTTGGTTCCCGTAGAAGGGTGTGGTTTGTGTTTCCACTGCATTTCACAGTTCAGGGTAGTTTATACAAATCAGGCTGGTGACATATGGATGAGTGGTACAGTATATAAATGCATCCGATTAGACATTCGGTTCACTCGGGTTGAGAGGAATAACTACACAAATGGCGTGTCGCTGACTACTTTTACAGCATGTAACAAAGTAAATAGTGAATATTTGATGTGATTCATCCTACTCATCCTTCATTTCACATGTATCTTCAAATTAGAGGTCAGAGTCCCAGTGAGCAGCTTGTCTCGCTGCTTCTAAGTTGGGCTGTATACTTTAAATTCCTCTGTAAAAAATGTTTAAAAGAGTCTGTCCACTTCTGGTAGCTTTGCGTTTTGAAATAAAGTTTGTCAGCAACAACATGAAACTGCATACTTGTTTAAGGACTTCGGCTGAGTAGAAACAATTCAACGATTTGGTGCATTTGCAAACAGTTAAAATGATGTATAAAGCAAACTACAACCTGTTACCACAAGAATGTACAACAATTCTTCTCAACAAAAGAGGAGGAATATAACCTTAGAGGAAATTATAATTTAATATCATATCCGTATGTGGAATTAAACTATGGAAGAAATCAAACAAAGCACCAATATGATTCAGTTTAAGAGACTGCTCAAACTACAAGTGTTCACAAAGTACACAGAAGAACAATTATGATGAACATCTTGAATCGGTTTTGTTTTTTGTTTTTTTAGATAATTATTATTTTTGTATTACATACAAGGAAATGGTATATGCTATAGTATGAAAAGGGGTAGGATTAAATAAGCTCTGCTTCTTCCTACTCCAGGGGTGTCCAAACTTTTTCCACTGAGGGCCGCACACGGAAAAATTAAAGTATGTGGGGGCCATTTTCATATTTTTCATTTTCAAACCATAACAAAATGTATGGATTTTTTATTTATTTTACCTTTAGGGGCCCCAGGGACCATAAAGGGTCTCAGTCATTAAAATGTTAAAAATATGTCAGATTATAATTTTTTTTAAATGATTTAACGCTTACAGTAAATCTCTATATAAACTTTAAGTTGATATAAAGTTATACAAATTAAAAAAAATGTTTTATGGCTTTTCTGTCAAAAACAACTTAGTTTTTTTATAGTAAAACTGAAATATGCAGTATTTAGTAATTAGAGCCCTAAAAGATCAATAATGCAGGACACCACTGATTTTAATTATTTCATACTTTTGAGTAATCACAGTGAAAAGATAAATAAAAAAATCACTAAATATATTTGGGATCCAAAAGGTGCCCCACTCATAAAGTGATACATTTTTATTAGGTTTTTCTTTTACTTTCAACACTTAAGCTACGAGATCAACTTCAGATATAGCTGTCGATTTTATGCTGGAACAATTATTTTGTTTGTTTTATGCGCTTTTGTCAAAGAAAACTTTGATGTTTTTATATGACTACTACACAATACATGCAATATTTACCACATAAAACATTTTAAAGTGAAATATTAGAAGTAATTGGAGCCCTGAAAATAATTAATTATAACATGAATTTTTTGTCTTTTTTTTTTTTTTTTGAGCAATGGCATGAAAAGAAAAAGAAAGAAAGACAAAAGAAGAAAAAAACAGCCTGCATGGCAGCTTTTGTGTCAACATTGCAACTTTTTCTCGTTAGATTTCACCTCATTCCACTTTTTTTAATGTTCTTTTTTATTTTTACAATAGTATTTCCAGAATGTGTGGCGGGCCGGTAAACAATTAGCTGCGGGCCGCAAATGGCCCCCGGGCCGCCCTTTGGACACCCCTGTCCTACTCCTTTTCGGGCGTGCTGTAATGAAACAACTGGAAATATGTGATGCATTACATTGTATCGTATGCATGTCCGAAATAAACTGAAGTGAACTGAACTGAACGCTGCAAAATAGTTCCACAAATCAGTATTCTTCAGCACACAGATGCCACACAAAGTTCCTGCGAGTTAAAAAGTTCATTTCGTTCTTCTATCTCATCTTTGTTGCAACCTGGGTTGTACGGTATACTACAGCACCCCCACCTCGCCCCGCGCCCCCGTCGTCGTCACGTCGTGTCATTGCTGGTTTACAAACAGACGAGCATGTTCGGCGGCACACAATCACGGAGTACTTACAAACGTACAAACAGACACAGTGTGTAGACCGAAAAGGGAGAACGGACGCATTTGGGCTTAAAAACTAACGATAAAGGTGAAGTTATAACACTGAAACGCCCACCTGAAGATGTGCTTTAAGACATGGCTAGCTAGCTAGCGGCTAAAGTTTAGCCGCAGTCGGCAGTGTTTTAGCTACTTCTAAATCACTAATCCTCGCCTCCATGGCCACAAATAAAGTATGTTTCTTACAAGTATCATCCCTGCAGGACAGGGAATAGCTAAACATGCTTCACTACACACTATAGCTCACAGGCGTCAAAATGTAAACAAACGCCATTGGTGGATCTACACCTGACATCCACTGTAATGATACCAAGTACATGAGCGTATCTAGTCAATACTACCATAATTACGTCAATATTTTTTGACATCACAACATCTTCTTTCGTTTTTTTAAAATTCATATTATGTTTATAAACTCAGAAAATATGTCCCTGGACACATGAGGACTTTGAATATGACCAATGTATGTATGATCCTGTAACGACTTGGTATCGGATTGATACCCAAATTTGCGGTATCATCCAAAACTAATGTAAAGTATCAAACAACAGAAGAATAAGTGATTATTACATTTTAACAGAACTGTAGATATAACATGTTAAAAGAGAAAGTAAGCAGATAATAACAGTAAATGAACAAGTAGATTAATAATACATTTCCTACCACTTATAATAATAACAATAATAATAATAATAATAATAATAATAATAGAATGATAAATGATACAATATGTTACTGCATATGCCCATCCATCCATTTCCTACCGCTTATTCCTTTCAGGGTCGCGGGGGCGCTGGAGCCTATCTCAGCTACAATCAGGCGGAAGGCGGGGTACACCCTGGACAAGTCGCCAACTCATCGCAGGGCCGTTACTGCATATGTCAGCAGCTAAATTAACCTCTTAAGGCCCAAGCTGTTTGTTTACATGCTTTATTTTATTTCTCTTTGCTATTTGGGCTTATTGGACCCTGATTAGAATAAAAACAAAAAATCATCTTTTTATATGATGTACTTTAGTCCATAAGTGCACAAACGTGTACTTCATGTGTAGTGACATGCACATTTTTATTTTTACACTTTTTTTTTCCAAATTCCATTGTATGTTATACTCTTCTGACACCACCAGATAGCAGTATAAGTGTCCATATGTCGGCATAAGACCCCAATTCAGTAGTGTACACAATTTTGGAAATAAGAGCTAAAAGGTGATGTCCACGCATGTGGCCACTAAGGCCTTTAGAGGTTAAGAGCCTTTGTTTGTTTACTTACTAATAAAAGACAAGTTGTCTTGTATGTTCACTATTATATTTAAGGACAAACTTGCGATAAGAAACATATGTTTAATGTACCGTAAGATTTTTTGTTCAAATAAAGCCAATAATGCAATTTTTTGTGGTACCCTTTATTTAGAAAAATACCGAAAAGTATCAAAATAATTTTGGTATCGGGACAACACTAGTTGCAACAGAAATACACAAGAAATAAAAAATAAACAAGTTGTCTCGCATACTCTCGCATATTGAAAGTTTAAATTCAAAATGTTCAGGACGCCTCAATTGTGTTAAACCAATCAGCGATCGACACCACTGCCCGCCCCTCAAAGGTTCTCGGCGAACCTCCGACACTCCAACCTCGCTACTTGGAACTAAAAATAGTTCCCGTGGAATATACACAGGGGGACTTTATTTACCTGGGTGGAAAAGGGCCTTAAAGTTTGTTTTGATGCTGAAACAAATGCTGATCCAAACCATCCATGCTTCATTTTGCCTTGTTTCCATCTCTTAACCTTTCTAATGGCTAATTAACACCTTGCACTTCTCTCTCTCTTTCCTTTTTTTTTTTGTGACCAACCTGATCTGGGTGTGTTCGCTCTCTTTGGCATGTTGTTCTCTGAAGGAGAGGAGCTCCTGGGGACAGAAGGGGCCAGGTACATGAAGATGGATGACATGAAAGACCATGATGACGATTTCCTCTCCCCCAAGAAGTCCCTGGAGTACGAGAGAGGGCTGGGCACAGCGTAAGGGGGCTGGGATGAGAGAATCTGGATAGCAGTAGACTCACCTTAGATGTCCACTTAGTAAACACCGGGGGGAACACCAGACAAATGTTGTCAATCTTACTTGGTTTTTTCTGTTCTCATTCAACAGAAATTACTCACCAGCCATTCCCAGAATTCCACGGGTTTCTCCTGAGACCGTGATCCTGAAAGAGAACGAGATTGATCAGGTACAAGAAACAGCATCTTACATCCCATATTGTCATTTACATGATCCATTTTATCATTGTTTTCTGATTAAATCATTTCAACAAGTCACCGTTTTGATCACAAATCAAGCTCCTTTTTTCATCTAAAATGTACTCTTACTGCATTCCACATGTAATTCACTACAATATTAGCACAAAAAAAAAAAACCTTAACAAAAATGATAACAATATTCCAGTATGTTGGCAATGGTGGACAGGTAGTTATTTACAAATCTTAATGGTGTGAATGCTCCAAAATTCATCTATTTATTATTATTATTCTTCTCCAGATTTTGGCGCGCTCTACCTTCCACATTTTTCATCCGATTCAAACCGTTCCAACTTCAAACTGTTCAGCCTATTCGGGAATCGCGGGCTTTCCTTTGACAAATTCCCCAAAATTTCCAGATTTCCCAGAATTCCAGGTTTTTCGAGACATTTTTCTCATTCAAAATGAATTGGCCATTTTTCAAACTTCCACCATTTCCACATTTTTCAACCGATTCAAACCATTCCACCTTCAACATATTCCACTCATTCTGCACATTCAAACTATAATTTTTTCAAGTTAAAAAAAATTCCAGAAATTCCCAGAATTCCCGTTTTTTTAAACCCTTTGTTTCTGTCCTTCCACATTTTTCAACCCATTTCAACCGTTCCACCAACAAATCATTCCTCTTAATCAGGACAAAAAACGAAGTTGTTTTTTGACCTGGAAAAATTCCCAGTTTTCCCGAAATTCCAGGAGTACCATTTCTCAATTAAAAAGGTTACTACTTCAATATTTCTTGACCAATTTGAACAATTCTAACACCAATCATTCAGAACATTCACATGTTTTTGCATTTTCCAAAAAATTCCCTCTTTTGCAGAAATTCCCCAATTTTCATGAAATTGTCATCAAAAAAGAATGGGACATTTTTCAAAGGAGCGCAACTCACACATTTTTAAAATCTGTCTCAAACTTTTCAAAATATTCAGCCTGTTCAGGAATTGTGTGCTCCCTTTCGACAATTATTTAAAAAATCCGGATTTCCTAGTATTCTCAGTTTTTAGGGACATTTTCCCCATTCAAAATGAATTATCCATTTTTCACGCTTCCACAATTCCCACATCTTTCAAGGTAATTAAACCATTCCACCTTCAACACATTCCACTCATCCTGGACATTGAAACTAACACTTTCCCAAGTTCCAAACCAAATTCTGGTTTTCCTGGAAATTCAAATGCTTCAACATTCAAACCATTCAAACTATTCTTACATTCACACTACATTCTGTCAGCATTTCAGTTCAACTTCAGCATTGGAGCATTCACACGCAATTCCTTCAAGAATTGCCTCATCTAGTTTAATAATAATATTAAGTAATATTATTGTTGTGGCAGAGGTACAGAACTACACCACATTGTGCCATGCTGCAGTTCAGCACCACTGCCACAACTATAACTTACTGTAATTTCCGGGCTATTTAAGCCGCAGAAATAAATATTTTTACATATACCAGCCGCACCGGACCATAAGCATCAGAAACTGTATATAAGTACGAAAAATGTTGTAAATGTAAATACCTTAATTTTTTCCAAATGGTGCCTGTAACACGGCAGTAAAACAGCTGATCAAACAAAACAGAAGTCATCGTCATGGACCCACTAGCTGCAGAAGCTGGCTCTCCAATCAGCTAAACAGACTCAAAAACTCCACGGTGATGTTTTTGTGTATTTACAAGACTGAAACAGTAACAGTGAATATATACACATTTCAATGTATACTCGCCTCATGTTATTATTACACAATTGCCTATGCACTTGATGATTTAAAAATGTTTTACTGTACAAAGGGACACCCCCGATTTAGTGTGTCTGTCTTCATGTATATGCAGAATATTGCCTATGCTGATTATCAGGACGCCCACAATACTGGGAGGAGGAGATGCAAATGAAATCATTTGGCACTTGCAATTTGATTTATCAAGATTGAAACAGTTCTGCGGCCTCTTTTTTGCATCTATATCTAGCACTTGTTCGGCCAAACTGGCAAAGTTATGCACAAATGGCTGTGAGAAAGGATGCGGCAGCGCTGCAAAGACAGACAATTGAGAGAGAGAAAATATTTCGGCCCACAATACTGGGAAGAAGAGATGCAAGTGTAGTCATTTATTATTGATTTATTAAACCCTGAAAGTGTTTTTTTTGGTCTTTATTTTGTCAGGTTTGAAATGTATGTGCAAACCGGCATAGTTACGCATAAATGGCTGAGGAGGCGATCAGTGCATTAGAGAGACAATCCTTTGTGCGCAAGTAACATATTTGGACTGAAGAAACAGAAATAGTAGAAATATCCCCAATCCAGCAATTACATTTTTGAGCTGATGCATGACTTAAGGCAGGGGTCAGCAACCCGCAGCTCTTGAGCTGCATGCGGCTGTTTAGCGCCGGCCCAGTGGCTCCCTGGAGCATTTTTAAAAAATGATTAAAAATGGACAAAGATGGGGGGAAAATAAATTTTTTGTTTTAGTATGTTTTTTGTTTGAGGACAAACATGACACAAACCTTCCCGCTTGTTAAAAAGCCCACAATTTAATATGTTTGTGTGTATGCTTCGCTGATGAGAGTATTTGGTTTTGTCCTACTAATTTCGGCGGTTCTTGAACTCACCATAGTGTGGACTGTGAGGCAACAGTTTGTTTACATGTCAAATCTTCCACTCCTTTGTCTCATTTTGTCCACCAAACGTTTTATACTGTGCGTGAATGCACAAAGGTTAGCTTTGTTGATGTTATTGACTTGTTAGAGTGCTAATCAGGCATATTTGGTCAGTGCATGACTGCAAGCTAATCAATGTTAACATGCTATTTAGGCTAGCTGTATGTACATATTGCATCATCATGCCTCATTTGTAGGTATATTTGAGCTCATTTATTTTACTTTACTTTTAGCCTCGCATATAATATAGTTTTGCATGTCCCATGACACATTATCTGTATGTAGTATTGGCTGCATTTCAGATAGTTGTTTTTGTGCCATGTTGTTCCAGATCACAGCAAACGTTACCTAGCTTGCCAAATATTGTAATAAATCTGTTAACAGAAGACAGCCTGCCGTTTCCTTTAACTTGGACACACACATCTATACCGTTGGCTATTATAAGCCAGTAATTTCCAGGAGTTATCTCACCTTTTAAGTAGCCACTGATTTACTAATGGTTTCTAATGTTGTAAAAATATGTAGAATAAATATTAAATTTCAACATTTAATATTTTGGGGGTAGGATTAAATAAGCTCTGCTTCTTCCTACTCCTTTTCGAACATGTTGAAAAGAAACTGGAAATTGTGATGTATCATGTTGTATGCTTGCATGTTCGAAATAAACTCAAAACTCAAACTCAAACTCAAACTCAACATTTCTGTCAACAAATATTTGCTTCAGCCTGCGACACATAGTCATTTTGATATTAGGCTAATATAGCTCATATAGACACTTATATCATGTGTTGCCTTCATTATAACACTTATATAAGACTTTTAAAGTCATTTTGATAGTAGGCTATTATAGCTAATATAGACACTTACGTCTTCAATATAAGACTTATATACGGCTTTTAATTTTTTGCGGCTCCAGACCGATTTATTTTTTTGTATTTTTGGTCCATAATGGCTCTTTAAACGTTTTAGGTAGCCGACCCCTGACTTAAGGGCTGATTTCAGCCAGCAGACATCAAAACTAATCAATATATCTCCTATATAAAAACAACTTTTTTGTGCGTCTGAATAATTCCAGAGCACCAGTGCAGTTAGTACAAACATCTCTCAGGGCCTGGGATGTGCTAAAATGTGGGTTCCATTGTAGATTGCACTGGAGAAGGAGCGTTTCTATATTGTCCAGAAAAGGGGGCACAGATTATAGCTATGTGCTGCATGTTGTGCAACATAGCAAAACGACACAGGTGCATGCATGCATGCTGACAGCGGGTAGTACATGCAAAAGCCCTGTTAAAAAAGGGCAGTCTGCACCACCGCCTACTAATAGTATGTACAATTTGGGATTTTGATAGACGAAGCCCATTGTTGCGTTGTTGTACCAGTTTCATCATCAGTTTGTTTGGTGTGTTTTGCAGCAGCACACTCCACTTCCACTGCCAAAAGAGTACGATGATGACTCGCTCATCCCCAGCAGCCCGGCGACTGAGACATCAGACAATGTCAGCCCAGTCGCCAGTCCCATACACACAGGGTCAGCTCTGCAGAACATTTAAGGAACCTCAAATGTGATGAAAATGTGAGCATTGTTTTTATATCCAACGGCAGGTTCCTGGTCAGTTTTATGGTGGATGCTCGTGGCGGCTCAATGCGCGGCAGCAGACATAATGGGCTGCGTGTCATCATACCTCCACGGACATGTGCGGCCCCCACGCGCATCACCTGCCGCCTGGTGAAGCCGCAGAAGCTAACTAACCCTCCTCCACTGGTGGAAGGAGAGGGTCTGGCCAGCAGAATAATCTCCCTCGGACCAGCTGGCATGCAGTTTCTTGGGTGAAGAGGCCATAACTCTTTTGTTTGCAAATATTTCTATTCACCCACAACTTGAACATATTTATATACTATAAAAGTCGCTCTTTGTAATCATGGTCAAATAAATCAGTGTTTCTTAACCATAGGGCCAGAGCCCATTGTTGGGCCGCCAAAAAATGTCTGTTTCTCAGCTGTGGTCCGTATTGGTCGCAGCGGTACTCAGTTATTGTACACTTTTCCACCGCTCGAGACAGTGATGACAATCTCAAAGAAACAGAAGAAGTCTTGAGCTAAAGTCATCGAGACGTTTCTTAAGCGCAAAAACTATGACTAAAGTAGTGAAATTGTATTTTTATATGCACTTTTTATTGACAGTTTAGTGAATACACATATTTATTATTATTTATTGATATGTTGGTTTATTTATTTTAGCAATAAATTGTATATACATGTTGTATTCATCAGTTATTTTTGAGTATCTTATTCAGTATAATTGGTTTGTTTTTATTTTTCTAATCAGCCTGACCTAAGCCTAAGATTTATGTGTTCAATAAATAATATTTAAGTTATTAACCTGTTAAACTGTATATCTGTATAATTGTTGAATACGACTAAACAAGAGTAAGATTACTAATTTAGTGTTAATATTTGAGTGAGCTCCTGGGTCCCTCTGTACTGGAAAAATTGGGCCCCAAAGTCAAAAAGGTTAAAAACCCCTGAAATAAATCATGAGAAGTACTTCTACTGTGAAACACAGAAAAAAGTGACAAAAAAGTCCTAATTTCTTTACTGTGTTTTACTTTTTTCATTTGAGTACCACACTATTCCAATGCTATTTGTAGCCCAAACAAAGGGTGCTAAGAAGTAGGGGTGTTCCGATACGACTTCTTCCCTTCTACCAACGTTAGAGCCTTGAATGTTGGCCGATATTGATTTAAATCCGATACGATATCAGCAGGAACATAGTACATAATTGTATTATGTTGTAGTGTGGTATGTTGGAAAAGGTTTGTTCAAGGGAAATTACTTAAAAAACACTAACGGTATGACATAATTATCCTTCTGAAATGAAGTGTTGATTTATTTTTTTAGCGACACCTAGTGGTCACAATAATTCTAAAATAAGGCCATGACTCAGTAGGTTGAATGATGTGGACACGTTTGTTACTGGACTTTTTATCTGTTATTAGGCAAGGCAGGTTTAGTTCTAGAGCACAATTTGTACACAAGGCAATTCAAAGTGATGTATAGAAAATCACAAGAAGGCAAAAATAAAATATACATAAAAGTAATCATAATTACAATGAAAAACAAAGAATAAAATCATCATTAAAAACTATTAGAATTCAAATTAAAATCAAAGAGTGTGGATTAAATACTTTGAGTTGTCATATGCACAATTAATGTGAGTGTGAATGTTGTCTGTCTATCCGTGTTGGCCCGGCGATGAGGTTGCGACTTGTCCAGAGTGTACCCCGCCTTCTGCCCGAATGCAGCTGAGATAGGCTCCAGCACCCCCCGTTACCCCGAAAGGGACAAGCGGTAGAAAATGGATGGATGGATATGCACCATTAAAAGTGTTTTCAGCCTGAATTTGAACATTGCCAATGTTGAGGCCCGTCTCACATCTTTAGGTAGATTATTCCAAATTGTTGGAGCAAAAACTAAAACACAGCCTCACCATGTTTCATCCTGACTCTGGGCACCAACAGGAGACCACTCCCTGAGGTTCTCAGAGCCCAAGATGGCTCATACGGTTGTAACATGTCAGGGAAGTACTACAAGACCATGAAAAGACTTGTAGACAAGCAGAGCTGTTTTAAAGTCTATTATCTAAGCAACAGGAAGCCAGTGTAGTGACTTAAGCACTGGACTAATATGGTCATATTCCCTAGTTCTAGTAAGGACTCCAGCAGCAGGATTCTGGATGTACTGCAGTTAATTTACAGCTCGTTTAGAGAGAGCCCAGTGAGAAGGCCATTACTGTAGTCCAGGGGTGCCCACCCTTTTTCTGCAGGCGAGCTACTTTTCAATTGACCAAGTCGAGGGGATCTACCTCTTTCATATATATCATTTATATTTATTTATTTGTGAAAAAGACGTTTTTGTTAACAAGTTAAAGGTGTTTAATGATAACACAAGCAAATTGATTCGCCATGTTAGATTCCTTTCTTTCATGAAGACGAGAATATAAGTTGGTGTATTACCTGATTCTGATGACTTGCATTGATTGGAATCATACAGTAGTGATGATAACGTCCACATTTTTGAATGGAGGAGAAAAAAAGTCCTCCTTTCTATCCAATACCACATGAAAGTGGTTGTTTTTTGGCATCTTATTTGTCCGGCTTCCATACACTTTACAAGAAAAACATTGGCGGCAAACTCCGTAGCTTGCTCGCTTGTGCACGCCAGCTTTCTGAGACTCTTATTTTGTTAGCGCAGGCAGCATGAAGCAGGGCTTTTATTGTGAAGATAGGAAATGTGCAGTCGGAAGGTACGGCAGTAGAGTGTTGAAATAAAGTGTTTCTCGCCTTCCTGTCTGACATTTTTTCTTAATAATGATCTCACAGCAGCCAGCGTCATCTCACAAGACCCTCGGGTGCCGTCAATGTCAATCAAGTGACGTCTTGGTGAAGATTGATGATCGCTAATTTTTAGGTCTATTTTTTAAATGCCTGGCTGGCGATCGACTGACACACCCTCCGCGATCGACCGGTAGCTCGCGATCGACGTAATGGGCACCCCTGCTGTAGACTAACCTGCCAGGGACAAAGCCATGGATTAGTCTTTTTAAGTCTGATTTGGACATTATTCTATTGATTTTAGCAATATTTTTTAGGTGGTGAAAAGCTGCTGATGTTATTGACCTAATGTGGCTGTTAAAGTTCAAGTCTGAGTCCCTAGATTTCTAACCTGATCATTATGTGAGAGGGTCTGATGTTGACTAATAATAGTTTTTCTTTGAGCCAAAGACAATGGTTTCATTTTGTCAGAGTTTAGCTGAAGTCAATTATTTTGCATCCACACACTGATCTGTCCTGATCTACTAACATGCAACTATAATCATTTGATACTTGTTTATATTGACAATTCATGTTTTGGACTGCAATATTGCTAAATTAAGAACATTATGTTTGTTTAGCCGGCGTGCTGAGCTGTTGTGTAGCCTATTGATTGATTGATTGATTGATTGATTGATTGATTGATTGAGACTTTTATTAGTAGGTTGCACAGTGAAGTACATATTCCGTACAATTGACCACTAAATGGTAACACCCGAATAAGTTTTTCAACTTGTTTAAGTCGGGGTCCATTTAAATTGATTCATGATACAGATATATACTATCAGATATATACTATCATCATAATACAGTCAACACACAAGATAATCATCAGGGTATATACAATGAATTATTTACATTATTTACAATCCGGGGTGTGGAATATGGAGGGGGGGGGGGGGGTGGTTAGGTTTGGTTGTTATCATCACTTCCGTCATCAAGAATTGAGAACAGAGAAATGGACATTGAAACAGTGTAGGTCTGGGTAGGATATGTACAGCAAGTAGTGGACATAGAGAGAGAGAGAGAGATCAGAAAGCAAAAGAAAAAGTATCTACATTTGATTATTTACATTTGATTATTAACAATCCGGGGAGGGTGTTAGTTTAGGGTTGAAGGTTGAAGCCTACCATGTTTGCCTATTGTAAATGACTTCACTAAAATACAAGGAAGACCAACCTTGTGTTTGTTTCGGAGGACACTTAGATGTTAACTGGCTGCCGGCTTTGCACTAGTAAACACGCTGCAGGACTGCTTTTATCAGATCAGAGATTTCAGATACAAGCCAATATCATCCAAAAGTTTTTTTTTTAAGTGGTCATTTGGTGTCCTTCGCAAAAACACATGGTTAAAGCAGGATGAAATAGGAACTCAATTCATAAGGACTGAACATTTGTCAGCAAAAGTTTGTATAAAGTTGAAATGTGTATATAATTTGCATTATTTATTGCGTGTGTCAGCCCAGTGATCGTGGAGATCCCTCACTTTGCTGCTTTGGGTCGTGGTGACCGCGAGCTTGTGGTGCTGAGGAGTGAGAACGGATCCGTGTGGAAAGAACACCGTAATCGCTATGGCGAGGAGGTCCTGGAGACCATCCTCAATGGGATGGATGAAGGTAGGACATCTCTTCACACATGACTGCGGTCTGTTTTGATTTGACAACACCTTTTTTTTGTGTGTGTGTGTATTTTCGCAGACTTGGAGAGTCAGGAGGAACTCATCAAGAAGCGAATCCGCCGCATCATCACGACGGACTTCCCGCTCTATTTCGCCGTCGTGTCGAGAGTCCAGCAAGAGAGCGACCTGATTGGCCCCGAGGGGGGCTCATTGACCAGCAAGCTGGTGCCCATGGTTCAGGCCTCCTTTCCAGAGACGGCGGTCACCAAGCGAGTCCGTCTGGGGCTGCAGGTAAGATGGGACAATGGAGAGAAGACTGGAGAAAAGACAGAATCTTGAAGTTGCCTGAGAGAAAGAAGCATGTTGTCATCATCTATTATTTGCTGTTTTTTTTCCCACCACACAGTGCATGCATGCACTTTGCATCCTGTAGAATGTTCACATGGTGCTTTTGGTTTTAGCCTTACTGTATGGACCTAAGTTTTGGGACACAAATACAACAGGCTCCAACTCTTCTGCGAAGACTTTCTGAAGGATGTCGGAGTGTTTATGTGGGGTTTGGTATCCATCCATCCATCCAGAAGAACATTTGTGAAGTCAGAGGATGTTGAGAGAAGTCCTAGGCTAACAATCTCAATTCTAATATGTGCTTGAGGTCAGGGTTCTTTAGTTCTGTGATACTCATCCACGCCTTTATGGACCTTGCTTTAAACTCGTCTTAGTCTTTTACTTTTAAACTCTTACTTGTCGAAAATGTCTTGTTTTATTTAATTTATTATAAAGTGTATCTCAAGATTTGTGTCCATGCATTATATATCATTTGCACCACATTTTTTCTTTTGGTATTGTTCTTTATTTGTCAGTCTTCATTAATTGTGTCTCTATATTTTGTTGTCATGAGTGTCATATATGATTTCTTTATTAGACCTTTCTGTATTGTGTGTTTACTGCAATAATACGATGGACCAGACACACTGTACTATATGCAAACTGTTTTTTTACACCCATTCTTAGATGCACAGTAAAAATCAAGATTGTATTAAAGTCCTCTATGCTCAAGTTAGGTATAACTGTAAAATATACAGTAGTACCTCAACTTAAGAGATTGATTGGTTCTGTGAAGGAGCTCTCAACTCAAAACATTTGTATCAATCAATCAATTTAGTTAGTGATTGGCCCTTCAAAACAGAATTTTGGATAAGAAATATTGTGTGAAAACAATACAATAGAATGTACTACTAACAACTACAGTAGTTTTATTTTATGAAGTAATATAATATTAAGGTACAATATTTACCTTGGAGAGTGATATTATGCGGTACCTCCTCCCAGCTGCTTCTGTGTCAAACACATAATTGGCAGCTTTTCTATATTTTCATGGATAAATGTCTGCAATTTAGATATTATTCTATTTCCATTATGTTGCAGACTAGCAGTTTTACACTCAAATTGATTCGCCAAGTTGGTGATGATGTTTTCCATTATTTATTTCTTTAATTCAATTAATATCATCCGTTTCTTTTTCTCAGCACTGTCCTTCACACTCAAAATCAAAATGATATCCACTTTTAGCTGTAAGCTAATGCTAGCAAGTAAGACCAGATGCTTTGGGCAGGGTTTCATTTGCCAGGCCAACTAATGGTGGCGATGCTTGTAACTCAGACTTTTGCTCTCAATATAAAGCATAACAATTAGCCGAGAGACAGCTCCTAAGTTGAGGTACATCTGTATACAA
The DNA here is from genome assembly GCF_033978785.1 of Entelurus aequoreus. Classification (NCBI taxonomy): domain Eukaryota; kingdom Metazoa; phylum Chordata; class Actinopteri; order Syngnathiformes; family Syngnathidae; genus Entelurus; species Entelurus aequoreus. The sequence goes on along the minus strand of NC_084736.1, from coordinate 69,486,138 downwards.
CTTTTTTCCACTTTTTGATGATCAGAGAACTCAATTATTACAAGTATTTAATTTTTTTTCACTTTATGTCCCGTATATGCTTAGATTTTATTGTGATTTGATTTTTTTTGTTGTTGTTGGTTGCATTCACTTTTTAACAAACCTTGACAGACTACGATTCAGAAACCAACCGGAAATGTGAAAACAGGTCTGAATATGTGAAAATAAATCCAGACTTAAAGATAAAGTAGTATAAACATACCTGTAAGGACCTTTTTCTTGATAAGCTAATGAAGTGTTCTTAAACCTAAATGCCACCACTCTTGTTGTAAGCTGTAAATATATGAATGACGTGGTTATATTTTAGGTTTATGTTCTGTTGCTGCTCCACTGAAATATAGAATCTTTATAACTGATATCAATGTTGACACACCATAATAAAAATGATTTATTAACGCCAACGAATTGTGCTGCGTTTATTTTTGTCGTCTCTTTTTGTCATCTGTAATTTGTTCCTCTTTTTTTTTTTTCCTTTCTTTCAATTCTTCTCATGACTTCGCTCTCCATGGCTTGTGCGTGTAATTCTGTTCCACGTTGTCTTGCACCTCTCCATCACTAACCTTTGACCCCAGGCTCAGCCCGTTCCAGATGAGCTGGTGGCCAAGCTGCTGGGTAACCAGGCCAACTTTAGCCCCGTGGTGACGGTGGAGCCTCGGCGGCGCAAGTTCCACCGACCCATCGGCCTTCGCATTCCCCTGCCGCCATCTTGGAAGGAAAGCCCTCGAGACTCCGGGGAGGGCGACACCACCAGTCTGCGCCTTCTTTGCTCTGTCATAGGTACAGCAAACGTACAAAAAGATGTGCGTAATATTAAAAACATTTTAATAAATTGACTGTGATCTACCTTCCTGTATGTGCTACCTAGGTGGAACAGCTGCAGCCCAGTGGGAGGACATTACTGGTACCACCAAGCTCATGTATGCTAGCTCTTGTGCTAGTTTTACAACTAACGTGTCCGCACGGTGAGTAGCAGTAATTAAAGTCTAAGGTCCAAATTTGTTGCCTAAAGTCTATGGACTAGTTTAAACCATTTCAAAGTACCTTTGGTAAGCTCTACTGAATAAACTCAATTAGTGTTTTTGTAGCCTTAAATGCTAATGAGTGGTGTATGTCAGCTAATGCACCATAGTGCACTTTATCCACTTTTTACGTATTCATTATAAACTTGTCCAATGTGATAGATGTCTTATATCACATACATCAATGTAACATTATGCAGTGGGACAGGAGCTAGTACACAAACGTTAGCATAGCTATATTAGCTGCAGTGCTAACCTTATAGCCACATTGAACAGCAACATCATGCTAAGTTAGCATATCCGCTGAAGAAAAAATTAAGTGATCAAATTTACCGCTTACACATTTATATGACAGATTCATATATTTTATTTGAAATGGTGTAGTAAAGCCTTTTTTTGTTAGCCTTCAGGGGACAAAGGCTGACCTTTTTTTGTCCTTTCAATAAATGTTTGCAGTATTTATGGCTATAATTTTTGTTGCGTTCCTTCATTAAACATGATTTTTACACATATATATATATATATATATATATATATATATATATATATATATATATATATATATATATATATATATATATATATATATACATATATATATACATATACAGTATATATGTACAGTATATATATATATACATATATATATATATATATACTATGTATGTGTGTGTGTGTGTATACTGTATATATATATATATATATATATATATATATATATATATATATATATATATATATATATATATATATATATATGTATATATATATATATATATATATATAAACTTAAGGACCTTTATGTCCTGTTTGGTTTTGAAGATGATTAAAATTGAATGTCAATGATATTTCAAATCAAATGTCCCCATAGGGTTAAGTATACACAGGGCGAGCTCTACTAGCTCGGTGGGTCAGAAGCAGTCCAGGGGGATGGATGTTTTTCGCTCATGATGTCATAAAAACCTAAAAACTCATTGTTCCCTGTGAAGAAAGAAAGCAAGTGAGAGAGGTTATGTTTGTATGTATGGTCATGGTTGGCCATTACTATTATGATATCATCAAAAAGTCATTTTTGCATGACTGAGTCTCTTTAAGACAGGGGTGTCTAAACTTTTTCCACAAAGGGCCGCACACTGACGAGTCAAAGCATGCGGGGGCCGTTTTGATATTTTATTTTGTAAAAAAACAAAAAAAAACTATCTAAAACAGACATAAATTTACAGACAAAACAATGTGTCTGCTTCGTATGAATTATTATTATTAAAATTAGCTACCATATTTGCTTGTTATCTCCCTCTCCCTCTCCATGCGAGACAGGCCCATTCTTTGGCTATTTTTAAGACCCTTCTTAAAACCCATTTTTTATTCACTGGCTTTTAACCCAGCATGAGACTTTAAACTGTTTTTAACTTTTAACTTTTTTAACGGTTTTTAACTTTTTAACTGCTTTTTATCTAACAAATTGTTCTTAGGGTAATTTGTATTTGCTTTTTTAATGTGTATTTTACTTCTGTTTTAAATTTAATTTTTTAGTCTGTCCTTTGCCTCTATTTCTTTGTGGTGTACAGCCCTTTGTTCTTCAACTGTGGTTGTTTTTAAAGGGCTTCATAAATAAAGTTGGTATGGTATGGTATTGTGCTTACATTTTTACTGTTGTTTTTTTGTCTTATTTTATTTCAACAATGTGCCGCGGGCCAAAAAAACTTGAGTTGCGGGCCGCAAATGGCTCCCGGGCCACACTTTGGACACCACTGCTTTAAGACCTTTGACGATGATCAGTGTTTCGGCAGATGTTTTCATACAGAATCTTATTCCATTGCCTATAGGTCAGTGGTTCTCAAACTTTTAACTTAATAATCATCATTAAAATACAGTAGCGTATTATGTCTAGGTATTCATTAAAAACAAGGAAACAGGTTTTATTTAACAATTATATTTAATATGTTTGGTCACTGTAACATTACACAAAATGCACAAAAATCACTTCTTTGGCGTACCACTAGATCAGAGTCAGAATAGTTTTATTGCCATTTGTAGCTTGCGTACCACTAGTGGTAAACATACCACAGTTTGAGAATCACTGGCCTAGGTCAGGGGTCGGCAACCCGCGGCTCCGGAGCCGAATGCGGCTCCTTGACTACTCTGATGCGGCTCAGCTACATACATGCCGACCCCCCCGATTTTCCCAGGAGATTTATGGATGTCAGTGTCTCTCATAAATTACCCCCAGGGAAAAAATAATCCTATTTGCACTGTAATTACTAAATAAAGGGCGTGCCCTAATTGCACTGCAGTAATTGTCCTCTATAGCATTTACATACAGTATGCCAGTCCAGCCACATGTTGCATGTTGTTATTACTTGCACACACAGGAGACAGCAAAGCATACTTACTCATCAGCCACACAGCTTACACTGACGGTAGCCGTATCAAACAACTTTAACATTGTTACGTTACAAATATGCGCCACACTGTGAACCCACACCAAAAAAGAATGAAAAACACATTTCTGGAGAACATCCCACCGTAACACAACATAAACACAACACAACCATTACCCAGAATCCCATGCAGCCCTAACTCTTCCGGTCTACATTATACACCCCCGCTACCACCAAATCCCCCCACACATCAACCCCCCCCCCCCTCTCCGTGCGTTGGTTGAGCGGAAGAGTTAGGGCTGCATGGGATTCTGGGTATTGGTACCGTCAGTGTAAGATGTGTGGCTGCTGAGTTAGTACGCCTTGCTGTCACTTACGTGAGCAAGCTGAAATTGCATTCTACGTGTGGTCGAGCAGGTACACTGTTAGGGCAGACTGTAGAGGGCGCCAAATGCAGTGTCATCACGCTCTGATATTCGGGAGTCTCCCGGGAAAAGTGAGAGGGTTGGCAAGTATGACGCTATCAAGCGCCATTAGTTCAAAACTCGCGGGCTGCACTAACATCAAATTTCCACATTAAAGTGCGTGCCGGTGCGTGTGTCGGAGACCCCTGGTTAACATAGCACAAAGCATTTAAGCTTTGTATGCAGTGTTTTTCATTTTAAATTTTCTTTTGTGGCTCCCATTACTTTCTTTAATTTGTGAAACTTGCCAAAATGGCTCTTTGAGTGGTAAAGGTTGCCGACCCCTGGCCTAGGTATTCCTAATACAGTACTACCTCAATTTATGAGCTTAATTAGTTCTGTGAAGAAGCTCTTAACCAGTGTTCATAAGACTTGCGTTATACAATAACGCCGTTACTTTTACTAGTAACGAGTAATCTAATTAATTACTTTTAGGTCCATTACAACAATGTTAGCGATATTGTGATGTAACGTGGGACCAGTGATGGGCAGTAACCCGCTACATGTAGCTAAGCTACGCAGCTTAACTGCATTTTCCAGTAGCTTGACGGTAGCTTAGCTACTTTTAGACCCATGTAGCGAGGTAGCTTACATCAAAGCTACACGCAATAAAGAGAGAAAGTAGAAAACAATTATGGAGAAAATACAATGACCTGGATGAATGAGAACATCCATACGTACTGAGAAAATCCATGGTGATTGGTTGGTGTTCTTATGGTGAGTCACAATTGGCTTATTTTAGGGCGAAATATTACGGACTGGCCAATCAGAGGCAAGATAAGGAGGGTCATCAAAACTAGTAAGCAAATTCATAACCGTCTGGCATTCATGTCACATGATGACGAGGGAGTCGGAGACAGAGGGACACTTCAAGCTGATGACTCAAAACATTCAAAAAAATAAACCTACTTGAAAATGGCAGATGGATGTTTCCTTTAGTGATGAAGATGCCATACAGGAAACACACAATAATGTATGTCCTTGTCCATATTTAGACAAATGTACAGTATGCGTTCAGAGAAAACAATGGCCAAAACCTTAGTTCAATTCAGTTCAGTTTCAGTTTATTTCGAACATGCATACGATACAATGTAACGCATCACATATTTCCAGTTTTTTCATTACAGCACGTCCGAAAAGGAGTAGGAAGAAGCTGAGCTTATTTAATCCTACCCCTTTTCATACCATAGCAATTTTATCTCAGTTCCTTGTTCTCTGTAACAGAACAGAGACTAAATAAATAATAAATAAATAATATACCATAGTAAGTAAACAAATATGAAGACATAAGAGATAGTTTTTTGTTGTTTACTCTGTAAACCAAAATCATAACTGCTGTCTTCATCTAAGACGTGGAACACACATTAAGGTGAGTTGAGTTCATGAGAAGTCATACTGCACATAACCATTATCGAATGTTCCCAAACAACACACAAGTCATAGTTTTGTTTTATCAAGATATTGATAGAGGCTTTTTTTTTTACTGTAGGTAGAGAAAATGAATAACATTATAGGGGTGGGCCAAAGAAAAGGCAAACTAAATAAATACATACAGTGGGGTGTGGGGACCCCTAGAGATCATTGTATGGTGTCCCCAGCTAAATGACAGATTAATGACAGTTAATAGTAAAGGACCCAGGTCCATGTTACATTAACATTGATATTATACATGTGGGCTCCTAGATAGAAATGCTGTTAAATGTAGTGTTGATGTAGCAAGCTACTTTTGCCATGTAGCTTGTAGTGTAGCTTACTACTATTCTCCGGAGATAGCTTCCCCTGTAGTTTAATTGAGAGTAAATTGTTGCTTAGCTTACTACGTTTTCCAACTAACTTGCGCATCAATGCGTGGGACGCTACCTTTGATGTGATTTCTATGTCAACAACAAGACAGCGTCATAAGTGCAGCAAGTTTATTGCAGCTAATATCTTTTTAGGAGTGAAATCAACAAGCACGGTGGCAGAGGGGTTAGTGCATCTGCCTCACAATACGAAGGTCCTGAGTAGTCGTGAGTTCAATCCCGGCCTCGGGATCTTTTTGTGTGGAGTTTGCATGTTCTCCCCGTGACTGCGTGGGTTCCCTTCCGGTACTCCGGCTTCCTCCCACCTCCAAAGACATGCACCTGGGGATAGGTTGATTGGCAACACTAAAATTGGCCCTAGTGTGTGAATGTGAGTGTGAATGTTGTCTGTCTATCTGTGTTGGCCCTGCGATGAGGTGGCGACTTGTCCAGGGTGTACCCCGCCTTCCGCCCGATTGCAGCTGAGATAGGCTCCAGCGCCCCCCGCGACCCCGAAGGGAATAAGCGGTAGAAAATGGATGGATGGATGGAAATCAACAAGCAGCATCGCACTAAAATGAATTTGATATCAAATACGAAGAGGCAACATCACACTGTGACACAGCATATGCAACACTTACAAAATGGAAATAATGAGCAACAAATCAATGATTGAAGTGACAAACTTGCCATCCAAACAATACACCGTTTGTTGACAATAAGCTATGAGAGCCATCGAAGCACATTCAATCTCTTTATTAACCAGAGGAAACACAATCCTGTCAAAAGATTCCAAACAGCTGCTAACTGCTAAAGCTAACAAACACAGCTCCGCTGAAACCCTCAATGACATCATACGTCACTAGGCAACAGGCCCCGCCTTTTAAATGCACACACACGCACACTGTGCTCTCACATTAAACATCTCTAAACTGCATATGCCAGATATTTGAAGTTTTTGTTTTTTTAAGTAACATATTAATTTCCTTCCAAAGTAATTAATTACATTTATTAAAGAGTACTTCCATTAGTTTTTCAACTACTTTTTTGACAAAGTAACGATTAACTATAATTAATTACTTTTTAAAAGTAATTTTTAGAACACTGCTCTTAACCCAAATCACTTGTGTTTCAAAGCAATGTCTTTGAAATCTATGAAGTTAATTGGAAATCACTTTATTTCGTGCCTGTCCAAAACAGCACAACTTTAACATGTAAAATGCCTTTTTAAAGAGAAAACTTCATAAAACAGTAGTTTTATGAAGTAATGTCATAATAATGTACAGCATTTACCTTGGAGATTGGACTTCAACGTTAGCTCCTTCCTGCTGTTTCTCTCTTAAACACGCCATCTGCAGCTTTTTCATAATTTCATGGATACATGTCTACCATTTAGATATTTTAACATTCCTGGCTGGCATTAGAATCATTCTGCTTCAGTATGGTGCAGACTAGGAGTGACACGCTCGAATTGCTTTGCCGAGTTGGCAACACGCTCCGTCATGTGTTTGATGATCCATCCATCCATTTTCTACCGCTTGTCCCTTTCGGGGTCGCGGGGGGTGCTGGCGCCTATCTCAGCTGCATCCGGGTGGAAGGAGGGGTACACCCTGGACAAGATAGATAATTTATTTCTTTAATTCAATGAAGATTATCCACTTCTTCTTCTCAGCACTGTTCTTCAAGCTCAGTTTGTTCCTTCCCATAGTTGGAAAACAAAGTTATGTCCATCTCTTGCTATAAGGTAATGCTAGCGAGTAAGTCACAGTATGTTTTGGTCGGATTTTACAGGGTGCACTGTGACATTTGCTACACCAACTAATGTCGGGGATGCTTGTAACTCAAATGTTGGCTTGCAACTTCAAGCATACCAATGAGCCGAGAGACAGCTTTATCTCAAAACACTCTTAAGTTAGGTACCACTGTACTGCATACTGTATATATTTGTGTATGTTTTTGTTTTTTTGGGGGGGGTTTTTGTCATAAAGAAATACAATCATGTGTGCTTACGGACTGTATCCCTGCAGACTGTATTGATCTATATTGATATATAATGTATATATTGTGTTTTTTATGTTGATGTAATTAAAAAAAAAAAAATAAATAAAATAAAATAAAAAAATGTATTTTATTTTATTTCTTGTGCGGCCCGGTGGTTGGGGACCACTGATATACGGTATTAAAGAAAAATAATGATGGATTTTTCTCTCTCAGCTTCTGGCTGGCAGACTGTCCCCGCACAGCAGAGTCTGTGTCCTTCGCCAACCTCCTCTACAAAGAGCTGTCCGCTGTACCTTACATGGCAAAGTTTGTTGTTTTCGCAAAGATGAACGAGCTGCGGGAAGGCCGACTACGCTGCTACTGCATGACGGACGACAAGATGGACAAAACGCTGGAACAGCACGAGAACTTCACAGAGGTGGCCCGCAGCAGAGACATCGAGGTCTGTTCCAGCTTTATCCTCAGGTCGTGACCTGGTCAAACTCTAGTTTCAACCCCTGCCTGTGTTTTGCCGCTCACAGGTAATGGAGGGAATGCCGCTTCACCTGGAATGCTCAGGGAATCTGGTGCCTGTGCGGAAGGCAGCCCAGCAGCCTCGCTGTTTCAGCTTCCAGGCCTTCAGAGATAACAGACTTCCTGTCTCTGTTAAGGTAACGGCACCTATTTGAACGTCCCGGTCTTGATTGCTCTTACTGTGCGTGTGTGCTAGGTGAGAGACAGCAGCAAAGAGCCCGCCGGCTTCCTGTCCTTCCTGCGTAAGACCACCAAGTATGAAGACTGCCAACATGTCCTGTGTAACCTCAACATCACCATGCCTCCATGTATCAAGGTACAGTGCAACTCACATCAACGCAACACTCTTCTTTAGATAATAACTCATATTCTTCTTCACTGGATTGGTAGATTATTGGAAGTGAAGACCGCAGGCGAACTCTGACCCCGTTGGCTTTGAGAGAACGATACAGCGCCCTGAATGAACCTGCCATGGGTACGAAGCATCTCATTATTTTCTGACTATTAATACATTAGCTGAATCTGTACCCCTACTAGGGTTGTACGGTATACAGGTATTAGTATAATACCGCGATACTAATGAATCATATTCGGTACTATACCGCCTCTGAAAAGTACCGGTCTCGCTCCCCGCCGTCGTCACGTGGTGTCATTGCTGGTTCTACGAGCAGACGAGCATGTTTGGTAGCGCACAATCACGGAGTACCGTATTTTCCGCACTATAAGGCGCACCTAAAAACCTCCAATTTTCTCAAAAGCTGACAGTGCGCCTTATAATCCGGTGCGCCGTATATATGGACCAATATTGAGCCACAACAAACCTAAACTTCATTTTCATAAAGTTTAGGTCTCGCAACTACGGTAAACAGCCGCCAACTTCTTTTTCCCACTTCTTCTTCTACGGTAAGCAGCCGCCCCCGTAGAAGAAGAAGAAGCGCGCGGTGCATGCTGGGATATATGACTGCACGAGGCGTGCCGTTTTGGTTTCCATTTGTTTGTTTATGTAAAGACCCCAAAATGGCTCCTATTAAGAGACACGCTTACGACGCTTAAAGGCCTACTGAAATGAATTTTTTTTATTTAAACGGGGATAGCAGATCTATTCTATGTGTCATACTTGATCATTTCGCGATATTGCCATATTTTTGCTGAAAGGATTTAGTATAGAACAACGACGATAAAGATTGCAACTTTTGGTATCTGATAAAAAAAAGGCTTGCACCTACCGGAAGTAGCGTGACGTAGTCAGTTGAACATATACGCAAAGTTCCCTATTGTTTACAATGATGGCCGCATGAAGTGAGAGAGATTCGGACCGAGAAAGCGACAATTTCCCCATTAATTTGAGCGAGGATGAAAGATTTGTGGATGAGTAAAGTGCAAGTGAAGGACTAGTGGGGAGTTGAAGCTATTCAGATAGGGAAGATGCTGTGAGAGCCGGGGGTGACCTGATATTCAGCTGGGAATGACTACAACAGTAAATAAACACAAGACATATATATACTCTATTAGCCACAACACAACCAGGCTTATATTTAATATGCCACAAATTAATCCTGCATAAAAACACCTGCGGGTTTGTTATGCTAGCTCCTAGCTCCTCTGCTAGCTCCTAGCTCCATAGAACACGCCAATACAATTGAAACACCTGATCAACACACACAATCACTCAGCCCAAAAGACCGTTTACCTAACCCAAGGTTCATAAAGCTTATATATTTTTAAAAAGTTACGTACGTGACGCGCACATACGGTCAAGTAATCGAATGTTTAGCAGCCAAGGCTGCATACTCACGGTACCTGATATTCAGCTGGGAATGACTACAACAGTAAATAAACACAAGACATATATATACTCTATTAGCCACAACACAACCAGGCTTATATTTAATATGCCACAAATTAATCCTGCATAATAACACCTGCGTGTTTGTTATGCTAGCTCCTAGCTCCTCTGCTAGCTCCTAGCTCCATAGAACACGCCAATACAATTCAAACACCTGATCAACACACACAATCACTCAGCCCAAAAGACCGTTCACCTAACCCAAGGTTCATAAAGCTTATATATTTTTAAAAAGTTACGTACGTGACGCGCACGTACGGTACGGTACGTGTTATGCTAGCTCCTAGCTCCTCTGCTAGCTCCTAGCTCCATAGAACACGCCAATACAATTCAAACACCTGATCAACACACACAATCACTCAGCCCAAAAGACCGTTCACCTAACCCAAGGTTCATAAAGCTTATATATTTTTAAAAAGTTACGTACGTGACGCGCACGTACGGTACGGTACGTGTTATGCTAGCTCCTAGCTCCTCTGCTAGCTCCTAGCTCCATAGAACACGCCAATACAATTCAAACACATGATCAACACACACAATCACTCAGCCCAAAAGACCGTTCACCTAACCCAAGGTTCATAAAGCTTATATATTTTAAAAAAGTTACGTACATACGCAAAAAAAAGCCAAAGCTGCATACTCACAGTAGCACGTCTGCGTCTTTGTCATCCAAATCAAAGTAATCCTGGTAAGAGTCTGTGTTGTCCCAGTTCTCTACAGGCGTCTGTGTATCCAAATCAAAAGTCCTCCTGGTTAGAGTCTCTGTTATCCGAGTTCTTCCATCTTGACTGCATCTTTCGGGAATGTAAACAAAGAAGCGCCGGCTGTGTACTGTTGTGGCTGACTACGTTCGAAAAATACGTCCATTTCGCACCGACAACTTTCTTCTTTGCTTGCTCGGCTTCCTTCTCCATAATGCAATGAACATGATTGAAACAGATTCACGAACACAGATGTCCAGAATACTGTGGAATTATGAAATGAAAACAGAGCTTTTTCGTATCGGCTTCAATGTGGAAGGCATACCCGTGTTCGCCGGGCTACGTCACACGCATACGTCATCCTCAGAGGCGTTTCGAACCGGAAGTTTAGCGGCAAATTTAAAATGTCACTTTATAAGTTAACCCGGCCGTATTGGCATGTGTTATAATGTTAAGATTTCATCATTGATATATAAACTATCAGACTGCGTGGTCGGTAGTAGTGGGTTTCAGTAGGCCTTTAAGACAATCAGTCACGCAGTAGAACACGGGAATAGAGCAGCACCGACACTGACTCGATTAATGACGACTTTGACGAGACGGAGCCGGAGCCGGGCATGTTGGATGCCGTATACGCCCAACTGTTTAATTCGGACACTGAAGAAGAACAATTTGAGGGATTTGAGGATGAGGAATAACTTCGTAAAGTGAGCTTTACATGTTTATTTTGTGTGTTGTGTTGTGTGACATTAACGTTTGAGCAACGTTGAGTTATTGATATATTGTTATTGCTCTGCACTATTTTGAGTGTTACTATATTGTGATTGCACTAACGTTTGATTTACCGTAACAGTATCACTGTTTTTTACGTGTTTATTGAATCAGGGAAAAGTTCCCCTCCACTATGTGATATAAATGTTGCACTACATGTTATACCTTGCTGTTGTTAAAAGATGAACAAAACACCACGTCACTGACTTTACCTCGGGGAAAATAATAAAACAGCTGTTTATTCATTTTGGGAGTGAACAGAGTTGTCAGAACGCTGGTTTGTAATCTATTAATAAAGTTTGACTGACCTATCTGACTGTTATGTTGACATTCCCTTTAGCGCAGCTCCATCTAATGGATGCATAGGTGCGCCTTATAATCCGGTGTGCCTTATATATGAACAAAGTTTTGAAATATGCCATTCATTGAAGGTGCGTCTTATAACCCGGTGCGCCTTATAGTGCGGAAAATACGGTACTCACAAGCAGACAGAGTGTGTACACAGAAAAGGGAGAATGGACGCATTTTGGCTTAAAAACTGACGAAAAGGGTGAAGTTATAACACTGAAACACCCTCAGGAAGAGGTGCTTTACGACATGGCTAGTGTTGCGTTTGACCAGATGTTCCTCCAAGTGGTATGTAAAACGCTGGTCAGTCCCAAGTTCCTTAGATGACATATAAACTGAACTCAAATGTACCACCAAGCACAGGATAGGTATTTTGTAATTTATTTTCAAATATTTGAAAATAGAGACCAGCCTCGAACAACACATACAAATGCATAGCCCAAGTTGATCTGACCACCTCCCGTAAAACACTCTCCTCTTCAATATCTCCCCCCCCCCCCCCCCCCCCCCCCCCGGCCTCACTTGTCTCACCTCAAACACATGCTAATTGTGTTCCTTATCTAGAGTCGGCCTGAAGGGAAGCAAGGACGATTCCTTCTCTCTGCCTTCAAGTCAAGTCAAGTCAAGTCAACTTTATTTATATAGCACATTTTCAACAACTTTTTAGATTGCACCAAAGTGCTTTACAGGTTAAAAAAGCATGGAGCAAACAAACAAAAAAAACAAAACAAAAAAACTTCCACCCCAAGGCCATCCCCAGTGCAAGCACTTTGTCATGAGATGATTAGAAAAGCAAAGAGTACAATATGGAACATTAGCTATATGTATTATGACTATTAAAATTAATAAGTAACACAAAATATGGATATATGAAGATATATATATATATATATATATATCCTTCAATTCCCCCTTCAAGATCTTTTAAAAAGATCTTTACCTCTAGTACAACACTTCTAAAGCACGCCCCACATTAAAGTAGGTGCTGTGTTTTTTTTATAGCAAGCTAGCATAAAACAACAGCATAGTTACATGGAAGATAGATGGCGGGAGTCTGCGTCAATGTCGTCATAGCCAGGGAAGGAAACCAACAATTCTCGAAAGTCTCCATTGTACTTGACCCCCTTCAAAGACATAACGAGCCCAGAAACAGGGTGCGGTTGACCTTCTACAGCTCTAACAATGATGCGGGTGCATAGAGACTTAGGGGCGATAAAGCAACCGCATGAGGCTATAATGGCCAAGAAAACTCCAATGGAGACCAGGACAGGCTTAATTAGGTCAGTCCACCTGCCAAATGTGCTTTGGAGCCAATCTTTGAAGGGGTCAGAGACCCCTGAAACTTCAGTAAGTTCCTTAGACAGGGCCTGGAGGCCCTCTAAGGCCCTCTGAACTGAGCCATCAGGAGTAGTGTTGTTAGGAATGAAGGTACAGCATTGGTCACCAAACATTGCACACACACCTTCTTCCTTGGCTAGGATGCGGTCAAGGGTTATGCGGTTCTGGATGGCCATGAGGGAGGTCGGGGAAAGTTGTTCAGCAAGTCCCTCAACGGCGTCACGAGTCAGGTTGGTCAGTCTCAACAGATTATAAAAAACATAGTTAATGCGTTCTACATTTTTAGTAGCAGTCACAGGGAAAATAGCACCAATAATAGGAAGGTTTTCGAAACCTGCACAGGATTCACACCACAATTTGTGTTGTGAGGGGACCCCTCTTGGTTGTCCAATTGCATCAAAGTAAACACCATCAGGGTTTCTCATCAGATCAAAGGAGCCCTTTACACTCCTCCGAGATAAAACATGGCGGCGTCGGCGAGAAGTTAGAGAGGCCGCTGAGACAGGAGTTACAAGGGGAGTTAATGTGGTACCCACTAGGGTGAGTGGGGTCACCAGTCTAACCATAGCACAAAGCCCTACGGATAACGTTGGGATTCTAATGTACAATCTGTGCTCCCCACAATACCAGAATAAGTCAGCTCGTGCCCAAGGGCCTATCCTTGAGCCATCTATCAGTGTGGTGCACCAGGAAGGGTTAATGTCACCCAATTTGTTGGGGGACGAAGAGGGTCCTTTGAATTGAAAACACGTGTAATTCAGCTTTTGGGCAACAAATGGAAGAAGTCGGGTGGAATTGTCAACAGGAGGGTACACACTAGCCAACAAATCGCACTCTAGCGGCGTCGGTTCAGAAAACAAGGAGATAAGACAGTTTGAGCTATTTGTGTCAGTCAACTTAGAAGGGGCGGGATAAGTGTGGGGAAAGGGACATCCAGTAGAACAAGCAACACAGTCACCCAGGTTTTGGCTCTTAGCCACGCTAGTCATCCACCTGAGCCATAGGTTGCCTGCACACGCTCCTAAGGTCAAAGTTACCAGGCCTTCGGTGGTGATGTCATTAGCACGCACAGATGTGAGAGCCTTTGAAACACCACCGAGGTGGGGTGGTACTTTAGGTGCTACAGAGGGTGTAGAGGTAGTTAACGCCCTCTCAAGGACATTAATTTTAATAATTCCTTTAGAGTCTGTATCAGTCAGGTCAACCCCCAAAACAACATAAAAGGGACGATGGGCACCACTTACCAGAGTATGTTGTCTGCATCCGACACCAATGGTTCAGGGTTGAGTCGTTACAAATATAGAGGTTATTACCACGGTAATAGCTATTGTGTCCCCCGTAATTAATCACACTGCACAGGTCAAAAAATAAGTCTTGCTATCCCCTTTGACCCAGTCTATTTAAAGTCCGATGTATGTTCTAAGACACTTGTCAGTCACTTTCGTCGGGAAGGAAGAACTGAGACACAAAGACAGTAGAACACGCCCAAGCACCAGTCCGTCAGGGATTACTACTGGGTGTAACATCCTGCCTTTTGTCTATCAAAATCAGAGTAATTCAGGTACCGAAACGGGGATAAACATCAAACTTTTCACTTAATGTAACAACATAGATAGTTGTGCTGAAAACAAGCAAGAGAAATTGGATAACTTCGAGTATAAAGGCTGGTCTCGAATAAGGATATACAATATAGAAGTTGAAAAGAGTAATATAGGTAGAAAATCTCTCTCTCAGCGTCGTCTTCTGGGCTGTAGGATTATGTGTGTGTAATTAAAGCCTCGCTCTTCTATGACCTAGAGGGGGAGAGGTTACTAGCACAATCACCCCTTATGTGTGTTACCTCGTTAACACACACACTAAAAATGAGTCGTTTTCTGCTCCCGTTCTTCTTCAGATGCCTCAGGCTCAAAAGGCACCGCTAGGGGGTCGAGTGGGGCAGATGTAGTGGCGATGTCAGCAATGACATCCGCTGTTAATCTGTCAGGTTCTTCAGCAGGAGTGTAGAGGGAGAGGTGGTACCAGGTGTCCCCTTTACCAGCTAGTCGAAGGGCGTGAGACGTCCGTTCCACGACCTTGAAGGGACCAGTCCACCTGCGCTCCGTCCACTTGCGTTTGATGACCTAGATCTTGACCCTCTCAGCGGGCGGAAGGGAATCTGGAGTGGTGGGCTGTCATCCTCGTATCTGTACAGAAGAACTGGCACACAAATTCTACAATTTTTTGTGTAAAATACCATTTTGGTTTTACGCTGAGTCCTCCTTCCATGGCGGCTGCTAGTCCTGGGCTGACCTGTATGCAGCTCATAGGGTGAAAAACTCAAAGGGCGGTAAAACAGTTTTATTCACGGACCTTCGAATGATCATTAACGCTAATTGCAACATGTCAATCCAATTAAATTTGGTCTGTGCACAGATTTTAGCCAATTAGTTTTTAATGTTCTGGTCCATCCTTCCAACCTTACCTTGGGACTCAGGATGGTACCCCAAACCTGTGTTCTAGTCCGAAAGCCTTTTCGACCAAGGCTAAGTGAGTATTTTTTTAAATGGTTGCCGTTGTCTGACCTAATCTTTTTGGGGAAACCATGTCGGGGTACTAGGTCATTCACAAGTCATTTAATTACTGATATTGCATCCTCTTTTGAGGTTGTTGTTGCTTCCGGCAAACCACTGGGATCGTCAACACAAGTCAGTACGTACCTTTTCCCTTGTACCGTATTGATCATATCAATGAAATCAAAGACTATACCTGGTTCACCCTCACCTCCTCCACCAAAATCGTTATTTTCAAATTAAAATTAGTTATGACTTCTTACCCACGGGAAAAATGTTAAAACTATGGAGTCTGTATCCACCCTCACTCACCCCCTTCTGTTTCTGAAAAAAGGACTGTGTTAGTCATACTATCACTTTCAGAAACATCTAAGAAAAAAAGTCAGCTAATAGTCAAGTAGCAGAGGACAGGTCATGTTTGAGGTCAATGATTGTCTCATTAGCCTCTATGGTCCACTGGGGGGTGTTGTTAGGGTAGGGGACCCCTTAGCAATATCACAAATAACTCAAACTCAACTAAACCCTAACTTTTATGTAACTTATTCAATATGGTGAAAGTAACAACATATGCTCATATTTATATTGTCACAAATACAAGAAAAATACTACCCTTATGGCGGATGCTTTAGCAATAGTATTTTGAAATTTTACCACACCTGGTGCCCCCAATAATTCATTAAGTCAAGCTCATGTTGTAGAAAGTCGAATGATACGGACACGTTTGTTACTGAATACTTTCTATCAGACTTCTGCCATGGCAACTTTGTGTATGTAATGAGCAACTATAATTATTTGATATGCTTAAATGTGCAATGTGTCGTTTTAGCTCAGCTATTGTGTAGCTGCTAGCTCCTCGTAGCCTACAGGTGTCTAAAGTGCAGCCCATAGTTATGTGTTTAACACAATTATGTGCTAAACCTAAACAATTGAAAATGTGGTATTTGGGTGTCGGTGTAATGTTTGGCAGCTACGCCGTGTCTTATCATTGCACCTAAGTTCTTTGGTTTTGTAGGCGAGACAGAGAGCAAGGGAACAATGTGGGACACTATTGTGTCCATCTTATACCATGCTAGCTGTTGCAAAGATAGGTCAACATGAGCAGCCACACCTTGAGTTCCAACATATATAAATAATCATAACATATGGCGACTCGGGTGGCAGAACACACGGAAGCATCTCAGCCAACCAGGGTTTTCACCGCTAGAGCAGTTGGATGTCAGCCATTCCTGTTGTTTCAGGCTGTGGTAGTGGTGTCGCAGCTTGGTGGTTGAGCCGTCAGGTAACACCAGGAAGGTTCCTTCTGTGCGATATTGAATGTCAGGGTACAGTCTGTAAAGGAGGTCATTACCAATCTGGCAGGGTGTGTGCAGGTCAATCACGAAGGGGTGCTTTAGTGTGTGTCCCGCAATCTGAACCGGAAGTGGTTTGGTGACAGGTAACCTTGTGACCCCAGCGAAGCCTTCGACCTTTAAAGAGGAAGCACACAGTTTCTTTGGTACCTCTGCATTCAGAATCGAATGGGTGGCGCCAGTGTCAATCACGAACTGATAACATTGTCCGTTGACACTCATGTCCAGCAGGGGGCCAGTCTGTATCTCCTGCTGGGGCTCCTGCGGTGGGCGTCCTTTGCCACGCTTTTGTGTTCGTTTGTTGGCACTACGGAACCTTTCCTGTTCGGAAATGTTCGGACAGTCACGACTCCAGTGACCAGGCTGGTCACAGCCGAAACAGTTTCCACCCCGGACTGGCTTTGAAGCACCGTGTTGTCCACCACCCGAGTCCAACCGTCTGGTCGCACGTCTGTTGAGGATCCTTTCCTCCACCTGTTGGAACTCAGAAGCAAGGTCACCCAGTGCTGAATATACCCTAGCTGATTTTTTACTAATTAGTTCTTTTGACCTTTTATCTTCAGCGATCTGTAAATTAAGGAGTTGCTTCCTTGCTGCTCTGTCATTAGCCTTATCATCCTCATCTTGAGGAAAGAGACTGCGCATAGCAGTAGCTATGTTTGTAACGTATGGTGTTATCGGTGAGGTCGAAGATTCAGCCATTAATCCTGCTTGTTGTTCTGTATTTTTGCCATCTTGTGTGGAAACACAACGATACAAAATGCCTCTAAAGTCTGCTACGGAGAGAGTGTATCCTGCTGTTAGCTTGTCTAATGTGTTGAGCCAAAGACTCCCACCTTCAGACACAGGTGGAAGTTTGTCAACAATGGCTTGCATGTCTGCCACAGCAAAAGGCTTATATTGAAATCTGCCGCTATTATCAGGAAAAAGTGGATATGCGTGTCCCTCCAGCTTTTTTAAGCGTGTGTTGTATGCATGTGGTTCATGTGGGTGTTGGTCAATGTAGCCTTCCATTGAGCCATTAACAGGAGACCACAAAGTCTGGCTCTGTTGTGTGTTGTTCAAGAATGTCTGATGTGCACGTGAGAGGCTGTCATCTACTGGGGGAGGGCATTTGTTTATGGCAACAAAATGGTCTGGCGTGTAAAGTGAGGAGTTTTGCGTTGACTCATGCATTATCTGCTGTCTAGTAAGATTAGGCATATTCGGGAGGTTTTCCGCTGGGTGGCTGTTATTTTGGGGCTTAGGCACCAGAGGTGATTTACACTCAGGAGACAGCTTTAGTTTTGGAGGAGGGTTCAATCTTAGAGAGGCTGTGTGAGCAGCGCCCTCACTTGTCACAGGAGTAGGGGGCGGTGGCCTAGTCAAAG
Source organism: Entelurus aequoreus (assembly GCF_033978785.1). Taxonomy (NCBI): domain Eukaryota; kingdom Metazoa; phylum Chordata; class Actinopteri; order Syngnathiformes; family Syngnathidae; genus Entelurus; species Entelurus aequoreus. Next base: position 69,467,668 of record NC_084736.1, on the reverse strand, counting down.
TCTGGGCGGGTCGTTTGAATTGTCTTACGCATGCGCGGCAGGCAAAAGACCAATCAATCCATTCTGTCTTATTTGTCTCATTAATCATCTGTTCTTTTGCTGCATTTCATTTTTCCACGTAATCCCCGTTTACTTTTATCATACGCCAAACTCTGAAATTCTCGAGCACCAACCGTGCTCCTTCTTCTCTCGACCTGTCTATTCCATTTTCACCAGCGCACACACACACACACACATGAGCACGCGCATCCAGCACACACACACACACACACACGCACATCTAAGCACTCACGCACACACAAGCAAGTGCCTACGGCCCTACGCACACACACACACACGCAGACGTAAGCACTCTCTCTCTGCGTTTCACTTTACCATAAAACTTCCAGTTACTTTTTTATTTTATTTTTTATTTTACCAGACGTTTGAGTTCACAACTTTTCGAGTATTGTAAACTCCCTCTTAACCCTTTCAAGGAACGTTCTCTTTTTTTTTTTTTTTTTTTTTTTTTTTTTCCTTTTAAACTCTACCTGCTAATTCCATTGTCGACAACAGTGCATTCAATTGATCATTAAACAGTAATGATTCATCACATTTTCCCCAGCCGTCATCACATTCTTGTCTGTCACACTCAGTGGCCATTGTGTCTATTTTCTTTTTTCAGGGGCCTCGAACCCCTGAGGGCCTTTAACCCCCAAACCATACGGCGGCCTTTAACCCCGTACTTTTATCATACAATACGCAGCTAGAGCCTCTAACTCTAACCCGTGCAATTTATCGTACAATACGCAGCTAGAGCCTCTAACTCTAACCCGTTACTATTTGCTTACTCGTCAGTGAAGCAGCCCGTCACGGTAATCTTGACACAATGACGTGAGTGGTATTCACAACTTTTATGCAATGGTGGCTACGGCAAAATGCAACCAATCTATCAAAATGCAATCAATCAATCAAAATGCAATCAATCTATCAAAATCACCACTCTGTGTCTGGGGTACAATTCTGTGTTTGACTTACAGACCTTAGGACAGACTCCTAATGCAGATTTTATCTAAAAAGAAAGGTTCTGCTTACCTTGAATTATGTTTTGGCCATGTGAGTCTGTCCAGAAGATTGCAAGAGAAGGTCCAATTGTCAGCGTGTCATCTCGGACGAAGCCCCCAAATTGTTGCGTTTGACCAGATGTTCCTCCAAGTGGGATGTAAAACGCTGGTCAGTCCCAAGTTCCTTAGATGATATATAAACTGAACTCAAATGTACCACCAAGCACAGGATAGGTATTTTGTAATTTATTTTCAAATATTTGAGAATAGAGACCAGCCTCAAACAACACATACAAATGCATAGCCCAAGTTGATCTGACCACCTCCCGTAAAACACTCTCCTCTTCAATATCTCCCCCCCCCCACCCCATTTTTTGTGTTCCCCTTTATTTAGAAAAGTAGCGAAATAATTTTGGTACCTGTATCAGTACAAAAATATTGGTATCAGGACAACACTAACCCCTACTTTCTATAACTGTTTTAAAGTAGGAATAAAAAAAAACTTCAACATTGGGGAAATTCCACGGTCGCACCATACAGCAGGAAGGGGATTCAAATGGTCCCATTTGTTGTGGTTTACCTGACACATGAAACGTGACGAATTGGGGGGTGTACTATCAACTTAGTGTTGAATATCTTAAAATGTGTTTTGTGGCAATTCCAACTTTAAACACAGCGTCAGTTGCTATGTAGAGTGGTACTTTCCATCTTTTTCAGCACACTGGATTGCAGAATCTCTTCCCTACTGTATAATGTACATGAAAACAGGACAAAAACAAACATGACTGAAATAAAAGGGAATGAAAGAAAATGAAAGTAATTAATTGGATTAGGAAAGTAATAAATAAAAAGGCTAAAACACAGGTACCAAACTCAAGGCCCCGGGGCCCAGATTTGGCACGTCACATAATTTAATGTGGTCCGCAACATCATTTAATGTTGCCTGCCATTTTATTTCTAACGTGGCCTGCAAAAGGCAGGAAATAATAAAGCAATTTTTGGCTAATATATTTTTTCTTTCTTTGACAGAAAATGAAATTGCATATGTTCTAGACTTTAATATTATGTGATCATGCAACAACATATTCAAAGCATTTTTTTTCTTTTTTGGTTATCAAAAATAAATACTTAAATATTTGCTCGTCGCCCTGACTTACAATTTCAAAGCAATGTATCCATCAATCTGTTAGTGAAAAAAATGGCAATAAAAATGAGCTGCTTATGAAAATTGTGTAACTGTTACAAGCGGCCGTAAGAGGGTCGACATAATTGCGATGTGGCCCTTAATAAAAACGAGTTGGACACCCCCGTGCTATAAGAAGATAGTTTTGCGCACAAAACACACATTTTGCACACCAGAAAAAAGAAAACTAAAAATAATTTACCATATATTTGTATACATAGTATTTAAAAAAAACTTTATCAACAATTATAATTAGGAATGTTTTAGTATTATTTTCTCCTTGGTATTCAAATAACCAATGCAACAAGTGTCATGGAAATATGTTTGCATAATTCTGCTCACTCACGTACAAACGGCAAAACAGTCAGTGTTTGGGAGGATAGATGACGTCATCTTCTAATTTGCATAATTGGCCATGAGGCATGAGCATGCAATTTTTTTGGAAGCAAAAGGTGAAGCGAACAATCGTAGTGTTACATGCAGAAAACAATGCAAATGGCATAGAAATGACAAAAGAGCAGTATAGGCTACTTGTTGAAACGAGTGACACATGCTCAATGTTAGAGTCTCTAAATGTGTCCAATTACCCCAGGAAATGTCGCTAGTCACTTCTTTTATTTTTTTAACTGAATCTTAATATAGGTCTAAATACTCACTACATACAAACAAAGACGCTAACTTGATAACACATTCTCTGGCAGACTAAGAGCCTGTACTACGAGTCAAGTCGAAGTTATCTAGGATATTTTCTTTCATGTTTGGCTTAAAGGGGCTATTTGCAACCTTCATGCGGATGCCTAGAGGGCACTTAAATTTCCAAAGTGTTTTACGCATTACAACCTCTTCCGGCTTTTAGCATTTAATGACATAAACTACTTCCGTACGTAACACACATGCACATACGGTACATTAGCTTGGTGTGTGGTCAACTAATGATAGCAAAGTTTAGCTATTAATGTGAGCTATCATTGAATGTATAGACCAGGGGTGTCAAACTAATAAAGATCGGGGGCCACATGGAGAAAAATCTACTCTGAAGTGGGCCGGACTGGTGAAATCACGGCATGATAACTTAAAAATAAAGACAACTTCAGATTGTTTTTTTTGTTTAAAAATAAAACAAGCACATTCTGAAATTGTACAAATCATAATGTTGTTGGGGTTTTTTTTACAATTACCTGTTGCGGTTAATAGTATATATACTTTATTTATCGTTATTTATATTTTGTGAATAAATTATGCGATAATGTTCATCAGTCAACTCATTGGTGTTAATTTTCAATCTACCGTATTTTTCGGACTATAAGTCGCAGTTTTTTTCATAGTTTGGACGGGGGTGCGACTTATACTCAGGAGCGACTTATGTGTGAAATTATTAACACATTACCGTAAAATATCAAATAATATTATTTAGCTCATTCACGTAAGAGACTAGACCAGTGGTTCTTAACCTGGGTTTGATTGAACCCTAGGGGTTCGGTGAGTCGGGCTCAGGGGTTCGGCGGAGGTCACAACACACCCGACTCATCGTGTAAATAAAAACTTCTCCCTATCGGCGTATTACGGATACGGCAACAGCAGGAGTCACACTGATTTGCAGGTGTGTAATTTGTTGTGAGTTTTTGCACTATGTTGGTTTTGTTCTTTGAACAAGGTGATGTTCATGCACGGTTCATTTTGTGCACCAGTAAAAAAACATGGTAACACTTTAGTATGGGGAAAATATTCACCATTAATTAGTTGCTTATTAACATGCAAATTAGTAACATATTGGCTCTTAACTAGTCATTAACTATTATTAAGTACTTATTAATGCCTTATTCGGCATGGCCTTATTATAACCCTAACCCTCTAACCCTGGCCCTAACCCTCTAACCCTAACCAAAAAACTCTAAATTAAGTCTTTGTTACTTAGAATATGTTCCCCTAGTGTCCAAAAAACTCTAAATGAAGTCTTTGTTACTTAGAATATGTTCCCCATACTAAAGTGTTACCAAAAACATACAACTTTGTCTTGAATTAGGAAAAAAAAACATTTTATTTTTCACTAAAGAAGGGTTCGGTGAATGCGCATATGAAACTGGTGGGGTTCAGTACCTCCAACAAGGTTAAGAACCACTGGACTAGACGTATAAGATTTCATCGGATTTAGCGATTAGGAGTGCCATATAGAACATATAGCATGTTCTATATGTTCTAGTTATTTGAAAGACTCTTACCATAATATGTTACGTTAACATACCAGGCACGTTCTCAGTTGGTTATTTATGCGTCATATAACGTACACTTATTCAGCCTGTTGTTCCCTACTCTTTATTTATTTTAAATTGCCTTTCAAATGTCTATTCTTGGTGTTGGGTTTTATCAAATACATTTCCCCAAAAAATGCGACTTATACTCCAGTGCGACTTATATGTTTTTTCCTTCTTTATTATGCATTTTCGGCCAGTGCAACTTATACTCCGGAGCGACTTATACTCCGAAAAATACGGTAGCTAGATGAAAAAGTAATATCAAAATCAAATTACAGTATGTTATTTATGTAGTTTGATAATTTTCCTCGATTGATGTACTAACATCATGTGGTTTATTTTTTTGTATATATGTAGTATCATCTACAAAGATACAAAGAATTACTATTGTGACATCCAGTGGACACATTTAGAACAGCTGTTTCTTTCATTCAAAAATTTCAGGTTAATTTTTATATTTAGCAAACTCTTCCCGCCGGCCGGGTAACACCTGTTCGCGGGCCGTACGTTTGACACCCCTGGTATAGACTATCATAACAAAATGACTGTAAATTGTTAGTTACTTGTACATCAACTCTAGCGGCCCTACTAAGTTTTGCCTCTTGCTAAGGTCAAGTGTGTGTGTTTTGCTTCCTGCAGCTGCAATGAGTGCGATGGAGCGTACTGAACTGAAGATGGCTGTCATTGCGGAACAGTTGGGACTGAGCTGGGCTGGTAAGTCAACACTAATGTTGTCCATGTTGGTAATCATGCCATGTTTACCTTGCGTCTCCCTAGCTTGTCTCTCTGTGTGCGGAATAAAAACCAACTTCTAATTACTTTGTTTTCCTACCAAGAGCCAAGGGAGATTTTGTATTATTATTTTCCCTCAGAGTTGGCACGTGAGCTTCAGCTCAGCGTGGATGACATCAACAAGATTCGCGTGGAGAATCCAAATTCTCTGCTGGAGCAGAGCTCTGCACTGCTTAACCTGTGGGCGACACGCGAGGGCAAAAGAGCTAAAAGTCAGTGTGAACTGCTAAAAACGGCTAGTGGTGTTACTTGTCTTGTTTGTTTAGGTAGTTTGCCAATGATAAAAAATTATATACAGGGAACTACCAAAATAATTACATAATCGAATAATAATGTTTTTCTCATAATATTTCTATAATAACAATAATATTCCATATTCCATAATAATATTCCATAATATTTCCATAATTATTCCATAATATTTCCATACTAACAATACATGTGGCCCCCGATCAAATGAACACACACAGATAAACCAAAAATTGGTACCGTTGAGTGTCGGTATCGATTCCCAGGAATTGGTATCGTATTGTTTCACACTGAGTGTCGGTATCGATTCCCAGGAATTGGTATCGTATTGTTTCAAGTGTGAAACAATACGATACCAATTCCTGGGAATCGATACCGACACTCAACGGTACCAATTTTTGGTTTATCTGTGTGTATTCATTTGATTAATTTACATTTAACTGGACAATGAGTTTCTCTACAAGTTTGTCCTTCAGTTACTATAAATAAAAAATACATTGAAGTCTATTGTTGCCTATTTTCTTTACATAATCACTGTGTCATCATATTATTGTTATTGCTATACGATAAGAAATTGTCAAATATTTTGGGGGGATTGTGGTAATTTAGAAACTACACAGTCATACTCCAAATACAACTAAATCCTCTTTTTCTCGGCTCTCCAGTGGAGAGCTTGTACACGGCCCTGAAGAGCATCGATCGCATGGACATCATCACCATGTTGGAGGGCCAACCTGCACAGCCCACCAGACAAGGCTCTCGTGATCTCACCAGACGACGACGCGATGACAGGGACCACCTCTCTCCCGCCATGACCAACGGTAAGCTCCTTACCCCAACTCTGACTGTGCAACCTCCTTATCTAACGTCCTGAAGACCTCTTATCTCCATGCTCCTTTAATGCACATGAATGCTGCCTTAAAACCTTTGCAGGTAACACCTACAACAACATGCTCATGGACTCAGGACACTCCTACTGCGGTACAACGTGTTTTTAATAATTTAGGTACATAATCATAGTGCACATATTTGACTGAGACTGCCAGAGAGGTGTTCATTCAACAACATGTGGATTATTAGCGTTGCTGTTTGCACTCTTATAACCTGAAATATGCATATTGTTAAATAAATATCTCAGTGCTAGCACATTATTTTTCCTATAGATTTTTTTTAATTAGATGTGTTGGAGAGTGAAACATACTTATTTTGCCCACAGGGTTGATTAGATAATAAGATGCAAGCATCCACCTACTAAAGCAGCGTATCATTATACATTGTTGGACATGATCAGACAGTGGATCATATGTGTTGCTTATCTGGCTTCATTGACAAGACCTTTACTCCCTTTCCTCGTGGTTTCTTTAACACATGCATACCTTACATCTTATTGACTCCGTTTTCACCTGCGGAATGGTGGTAACTAATGCCTGTTTCTCCAGGGCATAGGTCGAGCCTGAAGTTACAGGTGCTATTCTGTGAAAACTGGAGCAATGTGTCCAGATGTAAACATGCATAGAAATCTGAGGAAGACATTCAGATCATCAGTGAATCTGATTATCATCTTGTTTTGTCTTACCTTGCCTCCCAAAGACATTTTATAGCGTTGTCCTTTTAATTTCTCTTGTTATGCTTTATTAAGTACTGCTCAAGGACATAGTGTGGTTATATAAGTTCACGTTTAATGTATTTCAACATACAGTAGTCATTTTGATATTCAAATTAAATCAACATTAAAACAAGTTTTTTGTTTTAACTTATTGAAAATAATGTATTAGTGTGTTTTTTAGGGCATGAACGAAAAAGTTATTTTGGCATTGAAGGACTAGTCTCTCTGTATTTCCCTGTGGAACACCTTCCACAACAGTCATGAGTCCTGTCACAACACTAATAATGATATATTCTCCTACAAAACACTACATTTTGTTTTTTATAGTTACGGTTAGTGGTAATGCATATTATTATCATATATAAAAAAAAAACACATTAAACTTACAACGTTTGCTTATAACTTGTGTTGGAAGTTCTGCTAAGACTCTTCTGGTAATACAGATGTGTTACAATACAGACAGTGAGGATAAAGTTTTAAACACGCTCTCCAGAGAACAAGAGGGTTTATATTTCATGTTTATGAACTTTTGTGGTGCCTGATGTTGCATGAAGAGCAGTTTGAGTTTCTTTAGGACTAATGTTGTTGATTTACTGAATGTCATTTTGGGAGCCCTGTTTTCATTCCCTGTTTCTCTGTACAAGTCATTTGCAGCCTTTTACTCTTCCGCCTCCTCTTCTTCCTCCTCCTCACTCCTCTCCGAACTCTGACCTCATGCCGACCTCATGTTGACCTCTGAACCATTTTTAATTTTTTGATTTATTTACCTGCGACGTTTCGTGCATTTTTCTTTCTGGTGATTTTTTTTTTTAATTTCGAGTCTTGAAACGCCCACATTTTTAAGTGTCTGTGAATGGTTCACCTCACACAGGCTGTGCTCTCAGCACCCACCGGAAGGAGGGAGGTGACCCCCGCTGTCTCCCCCACTTTGCGTCTGTGTTCATTACCCTCTTCTTTCTTCTGTCTCTTACCCCCACAATGTCCTTCCTCTCCCCTGTTTGCCTTTGCACGCCCTCCCTGCATTTGCACAAACATATTGGCATGCAGTGACTTGTGATGAGGTTTATGGCTAATTTGCACTAACATTTTTTTTCCAAACATCAACTTCTTGTGCTCCAATAAATGTTAATTCAATTTGCGCCTTGCGAGAGTAACAAGAATATACAGTGGATCTACAAACTTAATTGGTTCTTCAACAGGGTCTGTAGATAGAAACATTCGTATATTGAAGCAAATTTCTCGCTGCTGGTGTAAACAATGGGGAAATGTGAGGAGCCCTTCAACCTGCGACGTCACGCTACTTCCGGTACAGGCAAGGCTTTTTTTATCAGCGTCCAAAGTTGCAAACTTTATCGTCGATGTTCTCTACTAAATCCTTTCAGCAAAAATATGGCAATATCGCGAAATGATCAAGTTTGACACATAGAATGGATCTGCTATCCCCGTCTAAATAAGAAAATTTCATTTCAGTAGGCCTTTAATTGCCAATGGAAATACTAATTTCCCTCCAGATTTATGTTATGTAAACAAGCAGCACACATCTAAAATATCTAAAACATTTTCTGCAATATGTAACCATAATCTGGAACACAGAAACTATTTCATCACACTGATGGCGCACTCTGCGAGGAGACAGAGGACCCTCACAACACCAAAGCACATTCATCCATCTGGAATGATCCAAATGCAAGAAAATATCATCGTAATATATTTTCTAAAGTAAAAATCAAACACCATTTAAACAAAATGCCAGCAGACACCAAAACACATCAATTGAATTGGTTTTAATCAGCTCCTAAGTAGAAAACTATATTGCTGAATAGACGATATGTCTGACGTGTTTATTTTTGAAAGTCCATATATATTGACAAGCATACGTGGGATGGTACTACAGCGCGTTTGACTTCTTTCTCTCAGCCATTTCTGGACAACTGTCGGTTTGCACGTTCTTTCCAGACAAACTATCGCTAAATATAGACATATAACAGCGGCTGCAGAAGAGTTTCAGCCTTGATAAATCACCCTGCATGTGCTATATAAGCACAAGAGACGCAGTCCTCTTTGAATGAGCTGAGTAGACCAGCTTTGTATGTGCTATCAAGTTTGCACATGTTTTAATACATGCAAACTTTTAGTAGATCAGGCCCATGAAAAATAATATTTTTTTCTGTAAACATTATATTGTCAACACGCTTCCGATCAAAAAACGGGTACGCAATTTTTACTTCAGAAAATGGCTAATGAGGGGAACCATACAGAAAATACATTTATGACAGTTTCATGTAAAAACATATATTTGTTTGTTTTTTGGCCTAAGCTGACCGCTCGTCCGTGCTTGCATGTGAGCAGTACAACTAGCTGGTGTCTAACACTGCATTGCCTCCTACTTGACTAACATACTGTACTTTGCATGGCATGCACACAATGAATGACTTGTCCCTCCTCTGTGATCTTCATATGGGGTAGGGAGGGGTTGGAAAAAGGCCATAAACCTTTTTTTGAAAAGACTATGGCAAAAGTCTGTTGTGTTGACGTATGAATGTTGTGATTTTAGACTGTTTTGCTTTGATGGGTTGTTTTGTGTAAACCAAGTCCTTGTGAGTTTTGTAATTGTATACATTTGATGTTGTACCCCTCATCCCCATTTCAAATATGTCCTTGTTAATCTGATTGGACCAACATGAATGTATAAGGTCTAATACTGTCCTCCATATAAGTGTGCCATTTTCAGACTTAATTGTTGTTAAATTATGATATGTGCAGTAGTGTGCATAAGTCTTAGGTCACCATTGGAGTTTTTATCTTAGCAATACTCCTATTTACTGTAATTACAATGGCATTCAGTGCAGCACAGACCCTGGTATAAACACGCTACGGTTGTTTAGAGCCACAACCACGAGGTGGGGTCACATGATCAGAAAGGCTCTGACCACATTCAAGTCCATACAGATGCAAACTGTTTTTATTTTCTATAATTAGTCAAAGTTGGAGCCTTGGAGGGTTTTATCTGTTAAGTAACTTATAAAGTCAAACCCTAGTAACCTTAAAGACCGAAATGTGGCCAAATACAAAATCTTGTTTAGGGCCACAAACAGTCTAGAGCTGTTTGTTTATTCTATGTCCATTTGTTTGTTAGTCAGTTATGTCCTGTAGGCAATTTAAGGTTGGGCATTGTTTACATATTACTTGATACTTTCTTTTGAAACAATGCCAGTGCTTAAAGAGGGGCTGCACTTTTTGGGAAATTGTTCACAATCATTCACAATCCCTATGTGAGAGAAGAAGACCTTCTGTAATTTCCGAGCTATCGATATAGAGCGCAGCGGTATTTAAGCCGCACCCACATAATTTTAGAAGAAACACATATTTGAACATATATTAGCCGCACTGGCCTATAAGCCGCAGATATATACCTGTTTATTTAACTGTTAATAACTGTTTCTAAACGATGCCTGTCACACGGCAGTAAAACGGCTGATCAAACAAAACAGAAGTCATCGTCATGGACCCACTAGCTCGGGAAGCTACCTCTCCAATCAGCTAAACAGATTCAATAACTCCATGGTGACGTTTTTAAAAAATAATGTCAGCACAGATACTTGTAAACGTGTTAGCATATTCGCTAATGCAAACGACGCTAGATTGATTACATTGCGATAGCAAATACAAATATGCATGAAAACATTATTATGTTTGTGATGAAAACATCACAAAGTTTAGTAAAAATTAATTGCTAAAGTTATATTATAAAACTTACAAAGGTTGCTTGAAGTGATAAATGAAGAATCCTTTCAAACAGAAACGCTATGGATGGTTTTACTTCCAATTCAAGGCATGAAACAGGAAGTACATTTTTAACCTGCAGCACCTGCAGTGAGCGAACTTGTCCAAAAGATGGCGCCATAGCACAAACAATAACACACCTTTTCAGTGTCTTAGTCGGTGTACCATTACAACTATTTGTTAAAGACAAAACATTATGGCCGTTAACGAAACAAAATCCATAAATTAGTTGCACCGTTTTTTAAGTGCTGGAAAAAAGCATTGGCTTATAGTCCAGAAAATTTGGTACATTTTTGTCTGTCTCTGTCTTTGACAAAATATTTTCATAATCAAATCTAATTTGTTAGATTTTGCCCATCGTTGACAATCAATGGAATCTCTGGCGTTGTTTTTAAGCGAAATAAACGATATGTAGTGTATACTGTCTGGTAACTTCACATGGATATGCTCTAACACCTTTATGTGACTATTCCAAAGTTAATTAAAGCTACTTTACAGTATGAAAGGAATGCAGTCTTTTATTAAAGTGAACAAACCAAAGATGTCATTTGCCACCTTTTTCCACCTCCAAAAAAAGGTGAAAGCACGCTCTGCCACGCAGCACCAAGAGGACATCAAACTTGACTAAATAGAGGAAGTAAAAGTCATAAAGTTGCCGTAGGATTACTACCTTTTTCAAGAGAATAGCTACACCCCCGCAGCGAGGTGGTGCATCCCGACGCTCGCACTTTGTCCAATTTCCGGCAATCAATCCCACTGGCGGGATTTCAGCCAGCCGGGGGTGCGTGATGGCTTTGTGTCTGACAGCAGTGCATCCCGACGAGCCTCAATCACAGCCGACATGTAGAAACATCCTCCCAACTCTATGAAAAAAATATTCATGTGTGCAGATAAACATATTTTATATATTAAGAGATGTGGCGGGTCAAAACACAGCCAGCTGATTTTAAAGATGTGACTTTTTACCAGGAAGTCTGAAGGCATGAGCGGTCAAAAGAAAATTGCCTGACCAATCTTTAATTTTTTTGCAATTAATAACAGTGATGAGAATGTAGTTGTGAGGCTAAGCAGTAGTGTAGAAAATAGGTCACAAGGGGCTTGAGGTTCCAAGTAGTCTCAGATATCTCCTAACCTGACTCTCCCCAGATCCTTGTAGTTTGCTGAGCTCCACACAAGGATCTGGGACTTCTCAATAGGAGATGTATTTCAGAAGGCTGGGCCTTGTAAAAAAAAAAATCATTGTATGTGATTGGATAAACCACTTGTCCGTTATCTTGAATGACGTGCTACTTCAACCACTCACATCAAAATCAGCCCGTGACGCTGATGAGAGCGACGGTGGGAAATCCAAAACAGAACAGCCGACATATTGGATAATGACAGAGCGAAAAGTTCCCTGTTCATCTTTTAAATAATTAATATTCGATAGATTCGACAAAACAGTTGCAATAGCAGCATCAATGTCAGCACACGACTCCTCGCTGCGTGCCGCCATTGTTCAATCCAATCCAATCCACTTTATTTATATAGCACATTTAAACAACAAAAATGTTTCCAAAGTGCTGCACAACAATATTAAAAACAGTATTAAAAACAATATTAAAAACAATAATCAAATATTATCCTTAGCTCCACCAATGACTAAATCAATCAATCAATCAATCAATGTTTATTTATATAGCCCTAAATCACAAGTGTCTCAAAGGGCTGCACAAGCCACAACGACATCCTCGGTACAGAGCCCACATACGGGCAAGGAAAAACTCACCCCAGTGGGACGTCGGTGAATGACTATGAGAAACCTTGGAGAGGACCGCATATGTGGGTAACCCCCCCCCCCCCCCCCCCCCTCTAGGCGAGACCGAAAGCAATGGATGTCGAGTGGGTCTGACATAATATTGTGAAAGTCCAGTCCACAGTGGATCCAACACATCAGCGAGAGTCCAGTCCACAGCGGGGCCAGCAGGAAACCATCCCGAGCGGAGACGGGTCAGCAGCGCAGAGATGTCCCCAACCGATGCACAGGCTATTGGTCCACCCGGGGTCCCGACTCTGGACAGCCAGCACTTCATCCATGGCCACCGGACCTATGCAACTCCCCCTCGCAAGGGACAGGGGAGAAGAGGAGAGAAGAAAAGAAACGGCAGATCAACTGGTCTAAAAAAGGGGGGTCTATTTAAAGGCTAGATTATACAAATGAGTTTTAAGATGGGACTTAAATGCTTCTACTGAGGTAGCATCTCTAACTGTTACCGGGAGGGCATTCCAGGGTACTGGAGCCCGAATAGAAAACGCTCTATAGCCCGCAGACTTTTTTTTGGCTCTGGGAATCACTAATAAGCCGGAGTTCTTTGAACGCAGATTTCTTGTCGGGACATATGGTACAATACAATCGGCGAGATAGGCTGGAGCTAAACCGTGTAGTATTTTATACGTAAGTAGTAAAACCTTAAAGTCGCATCTTAAGTGCACAGGAAGCCAGTGCAGGTGAGCCAGTATAGGCGTAATATGATCAAACTTTCTTGTTTTTGTCAAAAGTCTTGCAGCCGCATTTTGTACCAACTGTAATCTTTTAATGCTAGACATAGGGAGACCCGAAAATAATACGTTACAGTAATCGAGACGGGACGTAACGAACGCATGAATAATGATCTCAGCGTCGCTAGTGGACAAGATGGAACGAATTTTAGCGATATTACGGAGATGAAAGAAGGCCGTTTTAGTAACACTCTTAATGTGTGACTCAAACGAGAGAGTTGGGTCGAAGATAATACCCAGATTCTTTACTGAGTCGCCTCGTGTAATTGTTTGGTTGTCAAATGTTAAGGTGGTATTATTAAATAGATGTCGGTGTCTAGCAGGACCGATAATCAGCATTTCCGTTTTCTTAGCGTTGAGTTGCAAAAAGTTAGCGGACATCCATTGTTTAATTTCATTAAGATACGCCTCCAGCTGACTACAATCCGGCGTGTTGGTCAGCTTTAGGGGCATGTAGAGTTGAGTGTCATCAGCATAACAGTGAAAGCTAACACCGTACTTGCGTATGATGTCACCCAGCGGCAGCAATACTAAAGAGTGCAGGGCCAAGAACCGAACCCTGGGGAACTCCGCACGTTACCTTGACATAGTCCGAGGTCACATTGTTATGGGAGACACACTGCATCCTGTCAGTAAGATAAGAGTTAAACCAAGACAAGGCTAAGTCTGACATACCAATACGTGTTTTGATACGCTCTAATAAAATATTATGATTGACGGTATCGAAAGCGGCGCTAAGATCAAGAAGCAGCAACATAGATGACGCATCAGAATCCATCGTTAGCAATAGATCATTAGTCATTTTTGCGAGGGCTGTCTCCGTAGAGTGATTTGCCCTTAAACTGGATTGAAAAGGTTCACAGAGATTGTTAGTCACTAAGTGTTCATTTAGCTGCTGTGCAACAATTTTTTCGAGAATTTTGGAAATAAACGGAAGGTGGGAGACCGGTCGGTAGTTTACCATGAGGTCAGGATCGAGGTTAGGTCTTTTGAGCAGAGGATGAATAACTGCTTTTTTGAATGCTAGGGGAACAGTGCCGGAGGAAAGTGATAAGTTTATAATATTTAACACTGATGGATCTAATAATACAAACAGTTCCTTGATAAGTTTCCCAGGAAGTGGGTCAAGTAAACATGTTGTTTGTTTTATCCCACTTACACGCTGTAATAATTCCTCTAATGTTATTTCATCAAAAATAGAGAGACTATTTTGGAGGGCCGTGTCCGTCGTATATACAGTCGTATTTGTGTTAATAGAACCCAGTTGTAGCTGGGATGCGTTGTCTTTAATCTCCTTTCTAATGAGTTCAATTTTCTTATTAAAGAAATTCATAAAATCATCTGCCGAGTGGGTGGAGCTACTGGGAGGAGTCCCTTGTTGGGTTAGCGATGCTACTGTACTAAACAGAAATAATAGAATAAAAACAAAAAATAAATAAATATAGAACCAATATAAAAACAATATAAAAATAAATATGAATAAAAACAATTTTAAAGGGAAAAACCAATTAAAACAGTAAATAGAAATCAAAATGTATTAAAAAAAACACGTAGGACAACAGAGGACAGAAGACCACACAACTCACGTAGTGTTAAAAGCCAAAGAATAAAAGTGGGTCTTAAGACGAGACTTAAAACACTCCACTGTGGGGGCAGTTTGAACATGGAGGGGCAGAGTGTTCCAGAGCTTAGGGCCGACCACAGAGAAGGCCCTGTCTCCCCCGGTTTTAAGTCTGGTCTTGGGCACCACGAGCTGGAGCTGGCTTTTGGACCTCAGAGCACGCGCAGGAGTGTAAATTTGGATGAGGTCCGAGATATACTGAGGTGCCAGTCCATGTAAAGTTTTAAAAACAAACAGCAAGGATTTAAAATAAATTCTAAAATGAACAGGGAGCCAGTGCAAACTCTGAAGAATTGGGGTTATATGCTGGCGTTTCCTGGCCCCTGTTAAAAGTCGTGCTGCCGCGTTCTGGACTAACTGCAACCGGGAGAGAGCTTTTTGGCTAATGCCAGCATAAAGTGCATTGCAGTAGTCCAGGCGACTTGAAATAAAAGCATGCACGACTTGTTCAAAAAGGTTAAAAGATAAAAATGGTTTTACCTTTACTAAAAGACGAAGATGATAAAAACTCGATTTTAAAACGCCATTGACTTGTTTGTCAAGTTTAAAATCGCTGTCTATAGTGACCCCAAGGCTGGTGACTTTGGGACGCACATAATTTTGCAATGGTCCCAAGACAGTGAGGGTCGGACCAAAAACTGAAATTTCCGTTTTTCCCTATTTCATTATTAAAAAATTCTGGGCTAACCAAGCCTTGACGTCGCATAGACAGTTTGAATCAAACAGTCGCTTCGGCGCTACGTCACATCTATGTAATCCCGCCCGGCGATCCTGATTGGTTCATTATTTTTTGCTATCTTGAAGGAGTTTGCATTGCCCTCTAGCCCAGATCCTTGTGTGGAGCTCAGCGAACTACAAGGATCTGGCGAAAGTCAGGTTAGATATCTCCTGCACTCTCAGTTTTTTGGGGTGACGGTGCATTCCTCCTATATCGCTGTACCACTTTGCAGCCTGTTTACTTGGCTTACGTCACCATTCATGTTCATCTCAGCTCCCCACTTCCTTCATTCAATAACTGCTTTTGTTTACTTCCAGTCACAGTTTGGGAAGGGGGGTGGGGGGAGTGTGTTTCCGCTGCCCCTGTGCCTTTAAATGGCGGCTGCCTTTCCATGAATTGTTTATTTAACGCAGATGTAGGAGTGACCTGAGTCCACGGCCATTTCACTCATGAACATGTTTCGTAACCAAGGGAACGCCCAATCTGCTGTTCTGGCTCTGGATCAGAAGAGACCGCAGTGAGCGTGTGTACATGCTGTGTGAGGCGTGAATGGTATCGCCTGCGTGCATGCTCTCCAGCCCGACAATGATAACCTGCCTGTTTTCTTTGACTGGGGTTGAATGCATGCCGAAGTGTGACGGAGAGTTAATGCGTCAGGATGAGAGCATGTCGTATAAGTCAATGATTGTCCCAACTGGGGACTGTAAGTCCTGTGATCTCCCTGCAGGTGGCAGCCAGCAGCGCAGCATCAGTCACAAAGCGGGCCTGAATCTGTCCGCGTCGGTCCGCATGTGTCTGCTGCTGCTACTTCTGGCCCCCTGCTGTCAGCACTCGCCGATTGAGCCTGACCCCGCCCCCGTCTTCTAAAAGTCCTCGCTCTTATGTCCTCAGCATTCTGCACTTTTATTCCAGCTCGGATTGTCTTGATCCTTCCCTTCCCGCTCCTTTCCCCATTTGTTTCTCCTTCAGCCTCCTCTACCTCTCCCCTATTTGCCCAGCTAATTGGCAGAGGGCACTTTCCCCCACTCTCAGGCTGCCGGTGCTGTGGGGGTGAGGTTGGGAGCGAGGCAGGGGGGCCGGGTGTCAGTGTGCCTCTCTGTGTGTCGCTCCAGGTTATGGGCTGGCGCCGGATGAGCTTCTGTCCCCGGCCTCCATGCAGTACAGCCTGCCCTCGCCGCTGGGCGCTGAGGCCTACTGGCAGGAAGTCTCCAGCCTGGACTGTGCACCCATTGCCACCACAGAGGAGGACACCCTCATGGAGATGTCTGACGTGCAGGTGTGGCCCTCAGGTAACTCCCCCTCCCTGGTGCCCGTGGAGGACTCCTCGCTGGAGTGCAGTAATGCCGACGACTCTGAAGGCCTGCTCGGGCTGCCTTACGGAAGTCTGGGCCGGCCGGCCAGTCAGGCCAGCGCCACCAGCGGAGGGGGCGGCGTGCTCAGCTCGATCGAACTCCCCGAGGACGATTCCGAAATGGGCGTCGACTCTCTCAGCACCGCCACGCCGGCCTCGCTCGGCGGCACCATCGCTGGTATCAATCTTAACGGACTGAACAATGGTCAGGGGTCAGAGGCAAGTTCGGAGATATCGGCCATCACTAGCACGACTGGTGGCAATGGAGGAGGAGGTGGAGGAGGGACAGGCTCAGAGGAAGGGCATGCTTTTGTTGCAGGACAACAAAGGCTGTATGCCCGACTCAGTGAGTCTGCTGGTCTCACCTGCGTTGCAGATCGCAATGGAGACAGGTGAGTTTGACCCCGCCCTCCCAACACCCATTTGTCAACAGACGCAAACAATCAAACTGTGCCAACATGCAATTTCAGTACGGCACATGTTAAGTGTGGTTTATTCGTGTTTAAGACTCATTCACACAAACATTGCTCTTTTTTAGTAACATATACTTATTTTTGTTTGTATCTTGGCATTTTCCTACATAGTTTTTCCACACATACCGTATGAGTCTCCTCCTCCTTGATCTGCGTTTGTTGCCTTTTCGAAAAGTTCATCTTTCTTGTGGTCAGGTGTTACAGCATTCCCTGTTGCTTTGGCATGTATTTGACAGACACCAATTCATTTGTCCACGTGGACATAAACTACCATATTAACTTAAATCTAATCTGTACACTAGTACCTTAACGTACAAGCTTAATTGGTTCTGTGATGGCGCTCTTAACTCAAAACACTTGTATCTCAAATCCCATTGAAACTAAGTGAAATCAATCACCCCCTAAAAACAACACCATTTAATATGAAGTGCCTTTAAAAAAAAACTAACATTTAGATAAGAAATCTTATGTAAAAACAATACAATAGAATGTACTACTAACATCTACAGTAGTTCAATGAATGTAATAATCATGTAGCTTGGAGAGTGGACTTCTCTGTATTTCCTTCCAGCTGCTTCTCCATCAAACACAACATCAGCAACGTTTCCATATTTACATGGATAAATGTCTGCCATTTAGATATTATTTAAAACATTTTGGCTGGTGTTACTCATCCTGCTTCAGTATGGTGCAGACGAGCACTTATACGCTGAAATTGCTTCACCAAGTTGGCGACACGCTCGGTCAGGTCATGTTTTTAATGATTCCTTTTTTTAATTCAATGAATATTCTCCACTTTTTCTTCTAAGCACTGTCCTTCACACTCACGTTCTTCCCTCCTATGGTTGGAAAAACAAAGTTATGTCGATCTTTAGCTATAAGCTAATGCCAACGAGGAAGACTAGATGTTTTGGGCAGATCTTATGGGTTTCATGTGAAATTTGCTACGCCTGCTAATGGCGAGGATGCTTGTAACTTTATTTTGTGCTTGCAACTTAAAGCATAACAATTAGCCAAGAGAGAGCTCTTGTCTCAAAACACTTTTAAGTTGAGGTACCACTGTATGTATGTGTATATATACAAACCCCGTTTCCATATGAGTTGGGAAATTGTGTTAGATGTAAATATAAACAGAATACAATGATTTGCAAATCATTTTCAACCCATATTCAGTTGAATATGCTACAAAGACAACATATTTGATGTTCAAACTGATAAACATTTTTTTTGTGTGCAAATAATCATTAACTTGAGAATTTGATGCCAGCAACACGTGACAAAGAAGTTGGGAAAGGTGGCAATAAATACTGATAAAGTTGAGGAATGCTCATCAAACACTTATTTGGAACATCCCACAGGTGAACAGGCAAATTGGGAACAGGTGGGTGCCATGATTGGGTATAAAAGTAGATTTCATGAAATACTCAGTCATTCACAAACAAGGATGGGGCGAGGTTCACCACTTTGTCAACAAATGCGTGAGCAATTTGTTGAACAGTTTAAGAAAAAGCTTTCTCAACCAGCTATTGCAAGGAATTTAGGGATTTCACCATCTACGGTCCATAATATCATCAAAGGGTTCAGAGAATCTGGAGAAATCACTGCACGTAAGCAGCTAAGCCCGTGACCTTCGATTCCTCAGGCTGTACTGCATCAACAAGTGACATCAGTGTGTAAAGGATATCACCACATGGGCTCAGGAACACTTCAGAAACCCACTGTCAGTAACTACAGTTGGTCGCTACATCTGTAAGTGCAAGTTAAAACTCTCTTGTGCAAAGCGAAAACCGTTTATCAACAACACCCAGAAACGCCGTCGGCTTCGCTGGGCCTGAGCTCATCTAAGATGGACTGATACAAAGTGGAAATGTGTTCTGTGGTCTGACGAGTCCACATTTCAAATTGTTTTTGGAAACTGTGGACGTCG
Source organism: Entelurus aequoreus (assembly GCF_033978785.1). Taxonomy (NCBI): domain Eukaryota; kingdom Metazoa; phylum Chordata; class Actinopteri; order Syngnathiformes; family Syngnathidae; genus Entelurus; species Entelurus aequoreus. The sequence continues at coordinate 69,448,132 of NC_084736.1, read as the reverse complement.
TGTCCTCCGGACCAAAGAGGAAAAGAACCATCCGGATTGTTATAGGCGCAAAGTTGAAAAGCCAGCATCTGTGATGGTATGGGGGTGTATTAGTGCCCAAGACATGGGTAACTTACACATCTGTGAAGGCGCCATTAATGCTGAAAGGTACATACAGGTTTTGGAGCAACATATGTTGCCATCCAAGCAACGTTACCATGGACGCCCCTGCTTATTTCAGCAAGACAATGCCAAGCCACGTGTTACATCAACGTGGCTTCATAGTAAAAGAGTGCGGGTACTAGACTGGCCTGCCTGTAGTCCAGACCTGTCTCCCATTGAAAATGTGTGGCGCACTATGAAGCCTAAAATACCACAACGGAGACCCCCGGACTGTTGAACAACTTAAGCTGTACATCAAGCAAGATTGGGAAATAATTTCACCTGAGAAGCTTAAAAAATGTGTTTCCTCAGTTCCCAAACGTTTACTAAGTGTTGTTAAAAGGAAAGGCCATGTAACACAGTGGTGAACATGCCCTTTCCCAACTACTTTGTCACATGTTGCAGCCATGAAATTCTAAGTTAATTATTATTTGCAAAAAAAAAATAAAGTTTATGAGTTTGAACATCAAATATCTTGTCTTTGTAGTGCATTCAATTGAATATGGGTTGAAAAGGATTTGCAAATCATTGAATTCCGTTTATATTTACATTTAACACAATTTCCCAACTCATATGGAAACTGAGTTTCTATTTATATATATATATATATATATATATATATATATATATATATATATATATATATATATATATATATATATATATATATATATATATATATATATATATATATATATATATATATATATATAAAGTGTTGGGCGCCTGGCTGGGAATCGAACCCTCTACAAAAAAAGCCATTATCTTGTTCAAATATACTACCAGAACCCCAAATATATTACAATATCATATATGTTTTATAAATCTGAGTCATTTTTTTAAGTTTAGGGATTCAGCAAATGGCACCAACCAACTTTCCCTGATATGAGTCAGAGCTTTTTTCCTGTCACTCACACACCCTCCAAAAGTGTCTTTGGAAGGTTTGATGGCGCTCAATATAGCAGAGTCATCAGACTGGTAATCAGCTAAAAGATATGATATATTGCAATCTACCAGTTAGTTTACTAATGTAAAAAAATTTTTAGAGATTAATTAGTCTTTATGTGTTTTCATGTGAGATTTTCTCCATTTTTTAAATTTTCTTTTCTTTGATTGATTGTCTAAGATTTTGACTTAATGAATATGTTTCTAGTAACAGGAATAGTTCATCTTGTGTTCTGGTCAATGTGGGGTTTAAAGCTTAGTGCAGTAATTTAGTTGTTGTATGTGTTACTAAAAAAAAGTATATCTACACATCTACATAAGTGTAATCCCCACCTGTGTGGTGGGCAACATCATCAGTTATGTGCTTTTCCCCTTTCAGGTCAGCTAACGGTGGAAGTGGAAATGGAAGTGGGAGTGGTTCTTTCATCTCCTACCTGCAGGAGCAGACAGGCCCAGGATGGAGCACTGTCACTGACCCACAGGCCTGGGTGGGCAACCCTCCAAAAACCAGACAGGTCATTGACACCATGATATCCTCATGCTGCAACTCTGTGGACGGAGACCAATCCCATGTATCCCAGGAGGCCTTGCTGCAGCCTGTAAGGGACATGGGACATTCAGAGATTTTGCGGGGCCACTTCCGGGGTACTCAACCGTTTGAGAAGGGCTTGGGCTTCCCGCACAGGAATCCAGAGCTGAGGGCCTGGGAGGACGCGCGCTTCAAAGGACAGGTGAGGGATTCGTCCCTGTCGTGTTATACAGTTTATTGCCACTTTTGCCAGGGGTTACATTCCAAGACCCCCAGCCAGTGGCAAAAAACACAAGTATGTTTGATACTCTATAGCACAAGTGTCAAACTCAAGCATCTTCTAATTGCGAATCTTCTCATCTTTATTATTATTTGACCATTTAACATGATCTTTCAAGCATTTATTTTAGTTATGACAAATAAATACTTAAATATCTGCTTTGTCACTTTGACTTATGATTTCAAAGCAAGTTACCCATCAATCTGTTGGTAAAAAAATACAATAATCAAACAATTGCCTATACAAATTGTGTAACGAGGTTATTGAACATTTATTAAATTTCACTTTACAAGCAGCCCTCTGGACCTCCTAAAATACGAGTTTGACACCCCTGCTCTTAAGCCTATAACAGCCCCCCTCCGTTTTGCTAATTTAAGAGATGCAATCCTCACGCCACTCGAGATCAGTTTTGAATGCGCTATCAAGTCTCCATCTAAATGTAATACAGAGAGAGATGAGAGCTGCAAGACACAATCAATGAAACAAGGTCACGATGGTGTCTTTTCTCCGTAGTTCTGTTTCAATTAGCACACCTTCCAGGATTTAGCAATGTTACGATTGCAGCAATTCCCGCAAATAAAACTTTTTTTCCCTGCGACTTATGTACAGTTTTGCAGCGTTGATGGAAGATAGCAGCCTCGTGTGTATTTCGTTGTTGAGGGTTAGTCCAGTGGTCCCCAAACTTTTTGTAGCTGGGGACCGGTCAACGCTTGAAAATGGGGACCGGGGGGGATTTTTTTTTAAATTTTTTTAATTTTTTTTTTTTTTCATAAAGAAATACAATCATGTGTGCTTACGGACTGTATCCCTGTAGACTGTATTGATCTATATTGACATACACATACACAATATGTATATATTGTGTTTTTTATGTTGATTTAATAAAAATAAAAAAATACCAAAAAAATACAAACAATTATTTTATTTTTTTTTTAATTTCTTGCGCGGCCCGGTACCAATCGGTCCGGTGGTTGGGGACCACTGGGTTAGTCCATAACACACTAAATGGCTGACTGAAGGATTTTGTGAGTGTGTTTGATTTATTGAGAACAATGTCATTGGTCCACCGTGACCCGCTCGATAATTGAATTTAGTCTGATGTGACGAGGCTGAGAAATAATTGGCATGTGAACCAGGAAAAAATCCATAAATCAGCCGCAGCATTGTATAAAAACCGTGGGGTAAAAGTAGCAGCTCATTGCCCCAAATTTACGCTACTTGAAAGTTAGGTTTTGTTACGTTCTGTGCGGTAATTAATTGAGTAAAACACTTTTTTTTTCTAACTATGCACACGTTTGTGTACAAACGAAGCATATTTTGTTTGGATTGTTGAAAATCTGTGCTTTTTGGGGTTAAGGTTACAAAGAACTAACCTGACTCTCGCCAGATCCTTGTAGTTCGCTGAGCTCCACACAAGGATCTGGGCTCGAGGGAATTGCAAACTCCTTCAAGATAGCAAAAAATAATGAACCAATCAGGATCGCCGGGCGGGATTTCATAGATGTGACGTAGCGCCGAAGCGACTGTTTGATTTAAACAAAAATGTCGGCACGCAGCGAGGAGTCGTGTGTTGACATTGATTCTGCTATTGCAACTGTCATCGATCGTCTACTGACATTGCTGGGTTGTTTCAGTAAAAGTTCTCTAACTTTTCGCTCTGTCGTTATCCAATATGTCGGCTGTTCTGTTTTGGATTTCCCAGCGTCGCTCTCATCAACGTCATGGATTGATTTCGATGTGAGTGGTTGAAGTAGCACGTCATTCAAGTTAACGAACAAGTGGTTTATCCAATCACATACAATGATTTTTTTACAAGGCCCCGCCTTCTGAAATACATCTCCTATTGAGAAGTCCCAGATCCTTGTGTGGAGCTCAGCGAACTACTAGGATCTGGCAAGAGTCATAGGTTAGCAAAGAACATCAGAGCATTGATAAGAAATTCATAAAATCACAAGCTGAAAATAAGCTTTTTTGAAAAACCTGCTGTGAAATTAGGCATTTTAGGCGCAGTAATCACGAAAATCTGCAAAATCCTGGAGGCGCTGATTTAGTCACCTCACACCACACACAAATATACTGTAAGTACAGCAAACACACACACAGCGTCTCAGGCCGAAGATGGGCACAACAGCATGGCAAGCCAAAAATAGCAAGATTTCCCACTGTCCTACTCGTGTTACACCCCCCCCCCCCCCACCACCACCACCACCCCCCAATCCCCCCAGCCCCCCCCCCCCCCCCCCCCCCCCCCCACTGCAAGACCTTCCAACGCATTGACTTTCATGCACAACACTGACATGGAACTGTGAAGGACAACCTGTGAAACTGTGACAACACAGATATTTTCTTTTTCCTTCTGTGTGTGTTTATATTGTCAAGTGGTGGTGAAAAGGTGTTGGTTGACACGGTCATTTGACAATAAGTTTGTTTTAGTGTTGATGTGTTCGAGGCAGAGTTAAAGTAATGAGTGCATCACGAATGGCAGTGCTGAGTGTCGCTGAAGTATCAGGGGGTATTTAAAGCCCACTGATCACATGGTCAAAGGGACAGAGAGGTGGGAGTAGAAACCTACAAAGTCATTGACTGATCCACCAGTGGGAAGGAGTCGTGTCCAGGGGAAAGGGCCCACTGCTCCACTATATGGAAGACCAGTGAAGGTCTGTTTTTTTTTTTTTGGTGGGAAAGGAGTCATTGCATGTCAAGGTACTGCGTGGATCTTTGAGCTGATCCAAACGGGGCGATGTGGGCCCTGGTGACGGAGCTCCTCTTCAGCCTGGTGCTGCTGGCCTTCCTGGTCATCAGCTGTCAGAACGTGCTGCACATAGCCAGCGTCTCTGTGCGCTCCGTGCTCACCTACATCCACAACCAGCTGGACCGCGAGCTCGGCGAGGTGGAGGGCGTGGCCGACGAAGAGGAGAATGTCACCACCAAGGTGGTCCGCAGGAGAGTCATACTCAAGGTACCGCGGGAAAGAGGAGATTAGGGACGAAGAGAAGGGGGCTTGGAATGGAGCGCAATATGCAACCAGGGGCTTCTCCAGTGTTTCCCCTGGAGAAGAAATACAACATTCATTCATTAACCACATGGATGTATCTATATGATTATTGTGTGTGCAGAACATAAGTCACATTAGAATTCAGTGGGTACTTGTAGCCTGGTATGAGGAGACAATGTTATCCATCCATTTTCTACATAGTCCTCATTGGGTCACAGGTATGCTGGAGCCTGTCACTGCTGAATTGGGGTGCGAGGCGGGGTACACCTTGGACTGGTCACAGACATTATTATTAAAGTTCAAGTTAAAGTACCATAGTCACTGATAGTCACACACGCACACTAGGTGTGGTGAAATTATCCTCTGCATTTGACCCATCCCCTTTTTGCACCCCCTGGGAGGTGAGGGGAGCAGTGAGCAGCAGCGGTGGCCGCGCTCGGGAATCATTTTGGTGATTTAACCCCCAATACCAACCCTTGATGCTGAGTGCCAAGCAGGGAGGTAATGGATCGCATTTTTATAGTCTTTGGTATGACTCGGCCGGGGTTTGAACTCACGACCTACCGATCTCAGGGCGGACACTCTAACCACAAGGCCACTGAGCAGGTTATTGGAAACATATCTGTTTTTTGAACAACATTTATGGTGGATATACGTGTACGGTATCATAAACATCTGAAGGATATATTGTTGTTGTCTCTAACCATGTATTTAGCTTACTGGGAGCTCACCAGCTTGTTTTAAAGCAAATGTAGTTAACACAATGTAACACGCTGATAAGTATGCATTTAAGTGTAACTAATAGGATCTAAACTACTGCGATATCAGCTTTTACAATATCGTAAAATATAGAGAGCATGTGTGTGTTAAAATAATAGCGTGTCCGCTATATTTGTGGAGGCTATAAACATTATGTTTTTCCTTATAAGAGTATATTTTGTGTTAGATTCATTATTAAAGTTCAAAGTTTGTGCAACTCATTATACATACATAAATACTAGTGATGGGTGAGTGTATGGCACACCCACTACCTGCATTGACATTGCACTGATACAGTGTTGGTGTTTGATAATGGCCATTAGCAATCTGCTGAATGAAACAAGTTCAAATTTTAAAAAGTAGTAGTTAGCAAATATAATTAAGATCAATGTTGGAGTCGAAAACTGATGCCACACGCCACTCTGCCGACTTATTTCAGTACGAGCTGTCACTCTTTGGTAGATAGAAGGGTGTCCTGATAAACACCGTTTGACGCTTCACATTCAAATGACAAATGTTTATTACTATAAAACAGATGTTGGACCTCTTTTACGTCATAAAATTATATATATTCTAACAACTTTTTAAGGCCTAAAAAGTGAGTTGTTTTTTTAATTTTATTGTAATAATTACAAATATTTTCTCATGATTTTTCAGACTAATACTTTTAAGGATTTTGCCGTTTTTAAGGTCAATATTGCTCAATGATAAAGTTTACCTAACTAGCTACTTTTTTATACATGTTGTTGGTAAAAAAAACGTATTCACACTTACACACACACTCATACACACACTTATACACATTTATAATGACTTATACACACACACCTATACACCGTTACAGACGTTTATAATTACTTATACACACACTTACATCTTATACACACACTTATATCTTATACACACACTTATATTTTATACACACACTTACATACACACTTACATCTTGTACACACTTAAATCTTATACACGCATTTACATTTTATGCACAAATATACACACACTCACATCTTATACACACTTAAACGCACTCACACAACACATATAATACACTTATACATAAACTCTCAAACACACGTTTACACAATTACATATTATCCACTCTTACACACATATACACACACTCACACAACACATATACACTTAAACATAAACTCTTACATACATTTTTACACACATTCTGTACTTACACACTTATACACATGTATTATACACACTTAGACACATTCTTAAACACACCTACACACCAAACATATACATAAACTCTTACACACACTTATACACACATTCTGTACTTACACCCTTACATTTATACACACTTACACACATACTTAAACACACATGTACACTCACACACACACTTATATCTTATACACACGTACACGCACTCACACAACACATATAATACACTTATACATAAACTCTTAAACACACTTTTACACACTTACATATTATCCACACTTACACACATATACACACAGTCACACAACACACATACACTTAAACATAAACTCTTACACACATTTTTACACACATTCTGTACTTACACACTTATACACACATATTATACACACTTAGACACATACTTAAACACACATACACACCAAACATATACATAAACTCTTACACACCCTTATACACACACATGAACACATCAGTACTGTACTTACACACTTACATATTATACACACATATTTAAACACACGTATACACACTTACACACAACACATACATAAACTCTTAGACACACTTTTACACAAACACATACTGTACTTACACACTTATACAGACATACTGTATTCACACACTTACACTCATACACACTTACACACGTGCACACACTCTTATACACACTTACACACATCTGAGTGTTTGTAAGAAACTTGAAAGTGATATCTTATACACACTTACATGCACTCACACAACACATATAATACACTTTTACATAAACTCTTGAACACACTTTTACACTCTTACATATTATCCACACTTACACATATATATACACACACTCACACAACACACATACACTTATACATAAACTTGTACACACACTTTTACACACAAACTGTACTTCTACACTTATACATAAACTCCTAAACACATGTTTACAATTTTTTCCATTTGCTTACACACAATTTTACTAACTGTGTGTCTTTTTTCAAAAGGATTTACACACTTTTCCAAACACCACATTCAGTTTTTTTAATTCCTAGATTATTTGCAAAACGACACACTTCGGTCAAAACTCATTCATCAAAATAAAGCAAGCAGTTGTAAAAATGCAGTTTTATTGTCATCTCACTCACACAGTCTTCAAATGATAAGACACTATTGGAGTGAGTAACCCAGAACAGTGATAAATACAAAACATATTTGTAAAAATCCGTATTTTACTTTGTGAAATTTTCAAACATTTTCACATGTTTGGGGCATTTTGCCCGACACCTATAGCATATGTGATGAATGATTACTGTAACTTGACAAAATATATTTGCAAATCCATAGCAATCGTCATTGTTTACTTTGAAGTGGGCCTATATGTAAGGACCTAGAGAGAAAGTAAAACGATCCTGTAAGCTTTACAAGAACTGCTCAACAATGATAGTGCAAACTGAAAATATTTATTTTTACCACAGTCAGGTACAGTAACGTATCACAGTAGTCAACAATGACATGCAGTACAAATTAAAAACTGAGACAAATAAAGAGGTTAGAAATAAAATCTGGAGATAATGAAAAATACACTGCAAAAACTGAAATCTAAGTAAGATTAAATATCTCAAATAAGGGTGATATTTGTTTATTTTCTGTCTGATAAGATAATTCTTCTCACTAAGCAGATTTTATGTTAGAGTGTTTTACTTGTTTTAAGTGTTTTGGTGCTAAATGATCTCAGTAAGATATTACAGATTGTTGCTGAGATTTTATGACCTATATTGAGTAAAACATGCTTGAAACTAGAATATCAACTGTTGCAAAGCTGGGTCATCAACACTCACAAGTATAAAACTACTTTTTTAAAGTAATAATTTCTTATTTCAAGCATGAAATAAAAAAATCATGACTTTGACACAGTTGTGTCTCATAATTAAAACAGATGACAGCCAAATGAACTTTGCGGTTTTATTTTCAATGAAACAAGAGAAAATACGTACTCATATAGTAGTACAGTTGGCACAGTACAGTAAACTGACAGTTAATATTTAAACATTTGACATTTGAACAGAAATAGTTCATGCACATTCAGGTAAATTCTGCAAAATTATATGTATGTGTATGTATATATATATATATATATGTATATATTCCTCACGTACTAATTGACTGAAAGAGCACGCACTTGGCGCGATGATGTCATGTTGTCGATGGGAAAATGCATTTTTAGACAATATGATTTGCCTGAGCGGCTAGTAGACCCCAAGAGTAACAAGCGGTTGCCTTGTTGTCTTTCCATTAAGAACAATTTTAGTATAAGTTTGCTGGTGTCAAGAAATGTAATGCTGAGCGCATATCATTATGTCAAGATAATGGCACTAGCATTTACTTCATTTAAGAATATTTTTCAACATATTGAGAAAAAAGGTCTCTTTTTTTTTTCTACCAAGAAAAGTGCACTTTTTATTAGTGAGAATATACTTATTTTAAGGTATTTTTGGGTTCATTGAGGTTAGCTAATTTTACTTGTTTTGGAAAGTCTTGACAAGCCAAATTTTCTTGTTCTATTGGCAGATAATTTTGCTTAGTTCAAGTAAAATACCCCTCATTTCTGTCATTTTTTTTCTGGTTTTTGAACACATACTTTTTGCCGTGTACAGCATAGAGCAGTGGTTCTCAACCTTTTTTCAGTGATGTACCCCCTGTGAACATTTTTTTAATTCAAGTACCCCCTAATCACAGCAAAGCATTTTTGGTTGAAAAAAAGAGATAAAGAAGTAAAATGCAGCACTTTGTCATCAGTTTCTGATTTGTTAAATTGTATAACAGTGCAAAATATTGCTCATTTGTAGTGGTCTTTCTTGAACTATTTGGAAAAAAAAGATATACAAATAACTAAAAACTTGTTGAAAAATAAACAAGTGATTCAATTATAAATAAAGATTTCTACACATGGAAGTAATCATCAACTTAAAGAGCCCTCTTTGGGGATTGTAATAGAGATCCATCTGGATTCATGAACTTAATCCTAAACATTTCTTCACAAAAAAAGAAATCTTTAACATCAATATTTATGGAACATGTCCACAAAAAATCTAGCTGTCAACACTGAATATTGCATTGTTGCATTTCTTTTCACAGTTCTTTTTGACAGACATTTTAGTGAGGGTCAAACCATCATGACATGGGGGAAACTCTGGGTTTATGGTAATGAATGGAATAGCCTACTTGATTTGATGTTCGGTTTATGAACTTACATTCATATTTTGTTGAAGTATTATTCAATAAATATATTTATGAAGGATTTTTAAATTGTTGCTATTTTTAGAATATTTTAAAAAAATCTCACGTACCCCTTGGCATACCTTCAAGTACCCCCAGGGGTACGCGTACCCCCATTTGAGAACCACTGGCATAGAGTATAGGCTACATGTGCAGACTTAGGCAACAGCAAGGTTTGAAAAAAAATCTGGAGATAAAGATGTGTGTATCACAATCCTAGTGTGTGTATAAAGTGTGAAAATGTGTGTATCACAATCGTTATCTGTGTGAAAGATGTGAAGATGTGTGTATCACAATCCTTATATGTGTGCAAGATGGAAGGTGTGTGTAAAGCATTGTGTGTAATATTTCGCAAAAGCAGACTCTATGCCTAATATTAGGCAAATCTGCACAGTGGTTTTGTTTACTGTGTGTAGACTTTGTTAACTGTGTGAAAATTTAAAATTTAGTGTTTAAGCATTTGGAAAAAACTGTAAGTCACATGTTTTTTCTTTCGTAAAGTGACACTTCGAGGGACACAACAACACTCCTTGTATGGTCTGACCCACCCCTAATGAATAGTACGATTGGTGTCAGTGGTAAAAATAGGTGATAGGTTACAAGCAGGTCATTGTAAGTATTTTAGCCTTGTTATTTCAAGGTTAAAAATTATAAACCTGAGGACAAAATACATCCATAAGGACTTTTAAGTTTTAGGTGTCAAAAGAAGCTAATCCATAGTGATACTTAAGAAAGATTGCGCTGAATATTCTGCACCACTAAAACCTCTCATGGGATTTTCAGGTATGTTGATTATTTGTTTGTCGACAGGGCGATGAGGCTGAAGATCTTCATGGGGAGCAGGTCAGCGAGGAGCAGTTTACAGACGAACATGGAAACATTATCACTAAAAAGGTCAGACGTGTTGTTGTCCTCATCCGGAAATATCATGCACTGGATAGGAATGTTGAATCTCCTTTCCCTCCTGTGGCGTGATAGATCGTGCGAAAGGTTGTGCGCAGAGGCAAGGGCGAAGATGGCGTTCAGGACGTGAGCGTGGAAGGTTCTCTGCAAGACGCCAACGAGCTAGAAGTAGACGCCGAGCAGTTTATGAGCTACGCCATCCTGGGCCGGGAAAGCAGCAAGGTGGGCTTCTGATCTGCAGCCGGTTCTGGCACCACCCCCTCCCCCTTTAGGCCAAATGGACTGATTGTTATCAGATGATGCCGTCATCTGATGTGACGCTTTGATTAACACCATGTGTCCTGGCGATGCTTGACGGAGGTCCTGACTTGGGCTCTCATCAAGGTCACCAAGTAGCTTAACATGCATGAGCTTCAGTGTAATGACAATCATCTCAAAGCAGTAGAAAAGCAGAGTTGGTTGGAGTGAGATGAGACTCCAGGCAAAGACAGTGGAACCTCTAAAGCGAAATAATCCGCTGACTTGCTACTTATTTTCCCATCAAATTCATGTTTCCTTACTTATCCTGGTAATGGCCTGTCAATCACAGCACATACAACCACTATAACCACTCCCGTTAACACCGATGGACAATTTAGTGTTTCCAATTAACATGCATGTTTTGGAAAGGTGGGAGGAAAATGTGGTGTCTGAAAAGTAAAAAATACTGTAAGGGCCTGATCTACTAAAGGTGGAGTAAAACACTTGCAAACATGATAGCGCACTCGTGCGTAAAGGATTGTGTCTCTTAAAAGCTCAAAATAGTTTAGTCTTCATGTATACAGTATGCAGAATATATGCTGATTATTAGAATGCCCACTATACTGGAAGAAAAGATGCAAACGTAATCATTTAGCTCTTGCTATGTGATTTATCAAGGCTAAAACTGTTCTGCGGCCGCTATTATGCGTCTATATTTAACATGTTTGGGGGGGAAAATGGCACAGTTACGCACAAATGGCTATGTGAAAAGAAGCGAAGGCGCTGAAAGACAGACGATTGAGAGATGACATTCAGTCCTTGTGCATGTTTATTGTTTATTGAAGGATCCCCATTAGCTGACGCCAAGGCGACTGCTAGTCTTCCTGGGGTCCATATAGGAGCATACAAAATAAGAATACATGCATTACCAAACATTATACAAAGGAAAAATACAACATAAGATAAAAAAGCTAGTTAAACCCAGTATTAAAAATTCACGTCATGTGGGCAGCTGCAACAGGTGTATCTTCAAAGCTGTCTTAAATGACAATTTACTTTGTGAGAGATTAATGTGAGATGGCAACCGATTCCAGAATGATATACATCTATACATGACTGCATGTCAACATATTCAGATTGTCAGAAATGAAAACATTAGATATTATTGTTTATTCCGAAGTGACATTTTATAATGTTATAGCTGCTGGACGACTTAAGGGGCTGATTAAAACAAATTCAATTAATTCATTTTAAGATATTTGGAGAAATAACTTCTTGCAAAATGCATTTTCTTGCATCTGGATCATTCCAAATGCACCATCACAACTAAGCAGCGTCTCCCAGAGCGCACCCGCAGCGTGCTAAAAATAGGTTCTGTTGTCTAGCTCGTCACCTTCAATATGAACTACAAAAGTCGGTACATATTAAATTTGTGTGCTGCCTGTCAACAACACAGGCTCTTGCTATGTGATTTATCAAGGCTAAAACTGTTCTGCGGCCCCTATTATGCGTCTATATTTAGCATGTTTGGGGGGAAAAAAACTGGCACAGTTACGCACAAATGGCTGTGTAAAAAGAAACGATGGCGCTGAAAGACAGACGATTGAGAGATGATATTCAGTCTGTGTGCACAACATATTCGAATTGTCAGAAATGAAAACTTTAGATATTATTGTTTATTCCGAAGTGACAATTTATAATGTTATAGCTTCTGGACGACTTAAGGGGCTGATTAAAACAAATTCAATTAATTCATTTTGAGATATTTGGAGCAAAAACTTCTTACAAAATGCATTTTCTTGCATCTGGATCATTCCAGATGCACCATCCCAACCAAGCAGCGCCTCAAAGAGCGCACCCTCAGCGTGCTAAAAATAGATTCCGTTGTCTAGCTCGTCACCTTCAATATAGCCTAGAAAAGTCGGTAGATATTATATTTGTGTGCTGCCTGTCAACAACATGACGAAACGCCACAGATTGGACAATATGATGCCACAAATGTGTAAAAATGAGTGTCTCTACGGTGACAACTTGTATACAAGCAAAATCCTCATTTAAATTGCACTTGATATTAATTGTACACACAGTCTTAATAGATCACCTGCCAACACGCCCACTAATAGTACACACAATTTTATAGTTTGTTTTTAGCACGTGTAGATCAGGCCCTCAGTGAGTTTTAAGTATTTTAGTAAGTTAATTAATTGGTTGCCATCATAGAACCTTTATTAACTGTACAGGTGAAAACATTTATTCACATATCCAACTGCCATACAAGTAGTCAGCAAAGTTAACTACTGTATAATAAAACTGTTTTTAATAAGTAAAACAATGCACCCTCTAATGAAGCTTGGAGCGTTTATACTAGTGCTGTCAAACAGTTAATATTTGTAATCATATTAATGACACTATTGAATTTGGATTAATCATGATTAATCACAGCGTATGCTTGCTTAGTTTAGATTACCTTAAAAACAACTCCAAAATTTGGCCAAAAATTTTATTGTCAGGATTTTTAAAACAAATGTTTTATGAGCTACACTTATTTAATCAAAACTTGGTGACAGTTTAATCGAAAGTCCAGTCAGCGTGCATTTTAAAGTGAAATTTGCCAGGGGAGACACCGGTTGGAGTCTCTTCACTCGCCTTTGCACTGGCGTATGCATTAACCCAATCACTGACCATATAACAATAGAATTTTACACCACAATTTCAATAATAATAATTTTAGTAAATTATCTACTAAAGAAAAATTCTGTGCATGTTAAATGGGACATGTTCGTGTCAAAGACAGCCAAAAGAGGTTGGTAGATGACAATAAATCTAAAAGTAAAATATAGTGTAGAAATGCACCCAATTGCAGGAATTGTAGTCTTGATTTTCATATTTTGTGCTGATAGAAATGTTCCTCTTTTTTTCCTCAAAGGGTGCTCACATGCCTGTTGTTGCCATACCTTCCGTTTCTGCTTCTATGGTTATTAGCACACTTTTCCTCTTTGTCGTCACAGGTACGCTTTTGTAGTAAAATCGGAGAAAAAAACAACACATGCTTCTGAAGTTAAGCCTTTATAGCCTTGCTTACCTTTTGAGGGCATTTTACCACATTTGGGGCGTTCATCTTTAGAGGTTCCAATGCATGTAAATTGTTTCGCTGCTGTCATTTCTCCAGGTTTCATGCTCACACGCGTGTTAAATATTCCATCGCTAAGCATAACAATGGCTAAAGTGCACCTACCTCACATGTTTGTACGTTCATGAGTCCTTCATGAATATGACTTCATTAAAGTCTGTGGTGCTTCACCTGAGACCGTGTGCTCCATCACTCCACCCTTAGAGTCCACTAAATTATCGTCGGCTGCCAGCCATCACTTCTGACTGTTTATATGTATATATCATTTCTTACTTTCCCCCCTTGTTCCCCCATTTATTCACTTCTTACTCTTTATTCTGTCCATCCTCTTTTCTCTCTCCCCTCTTGTTTCCCTCCACTAATATTCCCTCCCACCTTTGGTTCCGCCCCTGTCATCCCATCTCTTCCTCCGACTGTAGCCCGATACTGTGGATACTATGAAGAAAGGTGCTCAGATAGTGAAATGTGCCAGTCTGCGGAGAGTTAAGCAGTGAGGCAGGCTGAGTGCTGCTTTCCCGCAGGTACGGGACTCACCCACAGTGCGCCTCACGCTAGGCGAGACCATTTAATCCATTCTTCTCTGTGGATTAAATGCCACTGAATGCACCTTAACTTCACTAATAATCATGATGCAACAGCATACATGCAAAATATCAATTTAACCCCACAATACGCACTCACTCTGTCACTTGCACTTTTTACATCACCTGCATTGTGTGGACTTTTAACTAGGTACTGTATGCCTGCACAGTATAATGCAGGAGTGTCCAAAGGCGGCCTCGGGGGCACGGATTAAGAGTTAAGTGGAGCAGTGCTCGTCAATGAGCCCATAAGGCGAAAGCCACACTATGGCATTTATCACATATTGTAAATTCAAATGAATTCATTATTCATGATATTTTTAATGAAATGATACCCTAATGTGTTTTTGACTCACAACACAAAGCTAAGATGTGGATATCTTTGTCTAGGAAGCTTAGCTTGTATTGCTCTTAGCATCTTTAATTCACAAAATGGATTAAAGTGGCCCCCTCGTTCCTGGTTCGGACACCCCTGATCGAAAGAGATCCATTAAACGGACCTTTGCAAAGATAATAATGTTCATTATTAGATTAGATGTATTATTTTATGATTGTGGTTGTATTGTCATTTGTTTATATATGTATATGTATACATACACATGCATATATAATAGCAAAATATTACAGCTCTTGGTGTGATGTATCTCATTTTTACACCACCGCAAATTACAATACAACCACAATCATAAAATAATACATCTCATCTAATAATAATAAAATCTAATTTTCTGGGGTATTGAATCTCATTTTCAGTTGTGCCTAATTAAGTGTAAATTTACATTAGATGAAGATAGAACTTTTTTTTAAAATTATGCAACACGGATTTTACCATGTTTTATATATATTTTTGTTTCTGTGCATTGCATATTTAAATGCTATAAAATCAACCCTGACTACATGTCTTCTTAAAGTGGCTTCCAAACATGCAAACAGTCTTAGGCCACCATTAAATTGAACTTTGTTGGCTTCAGAATGGTACCTTTAAAATAGGTCATCAACTCTGAGAGCAATTTGTATGGTTGCATCCATACTTGCCAACCCTCCTGATTTTTCCAGGAGACTCCCGAATTTCAGTGCCCCTCACGAAAATCTCCCGGGGTAACCATTCTCCCGATTTTCAACCGGACAACATTATTAAGGGCGTGCCGCGATGGAACTGCCTTTAGCGTCATCTACAACCTGTCGACGCGTCCGCTTTTTCACCATACTAACAGCGTGCCGGCCCAGTCACATGTTGTATGCGGCTTCTGCATACACACGAAAGTGACTGCAAGACATACTTGATCAACAGCCATACAAGTCACACTGAGGGTGGACGTATAAACAACTTTAACACTGTAACAAATATGCGCCACACTGTGAACCCACACCAAACAAGAATGACAAACACATTTCGGGAGAACATCCACACCGTAACACAACATAAACACAACAGAACAAATACCCAGAATCCCTTGCAGCCCTAACTCTTCCGGGCTACAATATACACCCCCGCTACCACCAAACCCCCCCCAATCCAATCTCCCGATTTCGAAGGTCTCAAGGTTGGCAAGTATGGTTGCATCGAACATTATTAAACTTTCATTTTAAAATGTATATTTATTCACAAAGTTTAGAAACTTTCAGTGGTTTGCAATAAAGTCACTATAAGTAAAATTGTACTCGTATACATGTGTAAAATCATGTAAAATATGGATAGGGTTGACTCTTTTGAATGCAACTGTGTATGCACATGGAATTAGAGTTATACAACGAGTTTACAGTGAGCTATGTTGCAGACTAGTCATGAACAGCTGAGAACAAGTTGGTGCAGAAATAATCCTGTAAATTAGGTGGCTGTCAAGGTCAAAGCAGCCAGGCCTGTGCGTGCGTGTGCGTGTGTGTGTGCGTGTCTGTGTGTTTATGTGCATATGTTTGTGTGTGTGCAAAGTGAGGTCCTTACATTCCTTGGATTGTTGGTATTTCAAGCAACTGGCGAGTGGATGTTAAACAACCTCCAGCACCTACTCCATGCTTGCTACATGCTGTTTATATCCAGTGGGGATTGGAAGGTGGAGGATAGTTTAGCATTCTTTACATTGTGTTGACCCAAAAGGCAGCTTGATAAACAAATCAAAGGTTGAATCTAGACAACTGAACCCTTTTTTGTTGAAGATGTTTTAAGTGACATCCAAAAGGCTTCTAAGTTCTATGTTTTACTGTAGTTGTACAGTCTCTATGTATGTGTCTGGTGGGTGTGTCCCCTGGGGGTGGTGGCTGGTGAACAACCTTTCTACGTAACAATAAGAGTTTCGCTTGATTGTAGGTGAAACTGCCCATTAGCAGTCACTTTTTCCGTGGAATGAGACAACTTTAGGGAGAGAGATATCAGGACATTGTTTTACATTGTTGTCCTGGCATCTCTCCCCAAGTACTGTCTCGTTCCACGGGAAGAGTGACTGCTAATGAGCTGTTAATTAGGCAAACAACCTACTGAGACAATCTTTAGGGGGATGGCAAGGTTATAATGTACAACATCTCTACTCAAAATATTGTCTCATTCCACTAATGAGCTGTTTTAAACAAGAGTGGCAAACAATATATTGTTATGCAGGACGGTTGTTTGTGAGCCAACAACAACCCTATTGTGTTGTACATTGTTGTCCTGACATCTCTCCCCCAAAGATTGTCTCATTCCACAAAAAATATGTTTTTGAACCAGAGTGGCGAACAATCTGTTGTTATGCAAGACGGTTGTTCATATGTGAACAACAACCCTTTTGTGTTGTACATTGTTGGACATAGTTGTCCTGACATCTCTCCCCCTAAAGAGGTCTTATTCCACAGAAAGAGTAGCTACTAATGAGCTGTTAATTAGGCGAACAACCTATTGAGACAATATTTGGGGAAATGGCAGGGTAATAACGTACAACAATGTCCTCACATCTCTACTCAAAAGATTGTCTCATTCCACTAATGAGTCGTTTTTAAACAAGAGTGGCAAACAATATATTGTTAGGCAGGACGGTTGTTTGTAAGCCAACAACAACAACAACAACCTTATTGTGTTGTACATTTTTGTCCCGACATCTCTCCTCCAAAGATTGTCTCATTTCACAAAAATTATGTTTTTGAACCAATCTATTGTTATGTAAGACGACATTGTTGGACATAGTTGTCCTGACATCTCTCCCCTTAAAGTGGTCTTATTCCACAGAAAGAGTAGCCGTTAAGCTATTTTCAAACCAGAGTTTCAAAGAACCTATTGTTATGCAGGATGGTTGTTCATAAGTGAACAACAACCCTATTGTGTTATGTACTGACATCTCCCCTCAAAAGATTGTCTCATTCCACGCAAAGTGTGACTAGTAATGAGCCAGTTTTAAACCACAATGGTTGAACAAACTGTTGTTATGCAGAACGGTTTGTCAAAAGCTAAAAACAATACCATTATGTGTTGGACATTGTTGTCCTGACATCTCTCCCTCAAACATTGTCTCATTCCACAGGAAGAGTAGCCACTAACAAGCTGTTTTACCTGCAGCAAGGTCAACGACATACAAAAACAAACTTTGGGGGAGAGATGTCAGGGCAACAATGTCCTGACGTCTTTCCCCCAAAAATTGTCTCATTCCACATGAACAGTGGAACAATGATTGCTAGACAATCTATTGCTATGCAAGACGGTTGTTCACAATCTAACAACAACCCTAAAGTGTTGCACATTGTTGTCCTGACATCTTTCCCCCAAGGATTGTCTCATTCCACAGATGGAGTAGGCACAAACAAGTTGTTTTGATCGCATTAAGGACATTAACTAAGAGAGACAATATTTGGGTTAGAGATGTCAGGGCACCAATGTACAACAATGTCCTGATATTCCTCACCCAAAGATTGTCTCATTCAACACGAAGAGTAGCCACTAATGAGCTGTTTTTCAACCAGAGTGGCGAACAAACTATTGTCATGCAGGACGGTTGTTCAAAAGCCAACAAGAACAAATCTATTCTGTTGTACATCGTTGGACATCTGTGTCCTGACATCCCTCCCCCAAAAATTGTCTCATTCCACAGGTAGAGTGGCCACTAACAAGCGTATTTGTCTGGCATCAAGGGCAGCAACTTAGAGAGACAATATTTGGGTTAGAGATGTCAGGGCAACAACGTACAACAATGTCCTGACAGCTTTCCCCCAAAAATGGTCTCATTCCACATCAACAGTGGAACATTGATTGCCGAACAATCTATTGCTATGCAAGACGGTTATTCACAATCTAACAACAATTATTGTGTTGCACATTGTTGTCCTGACATATTTCCCCCAAAGATTGTCTCAATCCACAGATGGATTAGACACTAACAAGCTGTTTTGTTCACATTAAGGAAATTAACAAAGAGAGACAATATTTGGGTTAGAGATGTCAGGGCACCAATGTCCTGACATCTTTCCCCAAAAAATTATCTCATTCCACATGAACAGTGGAACAATGATGTCGGACAATCTACTGCTATGCAAGACTGTTGTTCACAATCTAATAATAATAATAATAATGGATTAGATTTTATATCGCGCTTTTTCTATTGTTAGATACTCAAAGCGCTCACAGAGAAGTGGGAACCCATCATTCATTCACACCTGGTGGTGGTAAGCTACATTTGTAGCCACAGCTGCCCTGGGGTAGACTGACGGAAGCGAGGCTGCCAGTTTGCGCCTACGGCCCCTCCGACCACCACCTACCATTCATTCATCATTCATTTCACCGGTGTGAGCGGCACCGGGGGCAAAGGGTGAAGTGTCCTGCCCAAGGACACAACGGCAGCGATTTTTTGGATGGTAAGAGGCGGGGAGCGAACCTGCAACCCTCAGGTTTCCGACACGGTTGCTCTACCCACTACGCCACGCCGTCTAACAACAACAATTATTGTGTTGCACATTGTTGTCCTGACATCTTTCCCCCAAAGATTGTCTCATTCCACATATGGAGTAGGCATCAAGGGCAACAATTTAGAGAGACAATATTTGGGTTAGAAATGTCAGGGCAACAACGTACAACAATGTCCTGACAGCTTTCCCCAAAAATGGTCTCATTCCGCGTGAACAGTGGAACATTGATTGCCGAACAATCTATTGCTATGCAAGACGGTTGTTCACAATCTAACAACAATTATTGTGTTTCACATTGTTGTCCTTACATCTTTCCCCCAAATATTGTCTCATTCTACAAATAGATTAGGCACTAACAAGCTGTTTTGTTCACATTAAGGACATTAACTAAGAGAGACAATATTTGGGGTACAGATGTCAGGGCACCAATGTACAACAATGTCCTGATATCCCTCACCCAAAGATTGTCTCTTCAACACGAAGAGTGGCCACTAATGAGCTGTTTTTCAACCAGAGTGGCGAACAAACTATTGTCATACAGGACGGTTGTTCAAAAGCCAACAAGAACAAATCTATTCTGTTGTACATCGTTGGACATCTGTGTCCTGACATCCCTCCCCCAAAAATTGTCTCATTCCACAGGTAGAGTGGCCACTAACACGCATATTTTTCTGGCATCAAGGGCAGCAACTTAGAGAGACAATATTTGGGTTAGAGATGTCAGGGCAACAACGTACAACAATGTCCTGACAGCTTTCCCCCAAAAAAGGTCTCATTCCCCATCAACAGTGGAACATTGATTGCCGAACAATCTATTGCTATGCAAGACGGTTGTTCACAATCTAACAACAATTATTGTGTTGCACATTGTTGTCCTGACATATTTCTCCCAAAGATTGTCTCAATCCACAGATGGATTAGACACTAACAAGCTGTCTTGTTCACATTAAGGAAATTAACAAAGAGAGACAATATTTGGGTTAGAGATGTCAGGGCACCAATGTCCTGACATCTTTCCCCAAAAAATGATCTCATTCCACATGAACAGTGGAACAATGATTGCCGGACAATCTACTGCTATGCAAGACTGTTGTTCACAATCTAACAACAACAATTATTGTGTTGCACATTGTTGTCCTGACATCTTTCCCCCAAAGATTGTCTCATTCCACATATGGAGTAGGCATCAAGGGCAACAATTTAGAGAGACAATATTTGGGTTAGAAATGTCAGGGCAACAACGTACAACAATGTCCTGACAGCTTTCCCCAAAAAATGGTCTCATTCCACATCAACAGTGGAACATTGATTGCCGAACAATCTATTGCTATGCAAGACGGTTGTTCACAATCTTACAACAACAATTATTGTGTTGCACATTGTTGTCCTTACATCTTTCCCCCAAAGATTGTCTCATTCTACAGATAGATTAGGCACTAACAAGCTGTTTTGTTCACATTAAGGACATTAATTAAGAGAGACAATATTTGGGTTAGAGATGTCAGGGCACCAATGTACAACAATGTCCTGATATTCCTCCCCCAAAGATTGTCTCATTCAACACAAAGAATGGCTACTAACAAGCGTTTTTTCCAGCATCAACGGCAACAACTTATAGACAATTTTTTAGGTTAGAGATGTCAGGGCAACAATGTAGAACAATGTCCTGAAATGCCTCCCCCGAAGATTGTCTCATTCCAAACAAAGAGCGGACATTAAATAACTGTTTTGCCACCTATCAGGCAAACAAACATAGAGTAATGTTATACAGGATGGTCGTTCCCCAGCTACGTCATGGGACCCACCTGCCAGAGATATAAATAGGGAGACTCCACACCTAAAAATTGAGAACAGAGGACACCTTTTGGGTTAAAGGTGAAACATCTTTAGCAAACAAGAAGAGTCCATTTGCTTCGATTCAACCTTTGCGGATTACAAATGACCTGGACGACCCAGGATCTACACAGACATGTACGGATGTAGCTTGGAGGAGATCATAAGCTCGTTCCTAAACTAGCATGTGTTCCTCTCTCTTTAGAGTTCTCTGCAGGACTCCACCCCATCACCAAAAACCTCCTACATGGACACATGACCAGCAGCAGCTGACACAAACGGAAGAACACTCGCAAACAAAAAAAGGCAGAAAGAACGAAAGAAATGAATGGCACCAACTCATTGCTGCTGCACATACCAGAAGGAAAAATTTAGTTTTTATGACCTTTTTATTTCCATTTAAGAACCCAGGAGGACAAAGGATCTACTACTTAACTAGAAAGCATGATTTCGTATAAAACAAAAGAGACAAAAAAACGTAGCAACCTAAAAAGATGTTTCCTATTGTCTGTGTCAGCATGAGCGACTGCCGCCGCATGGCCTGTCTTTAACCACAAATAGTGAAGGGGAGGGGGGATGCTTGGAGGGCACAGGCATGCAATGCATTGTGGGCTATACATTTGGGGGACACATTTTCTAAACCAGGGAGACATTGAGCCAACGTTCCATCAAAAACGGGAGTGACCATGCGGAGGTGAACTATGACCTCTACTCCAGCTAAGAGCATCACTTACAGGTTGAGCTTCAACCATCAGCGGAGCATATATTGTGTGTCTTGTACATATTATGGTATGCACTAAGATGCTCTCTTTCTCTCTCTCTCTCTCTGTGTGTGTGGCTGTGTTACATGTGTTGTTAAAATGTCACGCCAATGATGCTGCTTTTTCTGGACCATACAGTATTATTCCTCCCTCTTGTTTCGCCCATTCAATCTGAACCTATATTCTATTATATCTCTTTGTGTATATACCACATACTAATGTGACCTTGGATACATATTCCCCACGCTCTCCGTGTACTTTTGCCTCTCTGACGCGACATAAGACATCTTCAGCAACTGTGTTCGGAGGTAAAGTTTGAGTCCTTCTTCAGAGCGGCAATAAGAAATAAGACGTTTTATTATATCCTCCCTATAGTGTCCAAATACTACTTTCAACTAGTGCTGTCAAATGGTTATTTTTTATTAATCATGATTACCGTATTTTCCGGACCACTGAATTTTAGAAAAAAAAAAGGTTTCATATATTAGCCACACCAGACTATAAGCCACAGATATATACACTATATTGTCAAAAGTATTTGGCCACCAGCCTTGAATCACATATGAACTTGAAGTGCCATCCCATTCCTAACCCATAAGGTTCAATATGATGTCGGTCCTTTTGCAGCTACTACAGCTTCAACTCTCCTGGGAAGGCTGTCCACAATGTTGCGGAGTGTGTTTATAGGAATTTTCGACCATTCTTCCAAAAGCGCATTGGTGAGGTCACACACTGATGTTGGTCGAGAAGGCCCGGCTCTCAGTCTCAATTCTAATTCATCCCAAAGGTGTTCTATAGGGTTCCGGTCAGGACTCTGTGCAGGCCAGTCAAGTTCATCTACACCAGACTCTGTCATCCATGTCTTTATGGACCTTGCTTTGTGCACTGGCGCACAGTCATGTTGGAAGAGGAAGGAGCTTGCTCCAAACTGTTCCCACAAGGTTGGGGGCATGGAATTGTCCAAAATATTTTGGTATCCTGGAGCATTCAAAGTTCCTTTCACTGGAACTAAGGGGCCAAGCCCAACTCCTGAAAAACAACCCCACACCATTATTCCTCCGCTGACCCGTCTCTGTCAGTTCACGTGGCCTACCACTTTGTGGCTGAGTTGCGGTTGTTCCCAAACTCTTCCATTTTTTTATAATAAAGCCAAAAGTTGACTTTGGAATATTTAGGAGCAAAGAAATTTCACGACTGGATTTGTTGCACAGGTGGCATCCTATGACAGTTCCACGCTGGAAATCACTGAGCTCCTGAGAGCGGCCCATTCTTTCACAAATGTTTGTAGAAATAGTCTCCATGCCTAAGTGCTTGATTTTATACAAGTGATTAGGACACCTGATTCTGATCATTTGGATGGGTGGCCAAATATTTTTGGCAATATAGTGTAAGTTGTAAAATGAGATATTTACACAGAAAAATCCAAAGATTAGCCACACCTTTGTATAAACCGCGATGTTCAAAGCTTGGGAAAAAATAGCGGTTTATAGTCCGGAAAATACAGTAATCATAGGTTATCTAATAACTGCTTGTTGAGTTAATTTTTATTAATCATGATTACAGTATTTTCCGGACCACTGAATTTTTGAAAAAATATTTGTTTTCATTTATTAGCCGCACCAGACTATAAGCCGCAGATATATACGTTGTAAAATGAGATATTCACACCGAAAAATCCATTGGTTAGCCGCACCTTTGTATAAACCGCGGGGGGTACAAAGCTTGGGAAAAAATAGCGGCTTATAGTCCGGAAAGTACAGTAATCACAGGTTATCTAATAACTGCTTGCTAAGTAATTTTTTATCAATCATGATTACCGTTTTTTCCGGACCACTGAATTTTAGAAAAAAAAAAGTTCTTATATTAGCCGAACCAGACTGTAAGCTGCAGATATATATGTTGTAAAATTAAATATTTACACAGAAAGATTTTGTAAATGTTTATTTACATACCTTGAATGTTTCCAAACGGTGCCTGTAACACGGCGGATGATCAAAGAAAACAGAAAAGTAATTGATGTCTTTGTTCATCCTTTATAAGATTAATACAATTGTTCTTCTTTTTTATAAGGTTCAAGATGTTTATCAGATTCCTTCTTTGTAATTTGTCAAATCTGAGCTTGAATGGTTTCTTAAAGTGGATCATTTTAGTGCACTGTTTGATTTCTTTGCTTAATCCATTCCATAATTTGGCCAATAGCGGAGAAAAATCCACAGATTAGCCGCACCTTTGTATAAACCGCGGGGTTCAAAGTGTAGGAAAAAACTGTGGCTTATAGTCCGGAAAATACAGTAATCACAGGTTATCTAATAACTGCATGTTGAGTTAGATGACTTGAAAAAGACCCCAATATTTGGACAAAAATGCAATTTTATTGTCAGAATGTCAATCAGGAACATTTTTTTAAAATGTTTTGGGTTACTTGAATGCACTACAAATGCACTACATTTACTCGCTGAAAACTTGGTAATGTTCAGTAAATTCCGTAATTAATCTGCGTGTATACATGATTAATGCGATAATTATTTGTGATTAATTACATGAGTTTACTCGTTATTTTCCGCCAGCCCTACTTTTAACCCCTTACGAAGCAGTCCTCCGCCCCGATATATGACGCACCACATGACCATCGCGTGTTGGTTGTGAGGGTTCCCGATGTTTCGTCTCCTCGGCCATTCGTGCACATGTAGCAGAGTCAGCCACCGATCACTGTGAAGAGAGACGGACCCACGCCTGTGAGCCCAAGCCTTGCTCAATCATTGTGCAAGTTGCAATAAGTAGCTACGCAAATAAACCGATTGTGTAACGATGACACACAGTTTGGGTGTCACAGTCTGTCAGTCGCAGCGTTACACTACTCGGAAATGATGTCAGTACATTAAGAATTGCACATTCGATCACTTTTTCCCTCTTATACGGTTGACACAACATCCAAATCTGCAAGTTTTTGTTGCTCATCAAGGGAAATATCTGTGCCATCCCATCTTTAATACCTGCAAGCCTTTTTTTTTTCTAGATATTATTCTCACAACAAGTTGCAATAAACACTATATTATATGTTGAGAGATGATGAATGTCAAGTCTTGGTAAACTGTTTTGTGTTAATAATGTGTTGACTATAATATTTAGTAGATCAGATGAAATATACTGTCTCTATTTGCTGTTAGCACTCTGTTTTCATTGCAGACATACTCGACTATGGCGTTTTTTTTAATCCTTTCATTGGATATTTTTTCTAGTATGTTCTTTTTTTAATGCACCAAAAAAAAAGTGTGTAATGGTGTCCTCTCCCTTATGGGCTTATTTTTTGAAGCAGGGGCCACTGATGATGTCAGGGTTGGGTTGGGAGGGGGGTCTATTATAAAACAAATAGCAATGAAGCTTGGCGGCTCCAATGGTTAGCAGATGACAAGCATCTTTCCCCGCCGGTCCACGCCACTCCCACGTGGCGACACTTTGTGGAGGAGTCTTGTGTTACGTGCACGCGGAGGGATGGTCAATTACTAATGGAGATGCCATGCACCCATTCATGCAAAATGTTACCATTGCAAAAACTAGGGAAGACATTGTACTGTATATTCCTTTCAGAGTGGATGGAAGACAATATTAGCGCAATAGTATATTACTCAATACTAAGGAATGCAAATGCACACATGCACAGAAAATGTTTTTAACATAAAAGGCTATATATATATATGAAATATATGAGAATATATATTTACTTAGAATGCTATGCACCCTTCCTTGTCAACTGGGATTTTAGTTATGTTATGGATGTACTTTTAGCATCGAACCCATGTAGCTACAAAGAGACTGTTGACTTCTGGGTAATGCCTGCACCTGAGGATGAATTAAGGGTCTCGCGGGTATTTGGACTTGTTTTGTTTGCATTTTTTTATTATTGTTATGGGGAATCCAACATCAATTTAAAGTCGACATGTACAAAAAAAGAAGTCTAATCAACTCCAAGAACATCTGTTGACAACCTACTCTGTACACCAGCTCAACATTTACAAAATTAATAAAGAAATGCAATGTCTTTGTGTACGGTCATTCATTGAATAATTCCATCGTTGTGGCTTGAGCAGCCCTTTGGGACACTTGTGATTAAGGGTTATACCACTAGTGTACCTTGAGATATTGTTTCAATTTAAAACAACAGGGGCAACATCATAAAAAGGATACAAAGTGGATTAAAAAATGATAGCTAAAAGGGGCATTAACTAAAAGCTTTACTAAAAAGAGAAGTTTTCAAATGTTTCCTAAAAGTTTCAACACAGTCAAGATCACAGATCCGGATTCCCATCATGCATTGCTTCAAAACTACGGCAAGTAGTAATGTCCAAAAACATAACAGAGACGAAGCAGAAGAACGAAGAAGAGACAGTCATGGGGACGACAAGTAAGAAGAAGAAGTACGCTTGCAAGTTCCAAAATGATTGGAAACAAGAATTTCAGTTCATCTAGGACAGCTCGAAGGGGAAGGGGTATGCTAGGTAGAGATGGAAGATTCCAGACTCTGGTGCATTTGATGAAGGCACTTTTGTGTGTGCCACACAGCAATGCATCATCAGAGAGGGTGTTCAGTATGGTTAGAAAGATAGTGACAGAGAATAGAACGAGGATGGACAATTCAACCCTAAACTCACTCCTTTCCTGCAGATTAAATTTCATAGATGCTGCCCATACCTATGCTCCTTCAAAGGCTGTGCTACTGGCTGCAAAGCATTGCACTTCACAGAAAGGGAGTATGTTATACCCCAACGCGGACAATATGGTGCCTTCAAGGTGAAACAAAGAGTTTACTAGCGGACATAAGATTAAAAAAAACAAAGTGTTCACATGGGAAAATATTAGCTGCTTTAAACATGACTACGGATTAAGAAAGAACACTTAAAAATATATGCATTCTCCACAGCACCCATTTAGGTCCTCCCTTTTTTGGCAGTTACAATTTTTTTTTGTAATGTGATTTATGTAAGTAAGGTGTTACTGTAGCTTGTTTACGTCAGATGAGTCAGTAATCAATTGTTCAACGTTTTTAGTTATACTAGTGGTGTTCCTCGAGGCTCCTTTTTAGGTTCTTCTCTTTTTCGTTATTTGGGCTATTCAACTGGCGAGTTTCGTTCAAAAAGCTTGAGAGACTCACATTTTTGCAGCAAATTCTTAAAAACACTGGAGGGATGTAATGGAGATGATCTCTGACATGCTTTTTTTTGCAAACATATACAAATACGCATTTATTTATACAAAATATTTATTTATTTGTTTATCACGTTTGTGTTTGTATTTGTATATTTATTAATATTTGCATATGTATTAATATCATATTGATATATATAAGTTGATGTGAGACAATTCTACTTCCATAGGCCCGAATGCAGCTGAGAAAGGCTCCAGCACCCCCCGCAACCCCAAAGGGGACAAGCGGTAGAAAATGGATGGATGGATAGACTCGCCACACTGGGAGAAGTGGGGGCGCTCAAGCTAGCAGACACATGTCTCTCCAGCGGAAGCCAGTCTTTTTTTTTCTTTTTTTAACTACATTTATAACAAACATGGCATTTTTTATTATAGTAAGCCAGCGTTTGAGGGTGTTTTTTGTCAGATGCAAAAATATTGTTTTATTGGTTGGGATGAAATTTAATTAAATGAATCTGTCTGCCAATATGGAGGATTATATACTGTATCCCAGTGATGTGCAGTCAGGGGAGGCAGGTGAGGCGGGGCCTCACGTGCCATCATGGAAAGAAAAAAAATGTAAAAAGAAAAAAAAAAATGTAATTGTTATATGTATCCATGCAGTGATTATACTATAAAGTTATTTTCCATTTAACTTCACCAGTTTTAGATTATTTTTATTCAAAATCGCTGAATTTTCACATTTGCCGTTCAAATACTGAGAAGAGACTTTGCGGTGATTAGCAGCCAGTTGAGGCACGTCACTGAGTTGAGCCTCACCATGGATGATTGCGCAATGACTCGGCTAACTGCTGGCCTGCTGTGCTGTGCAGTGAGACCGTATTGCTATATGAATTATATTATACATTTCCATAGTTTAGTTAGCTGAGGTATATAATGTACAGTGTATTTTGTCAACAACTATATGTGTGTAACATATTTCTTGGGCTGAGCAATCATAAAACGGCTGCAAAAGACGCACTGTGTGAGGTTTGCAGTAATCCCGCCTCCTGGTGGTAGAGGGCGCTAGTGATCCCAGAGATCATTCTTGTGACTACTCGAGCGGCAGAAGAAGTGACAACAAGCAGCAACAGTTAGCAGCAATCGTTTATTTTTTCCTCTTGCCTGGATTATTAACATGGAGGATTACATATCTAAAACAAAACAGTTTTCTAAACTGGACTTTCAATCGAAGCAGTAGGTAATAATTAAAGGAAGATCTCCATCGAGACAGAGAGACTTTTAAATCTGAAGAAAGATAAGGAAGACTTCTATGAACAAGTTATCGATGCTTTTGTTCAAAAGGAGTGGCACATGGACTTCATTTATAAGTAAAGGTAAGACCATAATAACGTTTTTTTTTATTAAATGTGCTTTTTTGTGTGCTACGGTTTGTATGTGTAAAGTTAAAGTTAAGTTAAAGTACCAATGATTGTCACACACACACGTGTGTGTGTGTGTGTGTGACTAGGTGTGGTGAAATTTGTCCTCTGCATTTGACCCATCCCCTTGCTCACCCCCTGGGAGGTGAGGGGAGCAGTGGGCAGCAGCGGCGCCGCGCCCGGGAATCATTTTTGGTGATTTAACCCCCAATTCCAACCCTTGATGCTGAGTGCCAAGCAGGGAAGAATGCTGGTATGACCTTTTAAACATAACCAGTTAACTGCTGCCAATCAAATGGTGAAAAAGATACTCTTTAGGGTTCATATGTTTGTAAATCTGACTGTGATGAAGTCAGTGCCTCACCAGCCATGAACCTCACCGCTCGTCACTGATGGAAGGAAGTTTGAAAGCAGAAGCTGCTTGTTTGTTTTTGTCCACAGAATAGTGTAGTAATCGCTGTCTGCCACTAGAGTGCACTGGTGTTGTAAGCTCACTGCCCACTAGTGATCTCTGCATCCTGTCTGCTTGTGGCTTGTTTGTGTGCGTGGAAGTGGAGGGACGTGTGTTCAGGTCCTTGGAAGAAAGAACCTGAACACCTGTGAGTGTACCTACTGTAATGTCATCTTTTTACATACTTATTCCAACTATTTGCACTTAAGAAATTTGTTGTTTGTATTAATGCAGAAATAGTTATATTTGCAGCATCGCGACCAGGTGTGGTGGCGTAAGCTTTGTTCTTGAGCAATAACCTGTTTGTTTAGTTAACTGCAGTTAGTTAAAAGCTGCTATTTGGAGAAAATGTCTACTGGCTGCCAGGCTAGCGGGGCTACCGCCATTCCTTCGACGAGGAGGGTGACCATCCACGATGCCGAGCACATGCCCCTCGACTACTCCACGACACCCGGGGGGACCCTCTTCAGCACCACCCCCGGTGGTATGTTATTTTTTTTAACGTTGCTTATTTAACCAACGTGCCATTTTTCTTGGTTTTGACAAGTGTCTTGTAACGTTTAGTTATACTTCGCCTGGTCCTCTGCTGTCAGTAGCTAGTATGCTAATGCTAACTGCTAACACTTGTGGGTAAACTTCAGCAACATACTTATGGCTGAAATTATACGGAAAGCCTGCGCTAAATTTGTATTTTAACTATAAAAAAACATTGGTGATACAGTATTTCGTTCAGTTCGTTAGTAAGGTGGTCGATCAAATATAATTAATAGGAAGTTGTTGTGGTTGTGACGTCATCCGCTCACCTTTAGTTACAAACAAGCTATTTTTATGTCCAAACAGAACATAAACGTTTTTTATGGGCGTAAATTATTTGGGGTTTTTTGCTTAAATGTATCAAACTTCAGTCCTAAACAAAAATATCAATAATGTAACGCATACTTGACAACCTTGAGACCTCCGAATTCGGAAAATGGGGATGGGGGGGGGGGGGGGGGGGGGGGTTGAGGTGTGTGGGGGGGCGGGGTTATGTGGTAGCAGGGGTTTATATTGTAGCCCGGAAGAGTTAGGGCTGCAAGGGATTTTGGGTATTTGTTCTGTTGTGTTACGGTGCGGATGTTCTCCCCAAATGTGTTTGTCATTTTTGTTTGGTGTGGGTTCACAGTGTGGCGCTTATTTGTAACAGTGTTAAAACTTGTTTATACGGGCACCCTCAGTGTGACCTGTATGGCTTAGGGATGTCGCGATCCAGGTTTTTGCACGTTTGTTGTTTTTGCACTTCCGATCCGATACAGATACTGGCCTGTCCGAGCATGTATTAAAGTTTAAAGTTTTTTTTAGCCTACTTAGTTGCCAGATTCATGTTGAAAAGGGTTTTAGTACTCTTGATAACAACTAGCCAGCTGAATTAGGTGAGTTTGAATAATACACAATGGTTGGTAACAAGAAACTGACCTGTTTATTCAAGGATAAACACAAAATAGACAAAATTATACATGACAAACAGAAATGGCATCATTGAACAGTAAAAAAGTGAACACTATAAAGTGCAAATAATGCTGTAAACATTATTTTTTTTAAAAAGCAAAACACACTAACAACCTGAGTGGGATAAAATGTCTATAACTCAGCATCAATACTTGCTCTTGAACAAGTGTAAACGTAAAAAAATATATATATATCTACACCCTCCCTTCAATTTTTTGCCCCCCCTGACTGCAGTCCGAGCATAATGGGGAGATGTGTTGGATGGTGCGTCGAAAGCCCACTTTACCCACGAGAAATAACGGCTCATCATCCAGAATTATTTCCTTGGCAATTACTCTAGTTATCCCCTGGGCTTTAGCACTGTTCAGTGGCAGTATGTCACGCTTCGCGAAAGTTTCTGTCAGAGTTAGTTGGGTAGGACCTTTCTTTTTCTTTTCGTCAGTTTTCTTTAGAAATTCTTCATATTCTTTACGGTGGTATTTCGCTAAATGCTTGATCAGATTTGTTGTATTAAGATGTCTTACAACTTTACCACCACGCTTGACTTTATTGTGGCATGTTTTGCACTCCACCTCATCTTTTTCGTTTTGTAGGGTAAAATAATCCCACACAGCTGACATTTTTACCGGTAACTTACGCTTGCCTTTCGGAACCATGAACCGGCATCCGCTTCCGATTAGGACGGTTAGGACACAGACCTGTGGATGTGTTGAAGGTGTGCTGGAAAATGCGGAACAGAAATTAGGGAGCAGCAGAAAAGTGGAATGTATTATTTAAATCGGTGCGTTAAGAAATACGGACCAGAGTTTTTTTTAAAAACTGGATCTGGATCGGCATTTTCCCATGCCTTGCCGATACGCATTTTTTGGCAAATATCGGCGGCCGATCCGATCCAAATATCGGATCGGGACAACCCTAGTATGGCTGTTGATCAAGTATGTCTTGCAGTCACTTACGTGTGTCTGCAGAAGCTGCCTACAACATGTGGCTGGGCCGGCACGCTGTTTGTATGGAGAAAAAGCGGATGCGACGACAGGTTGTAGAGGACGCTAAAGGCAGTGCCATCACGGCACACCCTCAATATTGTTGTCCGGGTGAAAATCGGGAGAATGGTTGCCCCGGGAGATTTTTGGGAGGGGCACTGAAATTCGGGAGTCTCCCGGAAAAATCGGGAGGTTTGGCAAGTATGATGTAACATTTTGTTTTATCAATCAATCAATTAAAGTTTTATTTATTTAGCCCTAAATCACAAGTGTCTCAAAGGGCTGCACAAGCCAGAACAGCATCTTCGGTTCAGAGCCCACATAAGGGCAAGGAAAAACTCACAACCCAGTGGAATGTCAATATGAATAACTATGAGAAACCTTGAAGAGGACCGTAGATGTGGGTGACCCCCCCACACCCCCTATAGGGGAGACCGGATGCAATGGACGTCGAGTGGGTCTAGCATAATATTGTGAAAGTCCAGTCCATAGTGGATCTAACATAATAGTGAGAGTCCAGTCCATAGTGGGGCCAGCAGGAGACCATTCCGAGCGGACACAGGTCAGCAGCGCAGAGATGTCCCCAACCGATGCACAGGCGAGCGGTCCACCCTGGGTCCCGACTCTGGACAGCCAGCACTTCATCCATGGCCACCGGACCTGTGCCCCCCCTTCCACAAGGTAGAGGGGGGCAGAAAATAAAATAAACGGCAGATCAACTGGGCTAAAAAGGGGGTCTATTTAAAGGCTAGAGTATACAAATTAGTTTTAAGATGGGACTTAAATGCTTCTACTAAGGTAGCATCTCTGACTGTTACCGGGAGGGCATTCCATAGTACTGGAGCCCAAATAGAAAACGCTCTATAGCCCGCAGACTTTTTTTGGGCTCTGGGAATCACTAATAATCCGGAGTTCTTTGAACGCAGATAATAGATTTGACCCTTTTAAAGGCATTTTGATCAACCAATCAATCAAAGTTTATTTATATAGCCCTAAATCACGAGTGTCTCAAAGGGCTGCACAAGCCACAGCGACATCCTCGGCTCATGTCCCATATCAGGGCAAGAAAAAACTCAATTCAATGGGATACCGTAGTATCTAATGTAGGGCTGGGCGAGATGGCCTTTTTTAAATATCTCGATATTTTTAGGCCATGTCACGATACACGATATATCTTTTCTTCTTTTTCTTTTCATTTCATTTATCTCCTTCATTGATGTGCATCTTTGATTGATAGACAATTGTACCACAATTATTCAATTATACATTTACACACCAATGCCGGAGAAGGATGAAGAAAAATCTTATATTTTCCTGCCCCCTTCAACATAATACGTAGTCTTACTTAATGATATCATATAAACCAACAATTACATCCAAATATAACGAAAACAAACAAAACAAAAATTTGTCATCTTAGTGACATCATGCAGAAAAGTGCACTAATAGCTTGTTTTAAAATGTCTCTTATATATCTCGATATTTTGCCTTAGCCTTGAATTAGCACTTGATGCATATAATCACACCAGTATGATGATTCTATGTGTCTACATTAAAACATTATTGTTCATACTGCGTTAATATATGCTCATTTTAGGGCTGCAACTAACAACTAATTTGATCGATTAATCTGTCGATTATTACTTCGATTAATCAATTAATAATCGGACAAAAGAGACAAACTACATTACTATACTTTCCAGTATTTTGTTGAAAAAAAACAGCATACTGGCACCATACTTATTTTGATTATTGTTTCTCGGCTGTTTGTAAATGTTGCAGGTTATAAATAAAGGTTTATAAATTAAAAAAAATGCCTCTGCGCATGCGCATAGCATAGACGAATCAATGACTAAATTAATCGCCAACTATTTTTATAATCGATTTAATCGATTAGTTGTTTCAGCCCTAGCTCCTTTTAAACTTTCATGCAGAGAGGGAAATCACAACTAAGTCAGTTGACCAAAACTGTATTTATTAACCAGTTATTAAGCAGTGGCACAAACATTCCTGTCATTTCAAAACAGAAAGTGCAAGATTGTCAGAGACATTTTAAAACAAGCTATTAGTGCACTTTTGTGCATGATGTCACTAAGATGACATATCAAAACAACAATAAATTAAAGTGCACTTTTTGTCCAGAACGCCAGTACAATAGTTTGAAACAAATAAAGTGCACTTTTGTGCATGATGTCACACAAGATATTTCAATAACTCAAATAAAAATTAGCTGCATAATAGGAAATCAAATAGTGTATGTCCTTTGCTATGTGGTAGGTTCCTGCGGACGTTATCTCCTTCTGTTGTTGACTTTTTTACTACTGTGGAGCGTTTTTTTGTTTTGTTTTGTTTTTTTATATCACTTTCTTTGGCATTAAAAATTTAAACATTACCTCGAGGTAGTTTGGCTAAGTTCGCTCTCAGTGCTGCTGGAGTGATCGCCAAATGCCGAAGTGGGAAGACGGGTCTGACGTCACGCCCAACCCAGGAAACATGGCACCATTAGATTTTTGTCAATCGGTGCCCGGTAGGACCAATGGGATTCAGCCGGTACCAAAAATAAGTACTGAGTTCAGTACCTGTCCTTATCTGTGTTAAAAATGGACATTTAAATTTAAAAAATTAACATAAAATAACAGAACAAAAATGATGGCCAAAGAAGAGTGCAATAGAATGTTTAGTTTTCTGTTTATTTTTATGGGTTTCAACTTTATTTTAAAAGCACAATCAAAAAGAAAGTGCTGTACATCAGAAATGAACAGAGGCGCTGTGTGTGTATATACTGTACATATATCTATGTAAGTATATATATATACACTACCGTTCAAAAGTTTGGGGTCACCCAAACAATTTTGTGGAATAGCCTTAATTTCTAAGAACAAGAATAGACTGTCGAGTTTCAGATGAAAGTTGTCTTTTTCTGGCCATTTTGATCGTTTAATTGACCCCACAAATGTGATGCTCCAGAAACTCAATCTGCTCAAAGGAAGGTCAGTTTTGTAGCTTCTGTAACGAGCTAAACTGTTTTCAGATGTGTGAACATGATTGCACAAGGGTTTTCTAATCATCAATTAGCCTTCTGAGCCAATGAGCAAACACATTGTACCATTAGAACACTGGAGTGATAGTTGCTGGAAATGGGCCTCTCTCTATACACCTATGTAGATATTGCACCAAAAACCAGACATTTGCATCTAGAATAGTCATTTACCACATTAGCAATGTATAGAGTGTATTTCTTTAAAGTTGAGACTAGTTTAAAGTTATCTTCATTGAAAAATAAGGACATTTCAATGTGACCCCAAACTTTTGAACGGTAGTGTATTTATCTGTATGTAAATATATATATATAGATATGATACATACAGTATATACATATAGATGTGTATGAGTGTATATACCTTACAAAACACAAGACGCTTGTTTTAATCCATCATAAAATGTTCTAAAACAATAAATCCACAAAAAATGTGTTCACTAGCTCTCAAGGTGGGTTGAAAACCAAATAGTAAGTGTGTTTTAAGAGAAGTGGACAATGAATGTCCTTGTGTTACGTGTACAAGAAGTGGTTCCACAGTTTGGAAGCAACATTGGACAGGAATAGATATATTATGATATGCCAGATTTAAAAAGCTATTGTTTTGAAACATGTATTTGTGTCGAAAGGAAGTGTTGCAATGGAGGTTAGTCAGAACTATCATTGCGTTTGTGTTAAATGTGTACCAAAGTTGTGCGTCTGCACTTTAGGTACCAGGATTGTCTACGACCGAAAATTCCTGCTGGGCTGTCGTAGCTCTCCAGCGGCCAAGACTCCTCCACGGGGCCTTCCAGACATTCCTGGTGTGACGAGTCCTCCCTCCACAGAAACCAATGACAAGAAGGCTAGTGATGAAAAGCTAGTGAACAACAATACGGGTGCAGCTGCAAGCAACATCACTGGTATGTTCCCTTTTGAACAATAACTTCCATATTGTTATTACCAAGAAATAGGTTCAAGGAGGAATGCTTCTCGGGGCTCAAAAAAGAGAAGGTCGTGAAACGAGAGGTGCTCTTTTGAATAGGGATGCAAATTCAACAACAAATTTTAAAAAAACAAGGCACTCTTTAATTCAGTTAAATGTCTTTAATATTTACGTCATGTCTTAATGAACCTTGCTGATTAAAAGCAAGGTGTTATTTACGTGCTGGAAATATTCAAAACATTTTAACTGGATTAGAGAGTGCCTTGTTTGTTTGCGGTTTTGTTATTCATCCATTTTCTACCCTTTGTCATTTATTATTATTTATACTGTTTATATTCAGTTGGACAGAAACTTTAATCATCTAAAAACAACATTTATTCAATTTAAAGGGGAAGTGCACTTTTTAAAAAAATTTGTATTATTCACATTACCTGTGTAACAAAAGAACATGTTTTTCTTTTTTGATGCATTCTAATTTGTAAAGTATGGCAAGTATGAGGTGGCTATCGCACCCATAAAGAATCTAAAAACTGCCAACAATTCTCTGTTTACATGTTGTGAGTATTAGCAATATTATTACAAGAGCTAACGCAGGGGAACTACTTTTAGTAGTGCCATGATCACAAAGAACTAAATAGCTTGTGCTGGTATATTGACATAGTGAGGCAGTGAGCTGCTGCATCGCCTCTGAGTTGTTGAAAGTTAATTATCAGAGGTGGGACCAAGTCATTGCTTTGCAAGTCACAAGTAAGTCTCAAGTCTTTGCCCTCAAGTCTCGAGTCAAGTCCCGAGTCAAGACAGGCAAGTCCCGAGTCAAGTCCAAAGTCAAGACTAGAAAGTCTCAAGTCAAATCCCAAGTCCTGCATTTTGAGTTTCGAGTCCTTTCAAGTGCTTTTAACCACAGACTAATATTTTTACACAGATTGTGTATGCTTTTAAAACGCTGTATTTATTTATTAAAACAAGTGCATTTGAAATTGCAGGGGAAAAAATGGTGCTGACATTGCAATTCATAATAGCACTATTAACCAGTCATTTTAATAGTTTAAACAATTTTAAACATTTAACTCATTCCTTTACAGAATAAACACATTTGCAAAAACAAACATTAACATACTATTGGTTGTATTTTATGAAAATAACATTACCACAAAGTTGAGAAGGAGCAAAGATCTTCAATATTTGTATGTGAGAATCACAAAGAAATCTTCTGGGGGAGGATGACACCCCTACAGGGGTTTGGTTTACAAACTTTCAGCCCCACCTAAAACAAAATTCACCAGCCGCCACTGATTATGATGCATTCTCATTTTAGGCAAAGTATAAGAAAATACTTTCTTAACAGTATAATTGTAACCAGGAATAAGTCTTCAAGTAACAATATTCAAATACTAACATTGTTGGGTAAGACAGCATTTGGTTTTATTCTGAATCCAGTGAAACAGATTGGTGGTTTTAGCTGATATAAAGACTTTCAGGTGTTTATATATGTTTAAGTATTTGGCAGACGCTTTTATCCAAAGCGACATACATAAAAAAATAGATATAAAACAATCACTGTAAACATTATCATTTAAGGGAAGAATGTAATACAAAATATCAATACAACGTGTCAAGACAGAATAAACTCTCTGCTGCTGCAGCAACAGAGTTACAGTCTATAGGTCCCTAAAATATATAGATATCTAATGTATTCATACATTGTTTATGTAGGATATACGCATGTATATATAATCTAATCATATTGTTTCTTCAATTTAAAAATAGCTGACCGTTTTTTTCCCCCTTCTCTGGGATTATATTCCCAGTTTTGATCTCGGACGTCTGGTCATTTATAGCGTATAAGAATATTATATTACTGTTAAGCAAACTATGAATAATAAAAACGCCAAAACATGTGTCCGTTATCATAGCTACACGTATGACAAAAAAAACGCGTGAAAATCAGTGGTATTCAGTGAGGTAAGATGAATTAAATTTGCTGACAGTTCATTGCTCCTGCCAAATGAATTGCACTGAGTGGAGCGGATCACCACTCCAAGATGGCGGCTCCGCGTCTCGTCTGCGCCAGTAGGCAGTAGCGCTCAATGCTGCGTACCCTTATAAGATGTCTATGGTTATAACGTTAGCAGTGAGTTTACAGCCTCACTGATTTAACTACACAGCAAATAAAAGTCATGTTACTTAGCCAATAAACGTTATCTTACATTCAAAATTTACCCTTCTTTGTGCAACTTCAAATGTCGAACGAAGTTGGAAGTTGTTGCGTCTCCGTCTGTAATATTCGAACTGCGTGATTTGCATACGGCAATTCGTTTTTTGTTGACCAAGTCGTAGTTTTTATACCCGAACGAAACCAACTTTGGCATAATTGTTTCTCACTGCCGCATTGTTTGACAACTCATGTTCGGTGGTTGTCCTGCAATTGGATTGGATGAGAGCTGTGGGATGAAAACAACGTAGATTTAATTTGATTGGCTGTTGTACTGACAGCACACACGCTGACAAGCAGCACACACGCTTATAGACACAGACGTATAAAATGAAAGATACGGAGCGCTCCCAAATAACTTTAAGGTTTGGGTTTTGGGGAAAGTAGCAAGTCATGTCAAGTCAAAAGCCTCAAGTCCAAGTGAAGTCACAAGTCATTGATGTTAAAGTCTAAGTCGAGTTGCAAGTCTCTTTACATTTTGTCAAGTCGAGTCTAAAGTCATCAAATTCATGACTCGAGTCTGACTCGAGTCCAAGTCATGTGACTCGAGTCCACACCTCTGTTAATTATAGATTATAAATCATGCCTCTTACCTGGATAGTAGATGGTTGTGGCCATAAACCAAGAAGTTGTTCAACTTTGCTATTCGACTTAAACACACAGATGGCAAGACAAATACGAAAATACGCTATTTTCAAGGGGGGGTTTCTTCTTTTTCATGTTTTTTTTTTACTTACGCGAGAATAATTATTTATCTAAATGGGAAGATTATGAACACCACATCAGTCAGCATCCCAGTGAGAGCAGACATTGTACAGTTAGTGATTGTTTTATTACGTTTGTAGTTCTTGTTTCACACATAGCAATACTGCTACATGACGCTTAGTGTTTCACTAAAGCTGGATTAATTTAGCACTCTGTCTGAAACTCTTAGCTCATCTTCAGTATATTCGAGCTCAAAAATACGAGGTTCTGGGTAGAGGTGGGAATCTTTGGACACCTCACGATTTTTGGGGCATCTTTAATTTATGTATATTGATGCAGATGTACATTTCTTTTCGTTTCACAAAATAAGTGTTTACCACTTGCAACTTTTAAAAACAGTGCATTTGTAGTAAGAAATTCTCATCACATTTATTAAATTAATAGAAATGTGTGCAAAACTGGAACATAAGTGCCTTATTATAAAAAGAGCTGGTCGGTGAGGTGGCTTGCTGCGTTACTTTATTCACAATAAATAAATTGTTTATCGATTGACGTTTACTAATCAATTTTATAATCATCCATATCCGAATTGCGATGCATCTAAATATTTATTATTTCCCCACCTCTAGGTCTGGATCATCATTTGTGCCAAAGTAGGGCTGGGCGATATATAGAGTTTGTAAGATATATCGATATATTTTTAAACACGATATGAATTAAGAAAATAGCGTAATATCGATATCATTTATTTCACGTTAAAATGACCAAACACTGCTTATTTGTTGTGTTCCTTGATTCTCCCCCGCTTCCCACTCCCTCTCTACTAAACCCCTCCTCTTCCTCCTTCCAAGACGTACTTGCACATATAAGAACATCCATGATTGCTTGGTTGTTTACTATGGTGAGTCACGATTGGTTGAGATTAGGGCAAAACATTAGGGACAGGCCAATCAGAGGCAAGATGGGGCGGGTCATGGAACCAGGAAGTGAAATCACAACAGACATCCCAAATGACGACAAGAGAGTCGTAGAAGAAAAGAGGGAATATTCAAGCGGGCAATTTCTATATTAAAAAAACTATTGGAAGATGGCAGAGGGATTCTCTTTTTTAGGTTTTTCTTTTAGCGATGTAGACCATGTCCAGGAAACCCACAATGTGTATACTTGGCCACATTTGGACAAATGTATGCGTCTGGATAAAACATTCATTTGAGTTGTTAACCATTTAAGCCCAAATCAAAACTGTTCTCGAGTTGGCCATATTTCGCACGAGAAATGCTGCCA
Organism: Entelurus aequoreus; assembly: GCF_033978785.1. NCBI lineage: Eukaryota > Metazoa > Chordata > Actinopteri > Syngnathiformes > Syngnathidae > Entelurus > Entelurus aequoreus. The sequence goes on along the minus strand of NC_084736.1, from coordinate 69,408,087 downwards.
AAAATGTACGCCAAAGTGAGGAAGATCATAGCCGCACAATGACGTCAAGTCACTTACTTGGGGCTCACCAGAACCGTACGTGCGTGACAGTCCATTACATTGTCGACTGGGAATTAAAAAGTGCCTGCCTGCAAATTTATTTTTTATCTGAGTTTGACACATTTTGTATTATTTGCACAGTTATGTTATTTATTTTACGAAAAATAATATATTTCCATTTTATTTATGTTATGTAATTCTGTGCTACTTAAACAGTTTCTTTTCTGTGCTGTTAATTCCCGTCTTGACT
>NC_084736.1:69400298-69402798 GCF_033978785.1 Entelurus aequoreus | reverse complement strand
CTACCGCATATTCCCTTCGGGGTCGCGGGGGGCGCTGGAGCCTATCTCAGCTACAATCGGGCGGAAGGCGGGGTACACCCTGGACAAGTCGCCACCTCATCACAGGGCCAACACAGATAGACAGACAACATTCACACTCACATTCACACACTAGGGCCAATTTAGTGTTGCCAATCAACTTATCCCCAGGTGCATGTCTTTGGAGGTGGGAGGAAGCCGGAGTGCCCTGAGGGAACCCACAAAGTCACGGGGAGAACATACAAACTCCACACAGAAAGATCCGGAGGCCGGGATTGAACTCACGACTACTCAGGACCTTCGTATTGTGAGGCAGATGCACTAACCCCTCTGCCACTGTGCTGCCCTATGTATATATACTGTATATACATACATACATATATGTATTAACATTTATATACATATATGTATATACATACATGTATATCCGTGCATACATACATGTATATATACATATATTTATATATACATACATTATGTATATATATATAAATGTATGTATATATACATACATGTATATATACATGCATACATGTATATATACATACATACATGTATATATATATACATACATAATGTATGTATATATACATGTATGTATATATGTAACATAAATACATACCTGTGTATACATACATACATTTATACATACATGTATATATATATATACATACATATATATATATACATACATGTATATATATATATATACATATATACTGTATATACACATATATATGTATATACATACATTTATATATATAAATACAAACATTCATATATATATATATATATACATACATATATATTATTTTAAATTAAACTCAAATCGTGTTTCGGCTCCAGCGCCCCCCGCGACCCCGAAGGAAATAAGCGGTAGAAAATGCATGGATGGAAGGATATATATATATATATATATATATATATATATATATATATATATATATATATATATATATATATATATATATATATATATATACATATATATATATATATATATACATATATATATATATATATGTATATATATATATACATATATATATATGTATATATATATATACATATATATATATGTATATATATACGTATATATATATATATATATATATGTATATATATATATATATATGTATATATATGTATATATATATATATATATATATGTATATATATATATATATATGTATATATATGTATATATATATATATATATGTATATATATATATATATGTATATATATATATATATGTATATATATATATATATGTATATATATATATATATATATATATATATATATATATATATATATATATATATATATATATATATATATATATATATATATATATATATATATGTATATACTTTTTTTTTTCTTTTTTTTTTCAATCAAACTGAAATTGTGTTCTCATGAGATCTCACCTGCATGTACGCGTGGTTGGTAGGGCGGAAGCTGTCATCCAAGGGTATCGGACACTCGCCCTCGCAGCGATAAGCGTTGAAACGCTTCGGGTGGACGATCCACTCGTCCCAGCCAATGTGCTCAAAGTCCACCCACATGTCCACCTTGCGACACAGAGGACGGCGCACACCACCGGGTGACGGCGCCGCAGTGACCTTGGGGGCCGCCACCTTCCTCACGCTCTCCATCTTGTTCCTTTTATGGCGCCGACTTTGGTGGTCGCCGCCACTCGTCCTCACGCCGACGTACTTGGAGTGTTCCACGGTGTGGATGAGGCTGCCGGCCTCCTGAGGGACGTCATGTTTGAAGAAGATCAGCATCATCGCTCGGTTGGTGCCCGACGCCGGCTTTCTTGGATTCTCGAAGGTGGGTAAATCCCCGTAGTCCCCAGAACCGCTCCCAGGCTCTCCCGAGGCCTCCTGGGCGGACCCTCCCTGGTAGAGCCAGCGCTTCAACAGGGCGCTGACGTTGAAAACCTTCCAGGAAGACTTCCCGGCTGACGCGGCGATGCTGCCCAGGAGGCGGCGCTCATCCTGACCAGAGTGGTATAAATCCACAACGGCACGCTTGGAGGCGGACACGCCTGGAAGTCTGACGCGGAGCTCTGCCAGGTGGACCCTGTCGGCGGCGGAGATGGACGACATGTCAAACGTGACGACCCATCTGTCCCCCGCTTGATGGCAACCTAAAAAACAACAAATGTCCCAACAGGCTGAACAGGACAGGATGTGTATTGAACCCCCGTCTGAGGGCTAATCTCCACACCCTGGCACGTAAACCAGAGCGAGGCTTTTAAAGTTCAATAAGCATTTTGACACTTGCTGGGTTGTAAAGGAGAGGCAGGGTTGGAGAATAGATAACACAAGTAGTTAGGAAGAAACTAAAAGTGCCAACAAACTCACCCTTCGCCATCAGACTGAGGATGGAGTCGGACTCTCGCGCCGTCCGACCGCCGTCTGAACTGTTGACAGCTGCCGTCGACGAGCCATCGGCGTCCCTGAAGGAGCGGT
>NC_084736.1:69375298-69395298 GCF_033978785.1 Entelurus aequoreus | reverse complement strand
ATAATCGGATAAAAGAGACAAACTACATTTTTATCCTTTCCAGTATTTTATTTAAAAAAAACAGCATACTGGCACCATACTTATTTGTATTATTGTTTCTCAGCTGTTTGTAAATGTTGCAGTTTATAAATAAAGGTTTATTAGAAAAAAAATAAAAAATAAAATTTTATTTAAAAAAAAAAAAAAAAAAAAAACTGCGCATAGCATAGATCCGACGAATCGATGACTAAATTAATCAGCAACTATTTTAATAATCGATTTTAATCGATTAGTTGTTGCAGCCCTAGTAAGTAGTATTAAAAAATAGCTACCAAACAAATAAGAAGTTATTCACCTGTTTTCTTAATCTTTAATATTAACTGAAGACAGAATACAGTCCGACTACTTTTTACTCTAACTTGAGTATTATTAGGATTAGTACAGTACTGTTACTTCCTGCTCTACCCACCTCTGGTTTGAATAGTAAGGATCCTTTCTAAGGCCATGTCCACACAAATACTTAATAAACGCCTACTTATCTCTGTGTTTAAGCCTCTTGTCCACACATAAACGCATACTTTTGTCCTTAAAAAACGCAGACTTTTGCAAACGCTGGCTAATGTGTATAGTTCCAAAACTCTCCGCTTACTCTCTGCTCAGTGGCCTTGTGGTTAGTGTCTGCCCTGAGATCGGTAGGTCGTGAGTTCAAACCCCGCCAAGTCATACCAAAGACTATAAAAATGGGACCCATTACCTCCCTGCTTGGCACTCAGCATCAAGGGTTGGAATTGGGGGTTAAATCACCAAAATGATTCCCGAGCGCGGCCACCGCTGCTGCTCACTGCTCCCCTCACCTCCCAGGGGGTGGAACAAGGGGATGGGTCAAATGCAGAGGGTAATTTCACCGCACCTAATGTGTGTGTGACTATCAGTGCTACTTTAACTTTAACGGCACAAACTGAGACTTGTACTCCTCTGATGACGTCAGAGTTGTGCGGTGTCATTTCCAAAGCTCAACAACACTGCCTTGCTGCGTTTAAACATACTTTAAGTGGACTTACTGTACGTTTGAATGTAAACATGCTTCTATTTTCACTCTACATTGACAAAAAAGACACATCAAAATGGGCATTGCAACAATCCCGCCTGCGCCAATGACAGTTAGCTGTTTTGGATACGATTGCAATCGCACCTCCAACTGATGGGACAACTTTGACAAGCAAGACTTTTTACTTTGTGTCATTAGAAAGGTGCAACATTATCTCATGTTTTAACCCGTGTTGAACAACAGATCATGGAAGTTAACTTATGTGTGTTGCTTCCATTTGTGTAGATGGAGCAGGAGCGACCGTGCACGCGCATATAACGCGCCTGAGCGACAAAAAAAAAAAACATGATGTAGCTTCCTTCTTGTTAATGTTAAAGTAGACAATGTACACTTCATTGCACGTGCATTGATCATTAAATGCGTTACAATTCCTCAAGAGTTTTGCAGCGGCATACGCACATACGTGCGCTTTAGGCACTTAAACAAGCAAAAAGGTTTCCTCGGCTCGTTAGTGCTTGCTGATTTTAGAAATAATTTACACTTCACTGCACATGTTATATATCACCTTGTTGCTGATTATACATGTTATAATTTTGGGTTTTAAAAGCATAAGCGTGCATGCGCGCTTTTAACACTAAAAAAATATATTGATAATATTCTCAGGGCTTTATGTAAGTGCAGGCTGGTTTTAAAGATAATGTACCGTATTTTTCGGAGTATAAGTCGCACCGGCCGAAAATGCATAATAAAGAAGGAAAAAAACATATATAAGTCGCACTGGAGTACAAGTCGCATTTTTTGTGGACATTTATTTGATAAAACCCAACATCAAGAATAGACATTTGAAAGGCAATTTAAAATAAATAAAGAATAGTGAACAACAGGCTGAATAAGTGCACGTTATATGACGCATAAATAACCAACTGAGAACGTGCCTGGTATGTTAACGTAACATATTATAGTAAGAGTCATTCAAATAACTATAACATATAGAACATGCTATACGTTTACCAAACAATCTGTCACTCCTAATCGCTAAATCCGATGAAATCTTATACGTCCAGTCTCTTACGTGAATGAGCTAAATATTATTATTTGATATTTTACAGTAATATGTTAATAATTTCACACATAAGTCGCTCCTGAGTATAAGTCGCACCCCCGGCCAAACTATGAAAAAACTGCGACTTATAGTCCGAACAATACGGTACATGTCATTGTACGTCAACTAAACATTATAATAACAGAGGTGTAATGCCACCTAAGTCAGCTGTGGCTGCTTTGGCAGGCTTCTGATTGGACAAAATGTGCATGACAGCAGGTGTATGCGTTTGTGCGTGGACAGAGACAGTTTTCAAAGATCGTTTTCAACCCCAAATATGCGTTTTTTAAACGCTCCATGTTTGTGTGGACATGGCCTAACATCAACTGGCACTTCAGAAAAATGCATCATGTTAAAAGTATGAAGAGCGCCCTCTTGTGGTGAATGTTTGCATGTTGCAAGAGACAACCTCCCACCTGACTGACAAACTTCTCTTGTACTGTTGCGTCACTCTGAAACTCCACACTGCCATCGAGCTCCAGCACAGGAATCTTTTTCAACGAGTCAAAATGGATCCTGTTAGGACAGAGGGGCGAGGTTACACGCTACAGTGCAGACGTTCTCGAAATTGTTTACAGTTCATTCCACTGTAATTGTCTCATAACAGTGCCTGTTGTGGTAAACCTTTCTTCATTTATGTTCTAATTTTGATATGGGACAGAACCCGCTTAAGTCCGACAGCTCATCAAGTCTTGGTCCACCGTGAATTTATTAAATTTAATATAATTTAAAAAGTGCTTGCCAAAGGCGTCATTTCTATAAAAATAAAAATGTCATATTATTGTAAAACTCCTGTTTGGTTTATTTAGCTATGTATTTATAGCCTTGTCTTACTGATGGACTTTTTTATTCCATGTTTTACCTTTCTGTTATAATTATGTGCTGTACAAATTAAAACAGAAAGGTAAAACATGGAATAAGGGAATGAGGGAGTAGTGGCTGTTTCTACAACTGTACAAACCTTGACCATCTTATTGTCATTAAACCACAACATAACACAACATTAAAATATGCACAGTGACTTCCTGTTCAGTGCAAAATAAGCATCACACCATACACACTACTTACATTGGTACAAGATCACATACAAACAGAATAATTTAAATATTATACTATTATTTTTCCAGATGCCACTTTTATCAGAAATGTTCTCGTTTGTTTAAATTTATCTCGATGGAAAATATTGAATCTTGTTGTGTTCGAAATAAATAATGGAATGATATAAAAATATGCACAACTGGAAATTATCTATTATCACCCATTATCCAATATAATATACAGTTATTGATATAACAAAAGATTTATTGTTGCGGTTGTGTAAATAATTGCACGGCACTTAAGTGGAGGTGTTCACACTCGCATGTAAATAAAGTAACCAAAATATTAGCAACAACTCTTAATATGATGCCTTGCTGTTTGCTACACTAATATTGCAAAGCACAACCAAAATAATAAACAGTTAAATGCAAACTGTACATGCAAACGACTTTGCACTATGCACCAGTTGGATACTCACTCGGTGCTTTTCTCCACAAGCCACCTCTGGTGTTGTTGATGTAACTTGTAGAGATAGTCCAGTTCCACGGTCTTCTCCTCCGGCCTGCCTCGCCGCTCCAGCCGCTCCATACATTTCTGACAAATACAAATAAATCACTTTGTTATAAACAAGGACTTCATAAATTCAGTAGGTGCCAGCAGGAGAGATTGTGCAGACCTCAGGAGGAGCTTTGAGATATATAATGCCCTCTAGCGCCACCCGGTGTCCAAACTGTTCCACCAGGAGTGAGTGCCAATCCTGGTAGACGGCCCACTCTGTCGCGTTAATGCATCCCAGTTCATACATGTTCAAAGCAAAGATGTATCTGGGAGGGAAGAGCACACAAGTCAATTTCATTTAGAAGAAAAAAAAAATTCACAAATAAATTATACACAAAGTGCTGTAAAAATACTTCTTAAATTAGCAGCAACTGTTACGTGTTTGTAACAACAAAATATCCCAATGTTGGGATTGTCTCAAGCATACCAATACATGAATGAATGAACGTATAAACAGAATTTAGTCCAACAAAAATGTCCAACTCCAGTGAAAATTGGAGAAGGAGCATGCAAAATTTGCCATTTTAAGTAAACAACAAGTATAGTAGCAAGACACCAGTTTTGATTTATAAATCATATCAGAGGTGGCGACTTGTTCAGGGTGTACCCCGCCTTCCGCCCGATTGTAGCTGAGATAGGCATCAGCGCCCCCCGCGACCCCAAAGGGGATAAGCGGTAGAAAATAGATGGATGGATATCAGTATTATTTATTGTTTAGTGGTTGTATCATACATATACTAGAAGTAAATTTATATACAGACAGTATTTAAGTACACACCACATATAGAAACTGTTCAAACTCATCCCCTCCGGTAGGCGTTACAAATCACAGTATGAGAAAACAATCCTACATAAGGACAGTTTCTTATGCAAGCATAGGGCATTTTCTTCCAAAAAGGCAAAATCCCGCCCAGAACATTATGACAACAGAAACACCACTAAGAGCCTCACATAGTTAATGAGCCAGACGTGACATCAGGTGAATACAACCTATTTAAGTACTTGTTTATACAAACCCTGTTTCCATATGAGTTGGGAAATTGTGTTAGATGTAAATATAAAAGGAATACAAGGATTTGCAAATCATTTTCAACCCATATTCAGTTGAATATGCTACAAAGACTACATATTTGATGTTCAAACTGAAAAACTTTTTTTTTTGTTGCAAATAATCATTAATTTTAGAATTTGATGCCAGCAACACGTGACAAAGAAATTGGGAAAGGTGGCAATAAATACTGATAAAGTTGAGGAATGCTCATCAAACACTTATTTGGAACATCCCACAGGTGAACAGGCAAATTGGGAACAGGTGGGTGCCATGATTGGGTATAAAAGTAGATTCCATGAAATGCTCAGTCATTCACAAACAAGGATGAGGCGAGGGTCACCACTTTGTCCACAAATGCGTGAGCAAATTGTTGAACAGTTTAAGAAAAACCTTTCTCAACCAGCTATTGCAAGGAATTTAGGGATTTCACCATCTACGGTCCGTAATATCATCAAAGGGTTCAGAGAATCTGGAGAAATCACTGCACGTAAGCAGCTAAGCCCGTCACCTTCGATCCCTCAGGCTGTACTGCATCAACAAGCAACATCAGTGTAAAGGATATCACCACATGGGCTCAGGAACACTTCAGAAACCCACTGTCAGTAACTACAGTTGGTTGCCACATCTGTAAGTGCAAGTTAAAACTCTCCTAAGCAAGGCGAAAACCGTTTATCAACAACACCCAGAAACGCCGTCGGCTTCGCTGGGCCTGAGCTCATCTAAGATGGACTGATACAAAGTGGAAAAGTGTTCTGTGGTCTGACAAGTCCACATTTCAAATTGTTTTTGGAAACTGTGGACGTCGTGTCCTCCGGATCAAAGAGGAAGAGAACCATCCGGATTGTTATAGGCGCAAAGTTGAAAAGCCAGCATCTGTGATGGTATGGGGGTGTATTAGTGCCCAAGACATGGGTAACTTACACATCTGTGAAGGCGCCATTAATGCTGAAAGGTACATACAGGTTTTGGAGCAACATATGTTGCCATCCAAGCAACGTTACCATGGACGCCCCTGCTTATTTCAGCTAGACAATGCCAAGCCACGTGTTACATCAACGTGGCTTCATAGTAAAAGAGTGCGGGTACTAGACTGGCCTGCCTGTAGTCCAGACCTGTCTCCCATTGAAAATGTGTGGCGCATTATGAAGCCTAAAATACCACAACGGAGACCCCCGGACTGTTGAACAACTTAAGCTGTACATCAAGCAAGAATGGGAAAGAATTCCACCTGAGAAGCTTAAAAAATCTGTCTCCTCAGTTCCCAAACATTTACTGAGTGTTGTTGAAAGGAAAGGCCATGTAACACAGTGGTGAACATGCCCTTTCCCAACTACTTTGGCATGTGTTGCAGCCATGAAATTCTAAGTTAATTATTATTTGCAACAAAAAAAAAAAGTTTATGAGTTTGAACATCAAATATCTTGTCTTTGTAGTGCATTCAATTGAATATGGGTTGAAAAGGATTTGCAAATCATTGTATTCCGTTTATATTTACATCTAACACAATTTCCCAACTCATATGGAAACGGGGTTTGTATTTTCAGTCAATCGTTAATATTTATCATTCACATTGAACAAGAGAGCAAACCCTACCAAGTCAAATTCCTTGTGTGTTAATCATACTTGACTAAAATATTGTTGTTCCTGCGGTATACTATGTGAGAAGTTGCTAAAACTCAATTGTTGTACCTTTTCGACAGTGATATTCTCATCCTTGACTATATCCTCAACAAAAAAGAAGGTCTCACGATGGATTTATTTTTAGCCACCCCTATTTTTTGGGATGTATGTTTGCTAGCAAAATGCGAGTAGGGGTGTAACAGAAAATAATTGAGAAGCAGCGGGACAGGCAGAAGTTAACGTCGGAGAAAAAGCGGTCATTTAAAAATAAGTTTATGTTTGTGTGCGGTCTGGTAGCAAATGCGTCCCCTGACAAAAGGTTGGAGACCACCGCTGTAGATATAACTAGTCACTGACCTGTCACTGTATATGGAGCGCTCATAAACCTGCACTGGGGTTCCTTGTGATGAGAGCAGGCGTGCAGGGGGAGGCTGCAGTTGTGTTTTGAAGCGGGTCATGCAGGCGTATGTCTGGAAGGTGTAGGACCAGCGCTGAGGATCCCGGTACATCATCTCCAGCAGGTTGCTCACAGTTTTCTGTGGGGGTGCACCTGTCGTCCCCTGTGAGAGATAATTTTGATTTAATCAAATGAATAATAATGTTGGGAGTCGTCGGTGGTCACTCGAAACGAGTATGACTGTCCTCCAAGGGATGTTAGGGTGGATTCCCTATATGGAGGACGCCTGTGCGTGGAATCTTTTAATGTGGGGAGACTGGTGCACGGTCAGCCACCACACAGTCCTTGGCATTGAGCGGGCCAGGGTCCAGTGGCATGGAAACCAAGACGACTGGGGACCCGTCTTTGCTGCAGCCTTCATCCGCCTTCCCAGCCGTTGTGGTGCATTTTGCTGCCGCCATCTTCCGCCTGGTCCACCGTTGAGGCGGTTTTCACTATTCGCCCATAGCTGGGGTTATTTACCCATAGCTGGGACAGGGGTTGACTGGGCACCAGGGCATGTCCACACACCGGTGGGCCTGCATGCCCCGTCTCTGGGGCCCCCTGCTGCTCCGAGATCCCGTACAACTTAGCCTGGAACCGCGAGGTTCCAGTTACCGTGTGTGGCCACGAGGAGGCATGTACGAGTCTTGACAATGGAGAGGCTATGTACCGGCTGAGGAGGCTTATGCACTCGGCTCCTCTTTTCGCCCTCTGAGACAGAGGGCTAGCCGGCGGCACTAGCTGAAAGCAATGAGTATCAGGCAGAAGCAGCATGCAGCATAGCAAGCAAAAGCGGCATGCAGCATGCACTAACTACAGGTACTACTACTCCAAGGCTACTGCACTAGACGCATCACATCGCCCTGTGCGATGTTTTCTGCACACACACACAATGTTGGGAGTAAAAAAGCGGTCACACACCTTTGAGGGCCCGCTGTCAATGTTCTGCCACTGACTGACAGGTTCAGTCACCACCTCCCAGTCTTGACAAGCAGCTTTCAAGAGTCGTGTGAAGGTTGACTTCCCAACAGCTACACACATTTATGAAGATACAACTTGTAAATGTTGATATGTGTAGAATACACCAATCTCATACACTTACCAATGTTTCCTTCAATGGAAACTCTCTTCAGTCTACTTTGTCCGTCTTCGTTGGAAGAGGAAGAATGTGATGATATCGTTCGTTTCGCCATCGTGCTTCCGTATTGTTTTGGTTCTTTAATTGCTCGCAGGAAGTTGCCAGACGTCTCAAACTGTCTCAAAACCTGCAGTACGCTAGCTTGTGTTTTTGAGTCGTACACCCGATTAAAGAGACAACACTTACGAACTAAAAGCATTGTGACAATAATTATACGTTAATAGCAACTATCTCATGTATCTTTGCCCATGTTTTCGTCGACTTAGCATGTATGCTAACTCCTGTTTCCATCTATTTAGCATCTATGCTAACCATACGGCAGAGACCACCTAAAATGCACTTTAACAGGGAAAATATTAAGTTATACTGTAGATACGCATTTACTTACTTATTATCTTAAATAACAATGTTATAACTTTTACTTCAGCTGTTTGTTGATTACTTGTAGACGAACGACAAAGATTAACCCGGAAGTGGCCGTGTACTTCCTGTAGTTTCAGAATAAAAAGCGGTTGTAGTGGTTGTCATCCCCCGGTACGTCTCACGATTATGAGATTCTAAAAATATAAAAGAAAAACAAAGTATGTGCATTTAAAGTATTTGGATAGAAAAACAATTTTTATTTTTTTTGTAACAGAAAATGTGTTGTCCTGAAGTCAATTGTTAATATTATTTACATAATTACTTGATAATACTTTTGTATTAGTGACTGCAATGCTTTAATTTTGAGCTAAAGTTGTTTATATTTATTGCATGCTATAATCGGTAAACAGCAGTTAGATGATTTCAATTCCGCTAAATTACTTCTGGAATTCGTTCGAAAGCAAGTCATACATGTTGCGGTCTTCTGTAGTAATTTCTGTTGCCACCCTACACAAAGCGGCGAAGAAGCAATGCCGTAAGTTGTCTTTAACAAGTTAACAACATGTCAGACACGATAACAAGGGGAATAGTGCCTATATGTTAAATATAATTGTCGAATTAGATACAATGTGTTCGTCATTCAGGCAGACGGGAGTCTCCCTCTGCTGGACATTTTGGGACATCACAGTTACATTTTGTATGTCATAGTAGACAAATATGTACAGAGGCAATAAGTGTGTTTGTGTCTCTTTGTTCTTTTCAGTTTTTCACCATCTTTTCTATGAAGAAATGTCAAAAGTAAATGGTCAAGCTTACAACGACGTTCTCTTCATTGACTCCGGTGTTGAGTCGGTGTTTCTACACGTCTCACGAGAACACTAAAGATAAGAAAAGCTAAAATGAAGATGGCAGCTTTAAATTTGAATAATGAACAATGTGGATGGATACACGTTATTTCAATATTTTTAAAGTGTAGTTACCAATTATTTGAGGATGAGGTTATCATTTGATACTTTTGCCAACCATTTTTAAGTAGGGAACGGAAGTTGTTGACTTTTGGCGCATGCGCAAACGGATCAGGCTGCTCATCCTATGGATGCCGACAGGATTTGTGGCTCTTTGAAAGGAGCCGGATTTTGAAGAGCCGTTCCTTGAGTAGTTTATTTTGTGTGAAAAACAAAACAAAAAAAACAATCACTTGTGGCAGTTATAAAATAAATGAGGGTTCAGAATAATTTACATTTACACCAATTGGTGGGAACTCCTCAGAAATATTGACTATATTTATATTTTTGTTGTGTTGTCATTGTAAACTTCCACAGTGTGGCGCTACATACCCTTGATCTGTTTTGACGTTGCTATTTTGACCTTTTTAGCAGAAGAGTCTCTTAACAGTTAAAAAGACACAAATAACGAAATGTTTAAAAGTATAAATAAAACTCGAATAAAAATTAGGACATACATACTTCTTCTACACCCTACCTATTGCGTGTATATTTGAACTACTGTACTTAACATAACCACATCGGAACGATGAACCAGAAAAGTGATTTTGTATACTGCAACGTTTTCTTTGACTCTCATGTTTTAGCCCTTGTCGCCAGTTGTGCCGCACATGCACTTACAGCCAGGGGCGGATTAAGAAATTTTGGCCCCCTGGGCCTGACATGGTCTTGGCCCCTCAACCCCCCGCGCGTGTGGGCGCACACACACGCACGCACTATGCAAGAAATACTGTATACTGTGAACAGACATGCACACTGTACTGTACAGAAGAGTGCACATACTGCACACACACTATTAGGTATACCACACAGACACTGACAAGCACAGGTTTCACACAGACACAGGGGGAGGGGATAAATGGCCTAAAAATAAACATTTTTGAAAATGATTACGCCCACTTCAGTGATGGTGCATTGGGTCATTTGAGAGATATTATGTATTGGAAGTTGGTAGCTATCATGAAATAAACCCCCCAACCCACCCAAAAAACTAAATCGGACATGATTTTTGCCCCCTTTTCCTCCCTTCTATCATTAAAAATAAAATAATATCTTAGGAAAACACATTGGCATAACGGCAGCTGTGCAGCAAATTGAGGCTCAAAGTCTGTATCTATTTGTGGTTAAGCTTGAGGAGAAGGAGAAAGGTAAAATGATAACATGCATCGGAGAGCACCACAAAGAAAGGTGTAGGCCAGTTCATGGTACAAGGGCTGCATGCAGGTCAAGATAGCCAATTTCCAAGAATGCTATAGTGGCTGGACAGGCACTGGACATGTCCTGAACTCAGTGTCAGACGTGGCTGCCGAATACTTGGATGAAGTGAAGCAGCTGACAGATCTCATGCTGCCCCATCTGAAGACTGTCCTGGCCAGGCAGAGGATGGATGAGGAGACCTTCCCAATGGACCCTGTCAGTGAACAGGCTAGTAACATTGATGGCACCCCTGTGCACAACATTGGGATGGAGAGACAATGTGGCAAGGTGGACTACAAACTGAAGAAGTTGGGCACACTGAACGCAGTCAATAGGTCAATAATTTTACAGAAGAGCCAGGAGCTTCAGAGGTTTCAAGGCAGCAGCACAAGCAAAAAGGGAGGTTGAACTCAACTGGAGTAAATTCATGAAGGCAAAATTCGAGAGTAGGGCAGATGAGAAACAAGAGATGGCTCAAAGAAAGGAGAGTAAGAGACTAGACATGCTGGACACACTGAAATCTTTTGATGGCCCCTTCACGATAGTGGGGAAGTTGAAAAGTTCCTTGTGGATGAAAGTCTGCACAAGAATGCAAAGCTGCAGAGAATGAAGCTTGAGGTTCAGTTTGCCAGAGAAAGCACCAAGCTTCTGCCTAAAGTCAATCCTATCTTCACAATCCAGGTGACACTTCCCAGAAATGGCAAAAGTGCAATTCTCCAAGTCATAATGGATACTTAGAATTTTATGGTGGTGGTAAGTATTCATGAAAACAGGTAGCCTAACATTAGTGAATGGGTGAATTCTGGAAATAACCTAAAAATCTTACACAGTGCACCTTTAAGCAAGGGGTTTCTTTCGTGCTTTCAATTTTGCAAAATCATCCACCACATCATTGAAGTCCAACTCTCTTGTCAGCTCACTCTCAATTGCCATTAGAGATAACGCATTTAATCTTTTCTGAGTCATTCTTGTGCGCAGCTCATTTTTTACTCTTGACAAAAGAGAGAATGAGCGTTCTCCCTCACAGTTACTGACCGGTAGAGTGAGAAAAATCTGTAGCGCAATGTATGTATTAGGAAACGTAGGCTGTAGTCCAAAATGTATTATTGTTTTGAGCAGTCCTGAAGGGGTCCTCTCCTCATCAGTGTTGTTGAGCTGTATAAAAGATTTGAACTGTATAAGCTCCTGTCCAAGACTTTCATTGAGGTCAGATGGGTATGATTCAGTGAGAATCTTGGCCTTGTGAAGGACTGAAGCATTGGACTCTGTATCCAAAGAGAAAAGGACACTGAACAAATTGTTCAGATGTTTGTAGGCCTCCAGACGGTGATTAAGGCTTGAACTCAGTTGATCAATAGAGGCAATAAATGTCTCTATTTGAAACAGTTGCCTTCCCTCAAGCACAACATCTGGGGATGCTGATTCATCAGCAAACTTTTTACGTTTCCTCGTCCGTTCAGCCCTGTAAGATGGGGTGCCACCCAACATGTTTAAGGCTTTCTGCTCAAAATGATCAAATAGATCTCTTTGGGAGAGAACAAAGGTGCGCAGAGATTCCAGCAATCTAACTGCTGTACCAAGGTCCATGTCTGCTTTTTGAAGTTGCAGACTTGTGGCCTGAAATCTGGACAGAACAGTGTCCCAAAAGCCTGCCATGAAGGCCATCTCAAGTGAATCCAGCTTCCGCACTAGACTGTCAGCTTCAGTTCGTGTGTCTCGTTTCTCTGTGTCATCAGTGGAAATAACCTGTAGTGCTGCTTTTATTTTACTGTAGTTCTGCCACAGTGCTTTGGTAGATTCTGCACGGCAACTCCAACGCGTGTTGGATAAAGCTTTAAGTGTGAGATCTATGTTGGAATTGCCAAATACCCTGTCCCATCGGTGTGTGGATGCAGTTGTGAAGTTGTAAATAGACTGAATCAAGTCAAAATACTTAGAGACTTCATTTCCACATCTGTCAATGCTGTTGACTCCCACCAAATTCAAAGAGTGAGCTGCACATGGAATATAGTGTATTAATGGGTTGCTTTTCTTTAAGTGAGCCTGCAACCCATTATACCTCCCTGACATGTTGCTGGCATTATCATAAGCCTGCCCCCTGCAATTTGACAGCTCTAACCCTAGATTTTCCAACACAGACATGACACAGTTAGCCAAACTTTCACCTGTATGGCTAGTAATGGGCTCAAAACCCACAAAGCGTTCAACAACACTGCCCTCTTTGCTAACAAAACGGAATATGAATGTCAATTGGTCCACATGAGATAAATCTGGGGTTGAATCCACAATGATAGAGTAGTATTTGCTTGCTTGCAGTTCATCTGCTATAGCCTGTTTGGTTTTTGCACCCATCAATTCAATGAATTCCTCACAAATGGTGGAGGACAGATATGAGGTATTACCTCGACCCATCTGCCCAAACTTTCTGATGTGATCCTTTAGAAAGGGATCAAATTCAGCCAGGACCTCCAGAATACCAAGGTAGTTCCCATTGAGAGGAGACCCTAACGATTCATTTTTACCCCTAAATGCAAGGCCCCTTTCTGCAAGGAATTTAATGACTGCAACAACTCTTTGTAACACCTGCCTCCAATAGCTGCTCTCTGCCTGAAACTGTTTGAACAGGTCTGCATCAACTGTGGCACCTTTGGCGCGGTTCAAGACTGCTTGCATGCAGGTTATGTGCTCAGCACTTCGCTCATGTTCACCAAATCTTTCTGAGTGTTTCCAATCACAATAGCCTGTCACAAAAGAATGCGTTTTTGGGGAAAACAGTTTGCATGCAAAGCAGTAAACATTACCAGTAGAGGGAGAGTACATCAGCCACTCTCTTTGTACTCGTTGTCCATTGGGCAAGTGTGAAGTAAAATGTTCATTGTTTAGGCATCGGGTTTTGCCTCCTAGCCCACTGTTCCTCACAGAAGCTGGATAATGGCTGTGAGGGTTGTGAAATGATTTTGCACCTCTTTGAATAAGAACTTCCTTCATTGACTCAGTGAGGGTCTCAGCCCATTTAGCGGGATCACTAGGTAGAGTTGTCACTGTAGATGGTGTTGAAGAAAGATTCAGCTCATTTTCTATGCTGTCCAGAGGTGCAGTGACCTCACATTCATCCGAGCAACTGGCTACTGCTGAATTGGTTGAATCATAAGCATCAGAAGCATTTGGTTCAGTGTCTACACTTGTAGTGGTCTCAGGATCTTGGGAGCTACATGCTAGCTCAGGTGCATTGCTAACCTTAGCTGAATTTGCAGTAGCATTTATAGAATTGCTTTCAGCAGATGTCTTTGTACTGAAGAAGCTGGAGATATTTGGAACACTCTCAAGTAAAACTGATTCCTTTTTTTTCTTTTCTTGCTGAATTTTTTTTCTA
Source organism: Entelurus aequoreus (assembly GCF_033978785.1). NCBI lineage: Eukaryota > Metazoa > Chordata > Actinopteri > Syngnathiformes > Syngnathidae > Entelurus > Entelurus aequoreus. Next base: position 69,381,388 of record NC_084736.1, on the reverse strand, counting down.
GCTCCTCCACTTAAACGTTTATGATCCATATTTCCCTTCTTTCTTTGCACATTGGCTCTTTGCCTATCACAACAGATAAACCAACTATGTGTGTGTGTGTGTGTGTGTGTGTGTGTGTGTGTGTGTGTGTGTGTGTGTGTGTGTGTGTGTGTGTGTGTGTGTGTGTGTGTGTGTGTGTGTGTGTGTGTGTGTGAGTTTGTTTGTGTGTTTATGATCGGTGCTGCTTCCTTCAAGTGTGTGAGGTGATTTAGAAAACTAGCAACCCAGCATCAACACTCCAAAGCAGAGAATAACAGCTTACTAGCATAGACAATTGAGAGCAGAGAATCAACTGATTCGTCTGATAGACAGCAGGAGAGCAGAGTGGTCAGTGATGATCGAATCAAGAAAATGTCTAAATGGCAAGGGAACAGACTGATTTGTACTGAGGAGAAAGAGAGAGAGAGCCAATTACAGTGAAATATATTCCAAAAGAGCCAAGTGACTAGCTGAAGGCAGGGACAAATGCCTTGGAGTGACCAACAAGAGTGCAAAGTACCAAATGGCAAAATGTGGAAAGACCAACAGGCAGATCTGCTTTTACCTCTTATCTTCACAACCAAAAAGTTGCTAAATGATGTTTTCAGTCGCTAGCCAGGTATGGCCAAAAGACGCGAAATCTAGCGGCAAAGTCGGTCAATCACACTGACAGTGAAACAAATATTTTGAAAAGATAATAATTGTACACCTTTGTGCACTTTAGTCTTCTATCTAAATATTTTCACAAAGGACACCAAGGCAGCTTGCTAGCTATGATGGGAGCAACAATGTCTGATAGACAGCAGGAGAGCAGAGTGGTCAGTGATGATCCAATCAAGAAAATGTCTAAATGGCAAGGGAACAGACTGATTTGTACTGAGGAGAAAGAGAGAGCCAAGTACAGTTAAATATATTCCAGAGCCAAGTGACTAACTGAAGGCAAAGACAACAGCCAGATACCTTAGCAGAGACCAACAAGAATTCAAAGTACCTAATAGCAAGATGGCGAGACCAACACAATAAATTGTATTAGGATTTAATTTATTAACGTTAATCTTAACAGCCAAAAAGTTGCTGAATAATGTTTGTAGTCGCTAGCCAGGTATGCCCAAAACAAGAGTCGCTAAACCTAGCAGCAAAGTTGCTTAATTGCAACACACTCTAGGATTCAGGGGAATTAAGGATAATAAAGATATTAATTGTACAACTTTTTGTACTTTTTTTCTAGTTTTTTGAGTCGCCAGCCATGTATGGCCAAAAGTCGCTAATTGAATGCCAACGTTGCTTAATCGCCAACACACTGGGACTCACTGAAGGACTGACTGAATAAAAAAGATAATTAAGATAATTGTGTACTTTTCTCTTCTGATATTTTCTCTAAGGACCCCAAGCTATCTGCAAGCAGCAATAATGTCTGACAGACAGGAGAGCAGAGTGGTCAGTGATGAATGGCAAGGGAACAGGCTGATTTGTACTGAGGAGAAAGAGAGAGAGAGAGCCAATTACAGTGAAATATATTCCAAAAGAGCCAAGTGACTAGCTGAAGGCAGGGACAAATGCCTTGGAGTGACCAAGAAGAGTGCAAAGTACCAAATGGCAAAATGTGGGAAGACCAACAGGAAGATCTGCTTTTACCACTTATCTTCACAACCAAAAAGTCGCTAAATGATGTTTTTAGTCGCTAGCCAGGTATGGCCAAAAGACGCGAAATCTAGCGGCAAAGTCGGTCAATCACACAGTGAAACAAATAATTTTAAAAAGATAGTAATCGTACAATGTCTTGTACTTTTGTCTTCTTTCTTAATATTTCTCAAAGGACACCAAAATGTCGCTATCTGCAGGCAGCTTGCTAGCTATGATGGCAGCAACAATGTACCTTAGAGTGACTGACCAACAAGAGCTCAAAGTACCTAATGGCAAAATGTGGAGAGACAGACACAATAAATTGCATTAAGATGAAGAGAACTGTTGCTATTATTAATCTTAACATCAACCAGAAAGTCGCTAAATGTCACCAGCCAGGTATGGCCAAAAGTCGCTTAATTGGCCACACACAGTAACAGAGAAACTAACAAAAAAAAGATCATAAAGATAATAGTTGTACAACTGTGTGTACTTTTGTCTTCTTTCTAAATATTTTCCCAAAGGACACCAAAATGTTGCTATCTGCAGGCGGGAGCGTGCCTATGTTCCCCGGGTCCTATGTTCCCCGGGTCCTATGTTCCCCGGTTGTTCCTGGGTCTTTGTATGCGACCGGGGAACTTAGGACCCTTTTTCTAAAAAAGGGTCCTATGTTCCCTGCATTGTATCTGGCGAAATTGCGAAATTGTGCCCTGACCAAAACCATCCCTAAACCTAACCTGTCACAGGGCGTTGTGGAGCACTTTTTTTTGGCGAAATTGTGCCCTGACCAAAACTATCCCTAAACCTAACCTGTCACAGGGCGTTGTGGAGCACTTTTTTGGCGAAATTGTGCCTTGACCAAAACCATCCCTAAACCTAACCTGTCACAGGGCGTGCGGCAGCAGATAGAGCAACTCAAACGCGAACTTCCTTCCTTCGACAACTTAAACGCGTCTCTGTCATGCGTGTCTGCGTGCGTCTTACTTAGTCGCGCATTGGAAGCAGCGGGGAACATAGAACCCTTTTCTGGAAAAAGTGTTGTACGTTCCCCGCAGCGGGGAACATAGAACCCTTTTTTTTAAAAAGGGTCCTTAGTTCCCCGGTAGAGGGGAACATAGGACCCGGGTAACATAGGGACGGGGAACATAGGGATGACCCGCTGCAGGCAGCTTGCTAGCTATGATGGCAGCAACGATGTCTGCCAGACAGGAGAGAGTGGTCAGTGACGATCGAATCGAGAAAATGACAAAATGGGTCAAAGACCAAAAAGTTATTAACTGACAGCAGTGACAAATGTCAGACTGTAAACTTTCTCGAAAGAAAAGGACAAAATGGGAAGATGCTGATAATAACAGCAAAATGGAAAATATAAGAATTTCCAAGTACCGTAATTTCCGGACTATAAGCCGCACCTGACTATAAGCCGCACCAGCTAAATTTAGGGGAACATACAGATTGCTCCATATATAAGCCGCACCCGACTATAAGCCGCAGGGTTTTGATGTGTAATTACCGTAGTATATAGGGGTTCCTGCTACCACGGAGGGGATTGTCGGGACAGAGATGACTGTTTGGGAACGCAAAGCGTCCCATTTATTAACAATAAATCTTTCAATCATTCAATCAAACTTTCACATCTTTGACATGGCGAACAGCATTCGTGCAGAGTACAAATAATACAACGGTGCAAAGTAATACAAAGTGCTCACCTGTACGTTATCAAAATAACCAGCCTACCGGTATATGAAAAGTCAGTCTTTAATCATTGTGTCATCGTCTTCCTCCTACGTACTAAAACCACCGAAATCCTCTTCGTCGGTGTCGGAGAAGAACAGGCCGTAAATAAGCCGCACCCTTGTATAAGCCGCAGGGACCAGAACGAGGGGAAAAAGTAGCGGCTTATAGTCCGGAAATTACGGTAATGCTCAACTCAAGTGTGTGTGCGCGCGTTAAACTTCTTGTTGAATGATTTCAAATTATCTCTGAGTCTGAACTGAGGGAAAGGAAACCAAATTTTGAGCAGTCTCTCACGAGTTCAAAATACCAAATGAGGAGATTCTAAAAGAACAGACCGGTTTATGAAAGACTTGATGGGGGAGGGGCACAGCTAAGAATACTTGAGTGAGATTCTGTGATCCAAATTCGAGATAGAGCTTTTTGATAATGATAATTTGTCAGAGTAAGGTTGTGTAATCAAAATTTGAGAATGAGCTTTGTCAATCAATCAAGAATATTTGCATTAAGTTCTGTGATCAAAATTCAGAAACAACCTTTAATAATTGATAAAGAATATGTGAGTGAGGTTGTGTGATCCATCCAATTTGAGAATTAGCTTTGATAATAATGATTGAGAGCCTCTGGCCCTCTGTGGATCATGGCCGCGGGGCCAATTTTGCCTGGCCCCTTGGGGCCTCTGTGGGTCGTGGCCGCGGGGCCAAGTTGGCCTGGCCCCTTGGGGCCTCTGACCCTCTATGGATCGGGGCCAAGTTGGCCTGACCCCTCGGGGCCTCTGGCCCTCTATGGATCATGGCCGCGGGGCCAAGTTGGCCTGACCCCTTAGGACCTCAGGCCCTCTGTGGGTCGCGGCCGCGGGGCCAAGTTGACCTGGCCCCTTGGGGCCTCTTACCCTCTATGGATCGTGGCCGCGGGGCCAAGTTGACCTGGCCCCTTGGGGCCTCTGGCCTTCTGTGGATCGCGGCCGCGGGGCCAAGTTGGCCTGGCCCTTTGGGGCCTCTGGCCTTCTGTGGGTCGTGGCCGCGGGGCCAAGTTGGCCTGGCCCCTTGGGGCCTCTGACCGTCTATGGATCGTGGCCGCGGGGCCAAGTTGACCTGGCCCCCTGGGGCCTCTGACCCTCTATGGATCGTGGCCGCGGGGCCAAGTTGGCCTGGCCCCTTGGGGCCTCTGACCGTCTATGGATCATGGCCGCGGGGCCATGTTGGCCTGGCCCCTTGGGGCCTCTGGCCCTCTGTGGGTCGCGGCCGCGGGGCCAAGTTGACCTGGCCCCTTGGGGCCTCTTACCCTCTATGGATCATGGCCGCGGGGCCAAGTTGGCCTGGCCCCTTGGGGCTTAAGATTATTATTTTTGCAAAAGTAGTTTTGCTTGGGTCGCGGCCGCGGGGCCAAGTTGGCCTGGCCCCTTGGGGCCTCTGGCCCCCTGGGCCTGGGCCCGGTAGGCCCGGTCATTAATCCACCTATGCTTACAGCGAGGGCAACTGCTTCAAAACGGCTCCCAAAATAACGTCTCGTCATTCACTTGAGCCGTTTAAAAAAATCTATTCGTTCTTGAATGTCACATCTGTACATCTCAGTTAATCGGGCAGTGACAAAGAGTACAATCGTATCCTTTGTGTGTAACCATTTGTGTTAAAGGTAAGAAAAAAAAATCCCTAAAAGAAAGTCTTCCAACAAACGGTTCGCAACTGCAAATTGGCTCTTGTCCATCCATCCATCTTCTTCCGCGTATCCGAGGTCGGGTTGCGGGGGCAGCAGCCTAAGCAGGGACGCCCAGACTTCCCTCTCCCCAGCCACTTCGTCCAGCTCCTCCCGGGGGATCCCGAGGCGTTCTCAGGCCAGCCGGGAGAGATAGTCTTCCCAACATGTCCTGGGTCTTCCCCGTGGCCTCCTACCGGTCGGACGTGCCCGAAACACCTCCCTAGGGAGGCCTTCGGGTGGCATCCTGACCAGATGCCCGAACCACCTCATCTGGCTCCTCTCCATGTGGCTCTTGTCGTTTACTTAAAAAGTCGTTCAGAAGACTCCTTTAAGACAACATCTCTACAGCTCAGTAAAACTGGGCAATGACAAAGCCTTTGATCGTATTAATCACACCCCTTTGTGTAAATTAAAAATAAACAATTGCATAAAAAACGCCTCACAAATGAAGTTTGCAACTGTGAATTGGCTCTCCATCAATCACTAAAAAAAAAGAGAGCCGTTTACAAGACTCAACTCGTTCATGTATGTTACATCTCTACAGCTCAGTAAATCGGGCAGTGATGAAGCCTTTAATGGTATTAAGTTAAAGTGCCAATGATTGTCACATACACACTAGGTGTGGCGAAATGATTCTCTGCATTTGACCCATCAACCTTGATCACCCCCTGGGAGGTGAGGGGAGCAGTGGGCTGCAGCGGTGGCCACGCCCGGGAATCATTTTTGGTGATTTAACCCCCATTGCTGTATTAAACTGTATTAAACTCCCGGTATTTATCAACTATTTTCTAGACATACTGTATTGGTGTAGTTATTGTGTCTTACATGCATGTTTATCGAAAGGCAACACATGAACATTTTCAATTTATTGAACAACCTATAGAAAAATATTAACACTTCCTTTTTTGCATTGGAAACATTCACAGACTGACAATTACCGTATAATCATCGGTTACAACAATTAAGAGTTGGAACAAATCAAAGCTGCTTTTAATACAAATCGATCAGTTTTGATTG
>NC_084736.1:69320298-69370298 GCF_033978785.1 Entelurus aequoreus | reverse complement strand
ACCACTTGTCCCTTTCGAGGTCGCGGGGGGCCAATTTAGTTTTGCCAATCAACCTATTATTGTAAATAATGTAAATAATTCATTGTGATGACTGTATTATGATGATAGTATATATGATAGTATATATCTGTATCATGAATCAATTTAAGTGGACCCCGACTTAAACAAGTTGAAAAACTTATTCGGGTGTTACCATTTAGTGGTCAATTGTACGGAATATGTACTTCACTGTGCAACCTACTAATAAAAGTCTCAATCAATCAATCAATCAATCCCCAGGTAGCTGGAGTGCCCGGAGGGAACCCACGCAGTCACTGGGAGAACATGCCCGGGGGATCGAACTCAGGACCTTCTTATTGTGAGGCGCACGCACTAACCCCCGTGCCGCCCCCATTTAAAAATGTGTTCTAATAATCTTTAAATGTGTCTTGTATCAATAAAACTTATCAGCAAGCACCCAAAGAAGGTTTTACCCACCGATGCTCTCGATGTCTCCATGTGTGAAGTGTTCAAGTTCCACTGCCTTGATGAGTTTGTTGGTGACGTGGTTGTTGACCCTGATGCCGCTCACGCACAGAGCGAGCACTCCCAGTGAGTACTGGTAATAGTTGGTCAAAGGGCGTTGGCTGACTGCGTAAAGAAGAGAAGGCATACTGTAAAAGGATATATTGTAGAGTCATGTGAAAATCTATAAGACACTTCACATGACTGTATAAGGGACGCCATATGGTAGGGATAGTCAACTAAATTGTTTTAGGGCCACATTTCCAGAAAGCTATGGTCCGTTCACTATTAGTTTTATTGTGTATATTCCAGGACACCAGCATCCTCTAGTAAACATTTGATTTTTTTGGTCGATTTATTTTGTCAAATTACAGAAACGTTCTGCTGTTTTTATGAACCTTTTGCAAAAAAAATTTTGAACTGAACTCGCGGGCCACCAGTCGAAAAGCCCGAATCATGAAAAAGAGAGGACTTAAAATGGAACCTTGAGAAACAAAACTAGTTTAACTAAATAAGGTGAACCAATGACTACAGCAACACCTTATAGTTACATAAATCACATTACAAAAATAATCTGTTACTGGAAAAAAGGAGAGGACTTAAAGGGGTGGCCTTGATGAACGCCTCAATTAGGTAAATCACAAGTTGGGACACCAGTGTTCTATGTTTGCTAGCAAGGTTAAAATGTCAATGCAAGGATTGCACTACAGTGGTCCAAGTTCCTCTTTACAATAAGAGCACTTTAGTGTTTTTAGGAATTTGCTGCAAAAATATTTGCCTCACAAGTTTTGACCTGAACTCGGGGGGCCGGTATGGTGTCATTCCTGGGCTACCGGTTGAATAGCCCTGCCATATCGGGTGGGGTGTTTTTTGTTGTTGTTCCAACCAAAAATAGACAATAGAAACACAACAACAATGTAATTTTTGCATGGGGCCCATAATTCCTGTACATTTTGGCTACGTGTTATGTTCAGAATGCTTTTGGAAACAGTTAAAGTACCACTGATAGTCACACACACACACACTAGGTGTGATGAAATTTATCCTCTGCATTTGACCCAGCCCCTTGTTCAGGGGAGCAGTGAGCAGCAGCGGTGGCCGCGCTTGGGAATCATTTGGTGATTAAACCCCCAATTCCAACCCTTGATGCTGAGTGCCAAGCAGGGAGGCAATTGGTCCCATTTTTTTGTAGTCTTTAGTATGACTCGGCCGGGGTTTGAACTCACAACCTCCCAGTCTCAGGGCGGACACTCTAACCACAAGGCCACTGAGCTGGTAACTGGTTACCATTCATGTATTAATAATCGTACTTGACAAGATGGTCAATGACATAAGCAATTACGATAGTTTCTAAGGCCCTCATGCGCCCCTGCAAAGAGGTTTTGTATGACAGCAGCCTTCTTTTTCTTAAAGTTTGTCCTAAATTTTGCGGTGATTCTTGAAATTTGAAGTCAATTTGACTTAAATCAGAGGGTCTCAAACTCAAGGGGCTGCTGGAGGTAAAGTCTGGGCCGTACCAAGTATTCACTTGAGAAAAAGGTTTTAACCACGCTACTAAATCAGTTAACTACTTCTACCAGCAGTTAGAGTGACCCCGAGCTATGGTAGGCCTTAAGTCATTATAAATGTAACATTTTATGTAAAAAAAAAAAAAAATTTTGACACTGTCGCGTTCCCCAGCAGATGGTCAGGGACACTTCCGCTTGCTTAAAGGAAGTTGCTCTTTGTGCTCTTTTTGTCAATTGTGTGTTTGTTGTGTTGTAACTACCTCTCTTTGTTTATAATGTATATTTTCTGCTGGATCTACTTTTTGTTTTATGCTGCCCTTTTTTTTGCTGCAGCTGTTACATATACTGTAATATTGTACATGGTAATTGGGATTTGTTATGTATTGTATATGTTATATAATAATATGATACAATATAATAATAAAATGTATCAGTATATGTTATATACTGTATATAATATGTAAATATTACATATACACTACCGTTCAAAAGTTTGGGGTCACCCAAACAATTTTGTGGCATAGCCTTCATTTCTAAATACAAGAATAGACTGTCGAGTTTCAGATGAAAGTTCTCTTTTTCTGGCCATTTTGAGCGTTTAATTGACCCCACAAATGTGATGCTCCAGAAACTCAATCTGCTCAAAGGAAGGTCAGTTTTGTAGCTTCTGTAACGAGCTAAACTGTTTTCAGATGTGAGAACATGATTGCACAAGGGTTTTCTAATCATCAATTAGCCTTCTGAGCCAATGAGCAAACACATTGTACCATTAGAACACTGGAGTGATAGTTGCTGGAAATGGGCCTCTATACACCTATGTAGATATTGCACCAAAAACCAGACATTTGCAGCTAGAATAGTCATTTACCACATTAGCAATGTATAGAGTGTATTTCTATAAAGTTAAGACTAGTTTAAAGTTATCTTCATTGAAAAGTACAGTGCTTTTCCTTCAAAAATAAGGACATTTCAATGTCACCCCAAACTTTTGAACGGTAGTGTATATTATATTGCTACTATGGTACATTTTTAGTCTAATTTATACCTTTTGTTTTCGCCCTCTTTTTGTGCCCTCGTGTGCATTATCCTTTATCCTTTCCATCCTTATCCTTTCCAACCTTTGTAACTGAGCTACTGTGTGGAACAATCTCCCTTGTGGATCATTAAAGTTTGTCTAAGTCTTATCATTTTCATGTTTGCGCCGTTATTGTATTTAGTGTTGAGTGGAATTCAAGACTGCCATCATTTATTTAACTATTAGGGTGCGCGGTCGAAAAATAACAGCTCAGGAATAGAAAATATACACTATGGTGTCCTAATATTTTGACATACGTGTATATGAACTCATGGAATGATCTACGAATGTTATTGTTTTCCACGTTGTCATTCAGTGTTGCAACAGTAACTGGATACACAAGCGGCCATTTGTATCCTCCATTAAAAAGGGATTTCAAACTTACATGAAATGTATTCTTTCTCTTGTTCCAGCTCCTTCTTGAGGCGCGTCAGCAGCGTCTCAATCTTGTCACCGACGGTGAAGGTGATTGTGTTGAGGTCATAGCACGAGGATTTCAAGGCCAGAGTGTATAATGCCAAGCTTCCAACCACAGGGTGGCTGTCGGAGAGAAGGCTGAGGAACACAAAGTTCATGGCAATGAGATTGAGGGCAGAAGATCAGCACAATATTTTGATTAAGTAGACGTTGGCACAAAAATAACTGACATAAATGCTCTAATTTAAAACAACATGGTTTGATTTTGCTAAAATACCGTCGTCAAACTCAAGGCCCGGGAGCCACATAGGGCCTGTCATTTTACCTAGCCCGCAAAATAATGTGCGTCAATACGGCATTTCATTTTTCTTAATATAATTAAGGTTTGACAAAATAATGGAATACATGGAAATTAAGTTCTTAACTCGATATTATTTGAAACAATGAGCTATTCCAAGCTTTTATTTTTGTCATTGAAACCCGTTTCAAATTAAATTCTACATTAGCCGAACAAAAGCATGTTTTCCATCAGTTTGCTGGTATTAAAGAATATTAAGAATTACACAAAGGGGTACTTGTGTAATAGGGATGACACAATATGAACATTTCACAACACGGCTATTGTGACCAAAAGTATTACTGTTTTGTCAAATGTGTTCAAAAATGACTTATAAACTCACACACACACACACTGAAATCTCTTAACCAAGTTTTATTTTTAAAGCGTTAATGTGTTTTGTATTCATGCTTGTTTTTAAGCTAGCCAGCAAATATACTTCTCCAGGAAAAGAGCAGAATCACTACGATGTTTAAGGTGAGGTAATTAATCACGGTTTTACTTTTTTTAAAATTGAGAACAGTAATACTAACCTAATGGTAACAGTTACATTCATATTTTATAATAATTAGTGCCTCCAGGATTTTGCAAGGCTTTTTTTTAGGGATTGTTGCAGCCTAAAATGGAAAAACAACCTTCAACTTGATAATGATTTAGAGTGCACAAGAAAGTGGAAATGAAACTTTTTTTTGTTTGTTTACCACATAAGCATTAAGTGACAAGTACATTGCACAACACAGCAGCAACAGAACCAATGCTGCAATAGTGGTAAGTAGAAAACTGCCCAACTATTAGTATGTTTTCTTCTTTTATTTAATGTGATTTAATCATTGGATTTATTGCATTAAATATTGTGACGTGACATTTTAGACACACACGTGTCACTAATTTAGATGACTGGACCAGAGGAGATGGCGAAAAAAATATATACGTTTCTAGAAAAAGTGACATGTGCTGTTTCGAAAATAAAGAAAAACGAAAAAAAGACGTCTCGTTCTTCCTTTTATCAAGACGTTACGACTGATTCCCCGACAAAAAGTGCATGCAAAGGTAGATAAAATTGCTGCACGCTGGCTCATATTTCAAATTCAGCTAATGCCAACTTGTGGAGTCAATTAAAAAAAACTACATCAGGAGGTTGCCTACAGCCACTGCTGTTATTTTCAATGTCTTTTTACCTGGCGGTATTTATAGGTATTTGCTGTTGTACACGATTCTAGATAGAGGCTTTCATTGAAACATTCGTGGTAAGCAAAATTCCAACTATTTGGTGTTTTTACTTTAATTACCTTTGAATGTTGTTGTGTAAACTATTTTTCAGTCTATTCAAGTGTTGCTCCTCTTTGGGAAGGTTGTGGGTATCTGACAGTCGTAATGCCAGGTGGACACTGGGATTAGGGAGCTCGTCCTGTCCCTCTAGGGATCGAAGAAGGTCTTTATTCAAAGAAAGCAGCAGCTCATGGTTTGATCCAGAAGTATCTGGGTTGAAAAGATGGAAAAACAAATATCTCAGAAAACTTTCATAGCAGCAGTTCAGACATTGCAGCTTGCTGAAATCAAATCAACATGAAGCAAGGGCAGAACTGCCTTATCAGCAGAAATAACAGTGGGAAACAAAGATATAAGGAATGTCTTTTTTTTTTTAGGGAATTAGTCATTTATGCATAAATGTTATCAGAGATAATTAAATCTTGTCAAAATGATTTGTTCAAACTACAAATCTCTAATGGTTCATTGTAGAGAGGCTGAACAACAAATAATTGCAAAATCTAAAAATGTCCGGAACAAGTGGCTACATGTTTGTAACCTGGACTCTTTCCAGAGGTCAGACAATTCTGATAAACTCTTTAGGTCAGTCTGGTTTTCGGTAATTGAACAAACGGTAATAAAACTTTTTTCATTACTTATTCACATTTTAAGACATACTTACCACAAGGTAAACTAGAGGCAAACGCCAGCAGTCCGGAAAGAAAAGCAAGATGATACATTCTGGATTACCTTAAGAAAATAAAAAGGAATGTAAAAAATAAAAATAAAAATAAAGCGGTTAGAATAATTATTTCGATGTCCCAGGGAGAATACAAATATTCAAAAGGAATAAATTCCATCCTTTGCAAAACTATAGTTAGTGACGTCATGTGAGCATATGACAAAATAATCAACGTTTGTGATCGTTTTTTAACATTAAAGAGTAATTTCGGTTACCTCTTGACAATGTAAGTCCTGTCCCGTAGTGAGGCAAGAACAGTCTCACCAGGCAAGGACAATAACACTTAAAAATCCCTTGTCACATGACCTGTCTGAGCTCCGCCCATACAGGAAGCTACTACCAAACACCCATAAACTATCTTGACGTTAATATATACTCTACATTACAAAGTGATATCTTGTTCTTAACTCTTCGGTGTATTATTGGTTGAGTTGGAATACTAATGGAGAAAGAAAACAACATTTTTGTCACACTTAATGTTCCACTCTTGGCGGGCTTTAAGACAACTCCAACTCCCAGGGTGCTTTGCGTGTTATAGAACATTAGCAACTCTTCCGGTGCATGTCACTCTTTGCTATCCTTAAATCCACTCTGCTTTGCAAACAGTTCATTCTGCGGGGACCAAGCGTTTGAGGGCTCGTTATTAGGTTAGTAATATTGTTCTTGTTGAGTCTGTTATCTTGCTATCTCAATGTGATTTACAACGTAAGAGAGTAGAGAGCTAGCAAAAGAAAACAACAGTCCAAATGAACACGAAGGGGCAGGGCAGATGCACGGTTTGTTTTACCTGCCACCCTCACAAAGTTGCTATTTAGCTCCTAGCAAAGATACTATTTCAAGTTATCCGTGTCATGTTCCAATATTAGCCTGCAGTGACGTAGTTTTCATGCGACAAAGCTAGAGTTGTATGGACAAATGTATGACTTGTTGTTATTACCACACTCCCAAGTTGCATAAATGTCCACTAAGCGCCTCAAAATTGGATATGTAATTATATGTCCATGTTTCCCCTCACACATGCCTTTTAAAATAATAATCTGGCCGACTGGACCATAATGCATCACTTGAGGCCCACAAGCAGTCAGGTGGGTTTGCTATCTACCATGTACACATTTTCTGGGCCCACAAGCCTACCCGAATTTGATCTTGGACATCCTAGTGCATCCGACCACCTGCAGAAGGGAGCAATGTCAAGCAAGTAAGGATTGTTTTGAGTTATTTTCATTTCATTTGCTAAACAACTTTCTGAAATCTGTGCAATAACTTTGTGTCTCTCAGCAGTTGGGAGGCGAGATGCCTGAGGAAGCACAGGAGGAGAGTGGATGATGAGTAAGTAAGAAAAATACTTACCATATTTTTCGGATTATAAATCGCTCCGGAGTATACGTCGCACCGGCTGAAAATGCACAATAAAGAAGGAAAAAAACATATATCTCCCCTAGAGGGGGGGTTCTCATAGTCATTCACATCGACGTCCCACTGGGGTGAGTTTTCCTTGCCCTTATGTGGGCTCTGTACCGAGGATGTCGTTGTGGCTTGTGCAGCCCTTTGAGACACTTGTGATTTATAATATATAAATAAACATTGATTGATATATGTCGCACTGGAGTATAAGTTGCATTTTTGGGGGAAATTTATTTGATAAAAATCCAACACCAAGAATAGACATTTGAAAGGCAATTTAAAATAAAGAATAGTGAACAACAGGCTGAATAAGTGTACGTTATATGACGCACAAATAACCAACTGAGAACGTGCCTGGTATGTTAACGACAAGAGTCATTCAAATAACTATATCATATAGAACATGCTATATGTTTACCAAACAATCTGTCACTCCCGATCGCTAAATCCGATGAAATCTTCCTCCCCGGTGTCGCCTCTGGTATGTCCTTTATTTCTGCTGCTCGATTGCCGTTCTTTGCTGCATATTTCACTACGTCCAGCTTGTAATCTGCAGTATATGATTTCCTTTTCGGTGCCATTTTTTTTCAGTTTTTATAAATTACCGCCAATGTTGATGTGATCCATTTTGATAGCTACGGCAGTAGCATATAGCAGTTAGCATCCCATGACACACAATGCACTTCTGCCATGACCCTCCCCCGCCGAATTCTTATCGGTTGACGTGTGAGTGACGATTGCTGACGTGTGTGTGACGATTGCTGCCATTTGCTTCGTCTCTTACGCGAATGAGATAAATAATATTATTTGATATTTTACGGTAATGTGCTAATAATTTCACACATAAGTCGCCCCGGAGTATATGTCGCACCCCCGGCCAAACTATGAAAAAAACTGCGATTTATAATCCGAAAAATACGGTACTCAACATGTTGTTAGAATGAGTCCTGAATTTCCTTTTTTTGTAACCTCTCAGAGGTTGCCTTGCCAAAAGAAGGAGATTAACAGTGGAGAGTGAACTGGACATTTCACCGGACTGGCCTGCGACAAAGAGCGGTCCTGCTTTGTGTACAACACAAGCCAACCGTGCTCCTCCACAGCCTTGTCCAACACCTTACACCCTGACTTCACTGCCGTCGTCCTCTGCTGTGTCCTCCTGCATGGAAGTAGAGGCTGCTCAGAGGAGGCTTCAAGAGATTGAAAACAGGTATGCAATTCAGCGACTTAACACTCAAAACGCAATACGGGTTGTACACAATCTATTCTGTGACGCTGATCGACATCCAGTTACATAGTTTACACCAGTGTTATTTAACTGGTGGCCTGGGAATGACGCCCATACCGGCACCCCCGAGTTCAGTTAAAAACTTGGGAAACAAACATTTTTACAGCACATTCCTAAAAATACAAGAGTGCACTTATTGTATAGATGAACTTGGACCACTGTAAACACATTGGCAGATCCTTGCATTGACATTTTAACACTGGGGTCCAAACTTTTGATTTACTTAACTGAGGCGTTCTTCCCTTTAAGTCCTCTCCTTTTTTTGTACTGTGATTTATGTAACTTACGGTGTTGCTGTAGCTCGCTTACTTCAAATGCAGTCAGTAGTCATATGTTGAACATCTTTTATTATACTAGTGGTGTTCCTCAAGGTTATATTTTAGTTCCTCTTATTTTCATAATTTGCCTGTTCAGTTCACTTTTTTGCAGCAGTTACTAAAAAACACTAAAGTGCTGCCATCGAGATGATCTTTGACTAGCTTTTTTGCGGAAGTTCCCTAAAAACTGCAGTGCCCTCCTGTAACTCTGAAAAACTAAATAGACCAACATTTAAATGTCTAGTGTAGATGATGCTGGTTCTCTAGAATATACAAAATAAGACTAATAGTGAAGGAAGAAGTCCGGCATCCTTGTCCTTACCTTTCCGGAAATGTGGCCCCAAAAACATCCATCCATCCATTTTCTACCGCTTGTCCCTTTCGGGCTCACGGGGGGTGCTGGAGCCTATCTTGGCTGCATTCGGGCGATACACCCTGGACAAGTCGCCACCTGTTGAATAGCCCAGTTTTACATTAAAGGCCTACTGAAACCCACTACTACCGACCACGCAGTCTGATAGTTTATATATCAATGATGAAATCTTAACATTGCAACACATGCCAATACGGCCGGGTTAACTTATAAAGTGCAATTTTAAATTTCCCGCCACACTTCCGGTTAAAAACGTTTTATTATGCTGATGTATGCGTGTGACGTCACGAGGACAAAGGAAGTATTCGGAGCCCGTAGAAAAAGCTCTGTTTTCATTTAATAATTCCACAGTATTCTGGACATCTGTGTTGGTGAATCTTTTGCAATTTGTTTAATGAACAATGGAGGCTGCAAAGAAGAACGTTGTAGGTGGGATCGGTGTATTAGCGGCTGGCTGTAGCAACACAACAAGGACTACTTACTTGGATATCAGACGCCTAGCCGATGCTAGCCGCCAAACCCACGGATGAAGTCCTTCGTCGCGCCGTCGATCGCTGGAACGCAGGTGAGCACGGCTGTTGAGGAGCAGATGAGGGCTGGCTGGCGTAGGTGGAGCGCTAATGTTTTTATCATAGCTCTGTGAGGTCCGGTTGCTAAGTTAGCCTTAGCGTCGTTAGCAACAGCATTGTTAAGCTTTACCAGGCTGAGAATTATAAACCATGTAGTTACATGTACATGGTTTAATAGTATTGTTGATCTTCTGTCTATCCTTCCAGTCAGGGATTTATGTATTTTGTTTCTATCTGCATTTGAGAACGATGCTATCACGTTAGCTCAGTAGCTAAGTGTGTCACCGATGTATTGTCGTGGAGATAAGTCACTGTGAATGTCCATTTCGCGTGCTCGACTCTCATTTTCAAGAGGATATAGTATCCGAGGTGGTTTAAAATACAAATCCGTGATCCACAATAGAAAAAGGAGAGAGTGTGGAATCCAATGAGCCAGCTTGTACCTAAGTTACGGTCAGAGCGAAGAAAGATACGTCCTGCACTGCCTATAGTTCTTCACTCTAACGTTCCTCATCCACAAATCTTTCATCCTCGCTCAAATTAATGGGGTAATCGTCGCTTTGTCGCTCCGAATCTCTCTCGCTCCATTGTAAACAAAGGAAAATTGTGAGGAATATTACCTCCTGTGACGTCACGCTACTTCCGGTACAAGCAAGGCTTTTGTATCAGCGAGCAAAAGTTGTGAACTTTATCGTCGATTTTCTCTACTAAATCCTTTCAGCAAAGATATGGCAATATCGCGAAATGATCAAGTATGACACATAGAATGGATCTGCTATTCCCGTTTAAATAAAAAAAAATCATTTCAGTAGGCCTTTAACATTAAAAAAACATAGAAAATAAAAATAATTTGTTCCAGGTTCTGAAACTGCCGCTACCTTAAAACCCTACTGTTGATGCTCTTCCATAGGTAAAACTAGTCATTTCCAAGTACTATGAGGTACTATCTCTAGTAGCAGGTCAGCCAGGGTTCCAAGTGTGCCATAGTGGACACTTAGTGATGGAGCAGTCTTTATAGAATTTCAGGACACACAGTTAGAAATGACAAGAATCAACGCATGTAATTAACTTACCAAGGTGCTGTGCGTTAGTTCTTGAAGATGCAGTATGACACTCAAGTCGGCACGTCCCTGCGGTGGTCCACTTTTCATTCTCATCTTGAATAAAACTGGTCTCCTGGTGATAGCGAGCAGCCGCATGCCATGAAAACCATCAATCTCCATTATTAAGATGTCTTATCTATTCATTTTGGTTTAATCCCTGGAAAAAAAAAGTGACTGTTTCAAAACCACTAAAATTGTCCCTAATATTGTCTGCACGGTATAAGTAAAAGTTAGGAGTCCTTCAGGTCATGTGTGGCTGCAGCGGTAATATCAGAACCTCTTCCAGGTGCAGGCAGGCTGTATGACAGATGAAAGAGGCTAGTCTCCTCAACTTTTTCCATCCTTATAAAATGACTAAATGGGCTGTTTGGGAATGCTTCACCTGCCTAAAAAATGCTGACTTATCCCATCGTGCTAAACGTGCTTGCAGACATGGCAGCAAGAGAAAGGCAACTCATTGACCAGGATCTACGGGCCCACAAACAATCGCTGTATGCTATATTTAGGGTAATGTCAAAACTGTCTTTACATGACTACTCTTTGCTTCTGGCATTAGTGACACAAATACTAACTTGTTACTCAGGATGATATAGCATGCTAGCACCAGCTAGTTAACATGATGCAAAGAATAGAAGCACATGTATAATATGTTTTACTTATACTCTAAAATAAAGTTACAATTGAGGCAGCAAATTAATCAAAACTAATCAAATACACACGTCAACAACTCCAAAACGCACTCCCGAGCATGTCTCCAAAACATGTTGAGATTCAGTTTTAAAATCCTGGCTATATTTTTTTTTAAATCTTACCACAAAATGTATTTTCAGCAATTATTAATGTTGTGATCTTCTTCAGCCACTTAGTGATTGCATTTACAGTATTGCTGTTTATTGGTTCCGAACATGAACGCGATAAATTAATTTCCGCAAAGTAGGAATTGTTAATTTGGAATATATTTTTACAGCTACAGCATGAAAAACGTTTTACTACCTTCTAAATATAATTGTCAACATAACATATGCCCTCTGGACATTAAATAACACCCCCTAGTCACCTTTACACTCTTTCAATCCAATATACACTCTTTCAATCCAATATACACCCATTCTTCTTTTCCCATTCCTATTTGCAGCACCTCTCAAGCTCCATCAGGTTGGATGAGAAGCATTGGTTTTCATCCAGGATGTCTCTGTACATTGCTGCATTAATCTTAGTCTAGTCAGGGAGGTGACAAGAACCCAATGGTCACTCTGTCTGAGCTACAGCATTCCTCTGTGGATAGAGGAGAACCTTCCAGAAGGACAACCATCTCTGCATTCACCAATCAGGCCTTTAGACTTAGACAAACTTTAATGATCCACAAGGGAAATTGTTCAACACAGTAGCTCAGTTACAATGATGGAAAGTGTAAGGATCGAAAGGACAATGCAGGTATAAATAGACTAATATAGCTATAAAAAAAATCTAACATATATACAAATATATACATATGTGTACAGAATAATTTATATACAGATATATTATATTATGTCTATAACATATATACAATATAAACCAATGACCATGTACAATATTACAGTATATACGGTATATATGACAGCAGCAGCATAAAATAGAGAGTAGGTCCAGCAGGAAATAGAAATAGACATTATAAACATTATAAATAAAGAGAAGTAGCTATCATGTCAGGTGTCAGGTAATAGGCAGATGTCATCTATTGCTGTATGGTGAGTGATTATACAGCTGGATGGAGTACGGAATGAAGGAGTTCTTGAATCGCACAGTGCGGGAAGGAAGTTGAAGGAGCCTGTTGGAGTATGAGCTCTGTTGTCCCTTAATTGTCAGGTGGAGTGGGTGGGCAGGATTGTCCATGATGGCGAGCAGATTGTCCCGTGTCCTCCTGTCCCTCACTGACACAAACGCCTCCAACTGCGTGCCAATAGTTTGGCCGGCTTTCCGGATCAGTTTATCAATCCGGTTTGAGTCCCTTTTGCTGGTGCTGCTCCCCCAACAAACCACTGCAAAGTACAGGGCACTGGCCACAACAGACTGATAAAATATCTCCAACAGCTTGCTGCACACATTAAAGGACCTAAGCTTCCTCAGGAAAAATAGTCTGCTCATGCCCTTCTTGTAAACAGCTTTGCAGTTGTCCTTCCAGTCCAGTCTGCTGTTCAAGTGGACTCCCAGGTACTTGTACTGCTCCACTACTGCCACCTCCCGGCCCTGGATCTTGACGGGCTCCACAGGGGTCACTCTCTTCCTGAAGTCGATGACCAGCTCCTTGGTCTTGTCCACATTAGGACCAGATGGTTCGCCTGAGACCACTCCACAAAGTCAGCGATCAGTGTCCTGTACTCCAATTCCCGTCCCTCTGCGATACACCCGACCACAGCAGAGTCGTTAGAGTATTTCTGCAGGTGGCAGGACCTGGAACTATACTGGAAGTCTGAGGTGTACAGGGTGAACAGGAAAGGAGACAGGACGGTCCCCTGTGGCGCTCCTACACCACTGACCACAGTACCCGACAGGGAGCTCCCCAGTCGCACAAACTGGGGCCTGTCAGACAAGTAATCAGTGATCCAGGAGACAATGGATGAACTGACACCCATCCTGAGCAACTTGTCACTCATCAGAATTGGCTGAATGGTGTTAAAGGCACTGGAGAAATCAAAAAACATGATCCTCACAGTGCCCTTCCCACCATCAGGTGAGAGTGAGCATGATGCAGCAGGTAGATAACAGCATCGTCCACTCCTACATGGGGCTGATATGCAAACTGTAGAGGATCCAGGGAAGGCGCCACCAGTGGTCTCAGCTGATCCAGCACAAGCCTCTCGAGGACCTTCATGACCTGGGAAGTCAGGGCAACAGGTCTGAAGTCATTTGAGCCCGATGGGATGGGCTTCTTGGGCACCGGCGCTATGCAGGATGTTTTCCATAGCACTGGTATCCGTTCTAGCTTCAGACTCAGGTTGAAGATGGAGTGCAGGATCCCAGTTAGCTGAGCGGCGCAAGTCTTCAGGACCAAGGGGTTGACTCGGTCAGGGCCTGCTGACTTAGCTGGATTGACTCTCTCCAGCTGCCGTCTTACAAGTCCAGGTGTCAGACACACCGGGCTGGCTTTCTCAGTGGGGGTGGAAGTGGGGGAGGGGAGTGGGAGGGGGGAAAGAAACGGCTGTGGCAGGTAAAAGAGAAGGAGTTAGTGTGTTGAAGTCCAGGGGAGGTGTGAGAACAGGAGTAGTGGGGGGAGGGCCAGTAAGGGGTGTATTGCTAAATCTATTGAAAAACAAATTCAGCTCGTTGGCTCTATCTACACCCCCATCCAGCAGTTTGGCTTTATTGTTGAAGCCTGTGATGGCCTTCATACCCTTCCAAACCTCACAAGTGTTGTTCTGTTGGAGTTTAGCTTCAAGTTTCCTTCTATAGAGGCTTTGCAGTCACGTGATTTTATCACGTGACTTTGTGTTACGCCGCCATCTTGCCGGTCAACCGGTCAGCTCGTTCCTACGTGTTCGTACAGATTCAGTTTGATTTCTGTGCTACATTTTCACCGATTTCATCCGAATTATGGCTGATTTGCTATCCAATGAAGTTGTGCATTTGGATGAAGAGTCCAAGAAACGTTACCGAGAGAAGTTGAACCTTGTTGGCACAACGGGTCCGTACCTTTTACCGAGAAGCATGCTAAAATCACCTGAGCATTTTGCAACAGCCGACCTGCCTGATCTCTCATATCCAGACATTTATAATTACCTCGTCGATTCACCATCTACGTACACTGGAAAGGACCTTAAGGCATACAAGAGTCTGGATGCCTACAAGTATTTTACAGCAGGTTTTGTTCATGATGGGCTGATATGGCAGATTCCAAACAAGAATCGATTTCTTCTCATGACCAAGGTAAGGAAAAAGCACACACAGAAGAGCCTACTGTCTGTTTACAAATCCGTGTGGCAGTAACAGTGTGATTGTGAAAAAACTACTGAAGTGATTCTAATGAAAACTCACATTGTTAAGCTGCCTTGCTGCTCTTGCTGCCTTTCTAAAAATGCACCCAGCATTTTCAACAATCATATTTGTATCATCCCATATTGTATTATTTCACATTTTGTGAAACAAATCAGGGGTGAATAGTTTGTTTACATACCTGATATGAAGTGTTCATTGCATATCCTTGTGTAAATCGTAGGTTTCCATCGTTCAGACAAATCGCCGCAATCCATTTATCGCGTTTTTTGATGTTTGCCGGGAATCTATAGAAGCTAAGATTTGGTTTATCGCCTCGTCTATTGCTACATCCAACAGCACAGCAGGTTTCAGGTGCTGTGCCTGAAAACGCACCCCTGCCGTAGAATGCACCCCCTGACGTGGGAGCGCGCTTACTTCACTCGTTTCGAAAAGTATATCTAAACTCAGCTTTAATGACTGAAGTGACTGAAATCGCCTCTTTCGGTTCCAAGCTCAAATAGCAGCAGATCTAACAAGAAAGCGTGTGTGAGTCGTTGACCGGCACTGAACTGGTGACTGGCAAGATGGCCGCCAAACTAATGCCACGTCAGCTGCAAAGCCTCTATAGGCATCTTTCCCCTCTTGAAGCTGAACTTTGAGCTGCCACTGAATCCTCTTCAACTCGTCCCTATCACCGGATCTGAAGGCTCGCTTTTTTTTATTTAGCAGCACCTTTAGCTGGCTGGTGATCCAGGGCTTGTTATTTGGGTAACAGTGGACAGTTTTTGTAGGGATGATGGAGTCCTCACAGAAATTGATGTACTCAGTGATGCAGTCTGTGATGTTGTCAATATCTGTCCCGTGAGGCTTACAGGGTACTTCCCAGTCTGTAGTCTCAAAGCAGTCTTGTAAGGCTATGCCCGCCTCAATACTTCTCATTTGCACTGATTTAGTTGAGATGGGCTGCCTCCTCACAGCAGGAACGTAATGCGGTGTTAAAAGCACCAGATTGTGATCGGACCGTCCCAGGGGGGGCAGGGCAGTGGCTCTGTATGCGTCTTTTGAATTAGCATACAGTAAGTCCAGAGTTTTATTTTCCCGTGTTGCACAGTGGACATATTGATGGAAAGTGGGTAAAATAGAGTCCAGAGAAACATGATTAAAGAGAATGAGGGCATCGGGATGTTTGGTCTGTTGCTTAGCAACAGCGGCGTGAATGGTGTCACAAGCAGCAGTTTCGTCAGCAGAAGGAGGAACATACACTCCAATGAAAATTACAGAAGTAAATTCCCTTGGCAAATAATATGGCCGAATTCCAACAGCCAGAAGTTCAATGTCCGGCGTACAAACACACTCCTTTACAGTAATATGTCCAGGATTACACCACCTCTCGTTCACCAAGATGGCAATCCCTCCGCCTTTTTTCTTACCGCTCAGGAGTGTGCTTCTATCCGCCCGTGAGGTTGTGAAGCCGGGTAGAGACGCGCTGTGGTCCGGGAAGTCCGTGTGTAGCCAAGTCTCCGTAAAGCACATGATGCTGCACACGGCGTACTCCTTTTGAGTTCGGGCGAGCCCAAACAATTTGTCCAATTTGTTCGCCAAAGACCGCACGTTCCCTATGAGGACAGAGGGGATTGCAGGCTTAAATTTCCTTCTGCGCTCCTTCATCTTTATGCCAGCAAGGCGTCCCCTGCGCTTTTTCCGTAGTTCCACGGGAAGGTCCGGCCGCGTTCCCCATAGCGCTGGTAAGGAGAGCGCAAACAGCTCTTCGCGTGTGTAAACAAAAGGTCTGCTGCTCCGCTGATCAAAGCCAAACACAAAACGTCCCGAAAAGAAAAAGAAAAGTAACGAAAACACACAAAAGCGCCCAAGAACCATAATTAGTGGTTTATGGAAGGTAAGAGATTTAAAAAAGGCAAAAAAAGTCAAGAATAATACCAAAAATAAAGTAAAATAAAAGGAATTCAAAGGAGCTACTGTGATGTGCTGCCACTCTTCCAGGCGCACTCTACACGATATGGTATATGGTATAGTGGCCAGACGGAAGCAATTTCCTTGTAAGATTGGCCAAAATGCACCTGAAGACTCCATGAGAAACAATATTTTCTGGTCTGATGAGACAAATATTTAGAAGAAACCAGGCACCGCTCATCACCAGGCCAATACCATCCCGACAGTGAAGCATGATGGTGGCAGCATCATGCTCTGGGGATGTTTTTCAGTGGCAAGAACTGTTCAGTTCACTTTCAGTTTACTGTGAAACTTGTCAGGATAGAGAGAAAGATTAATGCAGCAATGTACAGAGACATCCTGGATGAAAATCAATACTTCCCATCCAATCTGATGGAGCTTGAGAGGTGAGGTACAGAGGAACGGGCAAAACTGCCCAAAAATAGGTGTGTGAGGTATATTTATATAGCGCTTTTTCTCTAGAGACCCAAAGCGCGTTATACTGTGAAACCCAGTATCTACAATTTAAGCTACATTTAAACCAGTCTGAGGGGCACTGGGAGCAAGGGTATTGTGTCTTGCTTACGAACACAATGGCAGTGACGAGGATGGCAGAAGCTGTAATTGAACCTGGAACCCTCAAGCTGATGGCACTGCCGGTCTACCAACTGAGAGACGGCATCCCCAAGCTTGTGGCATCATATTCAAAAAGACTTGAGGCTGTAATTGCTGCCAAAGGTGCATCAACAAAATATTGAGCAAAAGCTGGGAATACATGTGATTTTATTTAAAGTCAAAATGAAAAACAAAACAAAAAACTTCACCTTGTCATTATGGAGTATTGTCTGTAGAATTTTGAGAACAAAAAATAATGTATTCCATTTTGGAATTAGGCTGTAACATAACAAAATGTGAGAAAAAAAATGAAGCGCTGTGAATACTTTCCAAATGCGCTATAGCAGGGGTCACCAACCTTTTTGAAACCAAGGGCTACTTCTTGGGTACTGATTAATGCGAAGGGCTACCAGTTAGATACACACTTAAATAAATTGCCAGAAGTAGCCAATTTGCTCAATTGACCTTTAACTATATGTTATTATTAATAATTAATGATATTTATCTTTGTGGAAACACTGATCATCTTAATGATTTCTCACAATAAATATATATAGAAACAGATAAATATCAATATGCAACACTTTATTTTTATATTTTCTCTAAGTGCACATTTTTCAAATTGAACATTTTCAAATGATCACTTCTAAGACAGTCTTGTGAAATCACAATATCCCATTTTAACTAGCTAGCCACTAACATTTTTTAACAAATCATGAATTACTTTGCACCATGTTTGTACAAATAATAACTCATGTAAAATACAAAAGTAAACTCTCAAATTTTTAAATCATGTCACACTTTGAACTGGACACCAAATCTGTTATCTGTTTCTTTGTCAGTTAGTGGGAAGCCTGGCATTGCATGCTGTTAACTAGTGTGTTGTACTCTGGTGTGTAACTTGACACTGCAACTCTGAGTGAGTCTTGCAGATGTGCATCAGTGAGGCGTGTTCTGTGTTTGTTCTTGATGAAGTTCATGTCAGAAAAGGCTGATTCACAAAGATAAGATTTTTCCTCATTGTTTGCGGAACCTTCTTAATCTTTTGGACATATTTTCACAGCAATCTGGCCTTAAGCTTAATTATGATAAATGTAAAATGTTAAGGATCGGAAATCTAAAGGGAACGTCCTTTCGAATGGAATGCAAAGTGCCTGTTTTGTGGACAGATGGACCAGTTAACATACTTGGTGTTGTTGTCCCAGAAAATCTGGAAGATCTAGGCTCAGTAAATTATGATAATTGACTAAGAAAGCTGGACAAAATTATGCAATTATGGAAAGGGAAATCCCTAACCTTGTATGGTAAAATGTCTATTGCCAACTCGTTAATTATTCCTCAATTTATTTATTTGTTTTTGTCATTACCAGCTCCATCACAAAACTTTTTTAAGATTTATGAGCAGAGGGTCTTCGATTTTGTCTGGAACGGCAAACCAGAAAAGATTAAATGAAATGTTTTGTACAAAGAGTATGAATATGGGGCCCTGAAACTTCTCAACCTTGAAGCTATGTGTCTGTCTTTAAAAGCATCAATTGTTCCAAAGATGTATTTAAACATTGAGTGGTACACAAATGTCCTGTTGGACAAAAAACATGTACTGTATCAAAATAAATTGTATCCTTTTTTACAAGTGATCCCCTCCCAGAGAGTCTGCTGGGAAACATGGCGGGGTTCATAAAGGAAACAATCCTCTCATACTGGTGTTTTCAATTTTATGTGCCAGAAAAAAGAGACGATATTTTGCAGCAGATAATATGGATGAACTCTAATATTGTAATAGATGGAAAGCCTTTCTTTTGGAAAAATATGTTTGAAAGAGGAATCATTTTTGTCAATGATATTATCAATGAGAATGGTAAAATTATGAAGTATGATGAATTTAGAGCTATGTATGGTGATGCTTGCTCAAGCTTTTCATTTTATCAACTAACTGGAGTAATTGGGAAAAGATGGAAACAAATAATTAATTATGGAACTACTAAATTATTAGTTTGTAAACCTCTAATAAGAAATTCTAGTTGGCAAAAAGGAACTAAAATAAATAGAAAAATATATAATTTTTATTTAATAAAGAAATCTTTGAAGGCTGCCTCATACAACACAAATGGAAAATGGGAGGACTTTTTTGACTGCCCGTTGCCATGGGATGCCATATTCAAACTAATCTATAAAACCACTATCGATGTGCAAAATCGTTATTTTCAAATTAAAATTATTTATAACTTCTTACCCACAGGGAAAATGTTAAAATTATGGAATATGACAGAGTCAGACGATTGCCGATTTTGTTGTCAGGAGCCTGAATCCACCCTGCATTTGTTTTGGTATTGTCATATTTTGTCTTCGTTTTGGGTGGAAGTTGAAAAAATGTGTTTAAGGATTGGTTTGTTTATGAAGCTTAATGTGGTTCCTGTTATTTTAGGAGAGTTCATTGACAATCATGATTTAGTCAATTTAATTATAGTACTCGGTAAAATGTTTATTTTTAAGGCCAAAAACAGATATTCACTTAGTATTACTTTCTTTAAAACATTTATTCAGTATTTTCTAACTTTAGAAAGTTACATGGTTGAAAACGATAATGATGCCAAAAAACATTAAAAAAAAGATGAGAAGTCCTCAATTATGTTTATAGATTATATGATATCTGTTGTTGTGTTCCCTTATTTGAGTGACCTGGACATAATCTGGACTGTACATAAATGCTTATTTTGAAAATGTAATTTTGTTTATAAATTATATGCAATCTGTTGTGTTCCCTAATTTTTTTCTGTGTACATGAATGAAGGTGTGTGTTGCTGAGTCCGACTTGGACATTATCTGGACTGGGCCTGGTTTAAAAAACCCTTTAAACAAATCTAATTTCATTGACAACCTGGTCTGTTGAAGATAAGGCCCTTTTTTAAAAAATAAAATAAGATAAATAAATAAAAAACATTTTCTTGGATAAAAAAGAAAGTAAAACAATATAAAAATAATTACATAAAAAATAGTAATTAATGAAAATGTTAGTGGACCAGCAGGCTATACAATCATGTGTGCTTCAGGGACTGTCCCTTGCAGATGTGTTGTCTATGTTGTGGGAACCAGAATATTGGTAGCAGAAAGAAATAACCCCTTTTGTGTGAGTGGGTGTGGATGAGTGTGCATGGGGGAGGTTGTTTGGGTTGATGCACTGATTGAAAGTGTATCTTGTGTTTTTTCTATGTAGATTTAATTTAAAAAAAAAAAAAAAAAATTAATTTTTTTTTTTTTTTTTTTTTTAGAACAGGCCCGCGGGCGACTCATCTGGTCCTTACGGGCGACCTGGTGCCCGCAGGCACCGCGTTGGTGACCCCTGCGCTATAGTAATACTGACTGAGGCTGAGCCAATCAGTGGCCACGATACTGAACAGCGTGGCTGATTGGTTTGGGCTCCTCTAGTGGCCAATACTATTGTAGGATTAAAAACAAAATGGTGTTCATTTAGCCATTTTTATAATTGAAATTCTTAACTTATGACCCCAAAATTTGTAGAATATACTTTAAAAAATATCCCAAAAATATCTGATGTGGTGAAGCTGCAATGTGCAAGAGATGACTATATTGCCATTTATTTTTATTTTTTTACAAAGTAAATATTCATGTTACTTGAGTTGCAGGTATAGCAACAGTAGACTGCATTAACTGCGCTTTATCATTTCTGTAAAAAAATGCAGTTATTCTAAACACATTCTTCTGTTTATCATGTTCTTTTATATTGTTTAAAAAAGGTTTAGCTGAAAAGTAATTTTTCAAAGTACCTAATTTAGAGCTGTAATAATACCATCAGAATCTCATGCCTAACCACAGCTGTAGTGGTTGTATTATCTTAGCAATATTATACCAATTATTGTAAACTCAAAGTGTCACGTGAGAACATAATTAAGATGACTATGATCTGTCATTGGACAGAATAACGCTGGAGGATGACGACGAGGATGAAGATCTTGACGTGGAGCCGGCCCAAAGAAGGCCGGTGCTGGTCATCTCCGACAGTCTAAAGGAAGGCCTGCAGCGCGGCATCACTGACATCCTCCCCCACACAGTAGCTCAATCTGTGTATGTTCTTGAAAAAACGCTCTTGAAATATTTGCCAAACACGTTGGTCCACATTCATTCTGTTCTCCTTTATACGTTTAGGAGCCAGTCCTGCATGGAGCTGGTGTTGTGGCGGCCACCAGAAGACCCCTTTTGTCGCAGACTTAGAGGTTCCATACAGAAACAAAGGAAACAGACAGTCTCCAGACATCCTCATACTCCGTGCCCCTCCCCCGCCCCTCACAGTCCCCTCACTGCGCTTGCAGACACACACTCTCATCTCTACAACTTTCCAGTCGCACAGAGCTGTGGAGAGGAGGACATGGAAATGTAAGAGTGGAACTGGCTGCCCGGACTTGTTTGGACATGTCACGCTTGGTACTAAATTGGTCACTTGGAATTGTTGCCTTCGACCTTAGCTTCTGTCACTTTTGGTTACATGACTATAATCCCAGTATGAAGTAACACCCTGACCTGGTATATTCATGTAACCCACTTTCAGCTTGTTTCACCATAGAAAACTCAGCTTCAGCTTTATGAGTACTAATCAATATAAACATTTGCCAAAGCCTGGTTGACGTTGCACTAATAGGCTGTTTCTCAGTAGGTGTTCCTTGTTAATCAGCAATTCATTTTTCTACCATTTTGACATTGTTATTCCTCCGTGTTCATAAATGCTAATGTGCATGGCTTTGTTCAAGAGCGGTATTTGTTGTGGTTGAAAGACAATCTTTCTATATTTCTCGAAAGACACCTTGATTATTTTCAAACGCGTTCCCTTTGTATTTGTTTTACAATTAAATCAATAAAGTTGATTAAATGTTTATTTGGAAAGATCACTTCAAATGTACAATTTCAACAAGTAACTTTTATGACCATACAAATAAGACCTTTTATGAGGTTTTCTGACGTCTCCTGTTAAATCTGCAAACCTTGAGCCATAAAGCATTGACACATAGAAAAATGCAGACGACAACTAAACCTTTGGTTGTGTCATTTGTCACTGTGACCTGCTTGTTAAGCTGTTATCTTTAGCACACAAAACGAGGAATGATTCATTTCTTATGAAATGCAAAACGTGTTCAAGAAATAGTGCATGTGGTGCCCTTAACTTGAGACTGCCTTAATGGACAAGGGACTCTGAATTCTCCCCACTATCTTGAAGTGTGTGCTGTAAAAGAAAACAAATGGATGGATAATTTGCCTTACTTTCTGTAACATAATCACCATTTGTTAAAAATACATTTTGTCGGTTCTATCAGAAAAGCAACGATGACAAATGTGACTATTCTTAGTATTCACAAAAAGCAAATGGGGTTGTTTAAAGTTATCTCTCGACTGACTAATTCACAGTGTGCAAGAAATGCAAAAAAGAATGCACATATAAAATGGGACGAGCAACGGCATAACTTTTAAAGACCAAAACTCACTGTAGGTAGGCAGGGTCCTGTCTTCACAGGTGTTGGCCTACATGTCTGGTTCTCTACACGGAGCTGCTTGACTCTGCTCTGCAAGTAATGTACAAGTTTTAACGAGGCCACGTCTGACGGGACATGGGGTGCGGCAGCATAAACGCAGGTGGAGTACTTGGAATACAGAGCATCCTGATGCTGATGGGAAAAGGACAAGAGGTGTATAGAAATAAAATGAACATATTCAAGGGTGTCATTTATGCAAACAGTAGAATGGTACCTTTGTGCTAAGCCTCGTCTGACCATCCGACTTTTGCGTCTCCTCTTGTATATTTGATGGTTTTCTTAAAAAAGAAAAAACACATTTTAAACACGAGTGACAATTGCTTTAAAACAGGGCTATTCAACTAAATTATTCTCGGGGCCACATTTCCAGAAAAGTAAGCATCCTCTAGAGAGGACATTTAATTTTGGTCTATTTCTTTTGGCAGAGTTACCGGAGCGCTCTGCGGTTTTAAAGAACCTACTGAAAAAAAGATACGCAGTCATCTCTATGACAGCACTCAATTGCTGCAAAAATGTGAGTCCTTTCACAAGTTTTTTGTACATAACTCACATGCCACCAGTTGGAATAGCAATTTTGATGAGGAAAAAGAGAGGACCCAAAATGGACCCTTGAGGAACACCACGAGTAACTACAGTTGAACAAATGGCTACTGACTGTATCTGAAGAAAAACAAGCCACAGCAACACCTTAGTTACATAAATCACATGCCAAAAAAAAATTGTTCCTGACGAAAAGGAAGTGACCCTAAAGGGGGGGCTTGATGAACGCCTCAATTATGTAAATCACAAGTTTGGACCCCAGTGTTCATGTTTGCTCGTAGTGTTTAAATGTCAAAATTTTGTACCTGTGCTCCATGTTTGCTATCAACCTGTGCGGTCAATTTGCATGATGCCTTTAAATTATTTCTTGAGGCTAGCATTTACATTACACACACAAATCTCATCAGTATTGCTAGGTATTCCCACCTGGATCAGCAAAAAAAATTTAGTGTGTACAGCAGGGATATTCAAATAAATTGTTTTTGGGGCTACATTTCCTGAAAGCTAAGGACCAGGGGGCTTAGACATCTCCCTTCAATAGTATTCTCATTTTGAGAACCAGCATCATACGTAGGAGACTTTTGTTTTTGGTCAATTTATTTTAATCACTTGCAAATTTCTTCAGAACATAGCCCTGTTAAGCAAAATCGCAGGCCTTCAGGAGGTTAAAATGCCAATACAAGGATATGCCAATGTGTTTACTATGGTCCAAGTTCCTTTATATAACAGAAAAACTCTGGTGTTTTTAGAAATGTGTTGCAAAAGTGGCCCCATGCCACCAGTTGAATAGCAGTGCTCTACAAGGTTGGTTGACTATGGACTAATCAGCTTATCAGTGAGTGAGGGTGAGATCATGCTGGTTAGAATCAGTTCAGTATTAGTATCCAGCTATTCTTCTCCCTATACATAATTTACCTGCCCTTTAATAACTTTGTCCTGCACCTGAGGGATGGCAAACAGATTAAAGCAAAATCAAAATATTTTAAAATAATAATACAAGTACAGATGTCCGATAATATAGGCCTGCCGATATTATCGGCCGATAAATGCGTTAAAATGTAATATCGGAAATTATCGGTATCGTTTTTTTAATTATCGGTATCGGGTTTTTTTTATTTTCTTTTTTTTATTAAATCAACATAAAAAACACAAGATACACTTACAATTAGTGCACAAACCCCCATTTACACTCATTCACACAAAAGGGTTGTTTCTTTCTGTTATTAATATTCTGGTTCCTACATTATATATCAATATATATCAATACAGTCTGCAAGGGATACAGTCCGTAAGCACACATGATTGTGCGTGCTGCTGGTCCACTAATAGTACTAACCTTTAACAGTTTATTTTACTAATTTTCATTAATTACTAGTTTCTATGTAACTGTTTTTATATTGTTTTACTTTCTTTTTTATTCAAGAAAATGTTTTTAATTTATTTATATATTTTTTTTTTTTTTTTTTTTTAAAGGACCTTATCTTCACCATACCTGGTTGTCCAAATTAGGCATAATAATGTGTTAATTCCACGACTGTATATATCGGTATCGGTTGATATTGGTATCGGTTGATATGGGCATCGGTAATTAAAGAGTTGGACAATATCGGATATCGGCAAAAAGCCATTATCGGACATCCCTAAATACAAGTTAATATGGTCAATGAGGGTCTTTCTTTCCAGACTGTCATTAATTTTAAAGCTCCTAAAATAAATATAAACGAATACAATCAATCATGTAACTACACATTGTACTGTGTACAGTTTGATTGGGTTATGCCTTCAGTTATGTGTGGTGAGTGTAGAAGAGCAGAATAGCAGGAGTTTTTGAAACACTTTGCTATGTCACCTTTCCAGTTCGGCGGTCAACTCTTCCTCAAACTTGCAGGCCAGACGAGCAGTGGTCTGTTCTTTCCACTGAGACATGTTCCTCTGGATCTGCCTCAGCTCCATGTCTTTGGCCTCCAGCTGCTTGCGAAGAGAGGCCTCCAGCCCTCCGTCACTTGTAAAAAAACATTTCAGACTGCTCAGCTCCTCAATGTGCTCCTGGGTCGACGAGACAGGACATTTGATATAAATAAAAAAAACAAAAAAAAAACATGACTTCTCTTTGTGATGAGACCTGAATGAGACGTTCCTTCAGAGAATCCAAGACTAGGTTTCGCTCGGTCCTCAACTGTTGCCTCTGAATCCTTATCTCTCGTTCCTGAAAGAAACCCATCTAGGCTTTAGCATGAACTAATCACTCTGTCAAAACTACAGTATATACCTTGTCTTTAAGCAGCTGCTCACTGCTTTGCTTCAGCGTATCCAACTCCTGATGCAGATGCTTCAAGGGGTCTTCTAGAGACTTCAGGTAGGTGATAGCCTCATCTATGGTAGGGCTGTTGCATGCAAACCATTAGTTGTTTGCAATCTGAACTCTAAGAGGGGAAAGTATACCTGGGAAGGAGCTTTAGTGTATTTTGTTTGCCACCACTTTGCTCCATTAAGAGGTGGAGATGCTCACACTCAGCCACCAACTCCTGAGCCCAAACCCTGATCTGCTGCTCCTGTTCAGCTTTGGCTTCATTATGGCTTATATCCTTCTCTTCAAGCATCTGGTGCATCTTTGCAGCTTCTCCCTTTGCCAGCAGAGCAGCCTGCTCCAGCTGAAGCACAGTCCTCCCACTCTTCTGCGACAGACTCACACCCTTTTAGCTTACTTACCACTCACAATCATTTCTGTCTACACAGAAATGATCTCGTACCTGCAGCATGTGTTTCTGCAACCTCTCCATCTCGGCCTGGTGCTCCTCCTTCAGTGACCTGAGCAGAGACTCGTGCTCTCGCTGCTGTACAATTCGCTCACCCTCCAGCTCTTGGACTCTCTTAGGAGACAATCATACAAGAATTAGATAAAAATAGTATCTAAGAAAGTACAGTGACAAGACATTGCTGAGAGTCATCTTACACGTTGCATCTCTGTCACTTTGTCCTGAAGAGTCAGTACATTTTTCTGTTCTTGCTGCATCTCACTCCTTGCGCTTTCCAGGCTCTTCCTATTCTGCTCTTCCAGTAAACTACAGTGAAAGTGCACAGCTTCCATCTTCTCTAATTCCCACTTCCTCCTCTCCTCTTCTATGGCCTTGTGCACCTGAAAGCAGAGTGTTTATTTCATGAAACAATTAACAGGTCTGTCTAATAATTGCCAACAGGACGCTATACGTGAAGCTAGGTAAACACAGGTCTACAGCTCAAAATATGTCTTGCGGCGTGCCCCAGGAATCAACACTAGCACCTGAATTGTTCAATATCTATGTAAACAACATTTGTAAAGTACCAAAAGACTTAAAGTTACAGACAATACGACTGCATTTTGCTCAGGAGACAACACACAGAAGCAAATAATAGTAGTAGAAATTGATAACTTAAAAGGATGGTTTGACAAAAACCTTGAACTTAAGGAACACTAAAAATAATACTATTTAGAAACATGAGGAAAGTCAGTCAAACACAAAAAGACAGTGTAGAATGGACAGGGTAAAATACATCACATTTTTAGGTGTAATAATTGATGTTAACATGAACCTGAAATCCATCCATCCCTCCATTTTCTACCGCTTGTCCCTTTCGGGGTCGCGTGGGATGCTGGAGCCTATCACAGCTACATTCGGACGTTAGGCGGGGTACACCCTGGACAAGTTGCCACCTCATCGCAGGACCAACACAGATAGACAACATTCACACTCACATTCACACTGGAAATTCCATATAAAAATATACAACAAAAGGAAGCAAGAAATACATCAATATTGAACAAAACAAAATATGTTCTGGACCAAAAATCACTATTCTCCTATTCTCTATTGCTCACTAGTGTTACCATATCTGAATTAATGTGTAGAAATAACTACAAAAATAATATGCATCATATTACCGTATTACAAAAGAGGTCAGTTAGAATAATACATATTAGTAATATAGAACATTCAAATATTTTATTTATTGAATCAAAAATATAGAAATTCAATCATTGCAAACAGCTAAAATGATGTAAAAAATAACACTCAGCTGCTACCCAAAAAAGAATAACAATTCCATCCATACATTTCCTACCGCTTATTCTCTAATAATTCTTCTCAATAAAAAAGGAAAAATATAATCTTAGGGAAAGAATTCACATGAATTAAATTAAATTATGGAATAGATTAGGCAAATAAATCAAACAATTTACCAAAACAATCCACTTTAAGGATCTGTTCAAACTCAAAGTGTTGACAAAGTACAAGGACGAAGAATCCTGATAAACATCTTGAACCAAATCGAAAAATTAGATTATCTTATTTATCTCATTTTGTGAAACAACTTACTAAACCATTTATTGATGAGAACTTAATATATATTACTTTAATTAATTTGTGTTTTATTGAGCACAGTAAGTAAATTAACAAATGAGTTTGCAATTTCTTTGAAGTGGAAAAGGGTTAGCATTAAATAAGCTCTGCTCCTTCTATCCCCTTTTCGGACATGAATCTGGATATATATGATGTACCGTATTGTAACTATATGGATGTTCAAATAAATTAAAACCATACAACCAGTGTGTGTGAATGGTTGTCTTTCTATCTGTGTTGGCCCTGTGATGAGGTGGCGACTTGTCCAGGCCAGGGTGTACCCTGCCTTCCGCCCAAGTGCAGCTGGGATAGGCTCCAGTCCCCCAACGTTCCAAAGAGGGACAAGCGGTAGAAAGTGATTGGATGGATGGATGGAAACCATAACCATTGACAACACCTTTTCCAGTGTTTCCGTGTGCAGCTCTTCTTCACGTTTCTTGGACTCCTCCTTCTGGTGCTCAAGAGAATTCTTCAGTCTTTTTGCTTCATCTTCCCTTGCCTGCCAGTGTTTGACACATCATGTATTAAAATGTGTGCCTTCAGCGTGTCTTTGACACTTCAGTACACAACATATTGCTATCTCTCTCTTTGCATGTACATTACTTTATCATCATTTCCTCACCCTTTGTGTTTGCTGCTCATGGGTCAAGACTAAATCTTTCATCTGCTGCTTCAGAGCTGCCTCCTAAAATACAAATAGTAATAATATTTTTTCCACATACACTGATAGTAATTATTGTAAGTAATTTGTGTATGTGACACAAGGAAAACAGACACTTTTATCATGACAAATGATCACCATCATTGAGTGTGTGTGTTCTCTGGCTTCTTTAAGAGCATTGTAGTGTTGGCATTTCGTGAACTCTAGCTCCCCCCTCAGTCTGTCTCCTTCTGCTTGTAAGCCTCCACGCTGCTCCTGTAAGTCCAGCAGTTGTTGCTCCTTTTGATCTAACATTTTCTCCAGTGTGTCAACGCGAGCTTTACAAGCTCCCAGTTCTCTCTGCAGCTCACGTGTTTGACACTGAATTCTCTAAAAGAAAAAGAAAGGACAATTATGCAATTTTCTGGACGAACTAACATGAAAAGATAGCAAAGAGTGTGTTCACCTCGTTCTCCTCGTTTTTCTGCCTCTCTTTCTCCTCCAGACAAGTACACCTGTTCCTCAGTGAGGTCTCTGCCTCTGAGACCCTCAAGAGTTCCTCACAAGTTTCCTCCAACATCTGCTCCAACACAATTATGTGAACACTCTATGGTAGAGTTATACAATACTAAAGGGATTTTCAACTACCGGTAAATGGTTTTGGGGGCCACATTTCCAGAAAACTAAGGACTGGGGTGCGTACTTTTACCTTCACTATTAGTCGTATTTTTATACTACAGAGAACCAATGTTATGTACAGAATTATTTTTATTTTAGTCTATTTATTTAGTCAGAGTTACCAGAGTGCTCTGTTGTTTTTAAAGACCTTCTGCAAAAATGTGAGTGTCTTACAAGTTTTTAGAACCAAGCTCACAGGCCACCAGTTGAATAGCATGAATGATGAAAATGGACCAAAACGGAACCTTGAAGAACACTACTAGTATAAGTAAAGATGTTGAACAAATGACTACTGACTGCATCTGAATTAAACAAGCTACAACAACACACCTTAGTTACATGAATCACATTGTGAAAAACATGTGAAACTGACAAAAAGGAAAGGACTTAAGGGGGTGCCTTGAGGAACGCCTCAGTTATGTAAATAACAAGTTTGAACCCCAGTGTTCTATGTTTGCTACCAAGGTAAAAATGTCAATGCGAGGATGTCCCAATGTGTTTACAGTGGTCCAAGTTCATCTATACAACACACGCCCTCTAGTGTTTTTAGGAATTTGCTGCAAAAATGTTTGTCTGCCAAGTTTTGAACTGAACTCAGGGGGCCGGAATGGTGTCATTCCTGGATTTGAATAGCTCTGCAATTCTCTCACTAATTTCCTAGCTTGCACACAGCTACAATGAATACAAATGTATATTTGGCCACTGTACAGTAAGCTTTCTTATTTTAATGATCTTTTCCGCAGTGTTTTCTTTTGTAATTGTATTTATTGTTTTCTTCTCGTAACAAAGAACTGATATACTACAATTTAAATGTGTTAATTGTATGGGTTGATGAATCTATTAACATCCAGGATTATAGCATTGCTGTACAACAATTTAGCTGGTAATATGTACAGTACTTGTTGCATGGATTCTAGCTTCTCTCTTGCCCGCCGCTGTTCAGAGAAGAGTTCAGTTTTGGCACAATCCAGCTGTCTGTCCAACTCCTGCCTCTCCAACACAAACATGTTGTTCTGTTTGCAAAATAAAATAATATATTAGTGGAGCGTGCCAAAAAAGCATGTTGAGATATTGTTGAACAGCACCTTTTCCACACAGAACTGTTCTTTCTTCTTAAGTTCTTCTTCCATACTTCTAAGCTCTATGACACAAGACTCTTTTTCCCTCTGAAGTTTCTGCAACTGGCAACTACACACCAACATAATACAAAATTATTTGATACAAATGCATGTAAGCACAACACAAGCACAACTGTTGATATGATACCTCATTGAGTCTCTATCTGCTTTACTGTCTTTTAGCAAATGCTCCAGTTGTTTTTTTTCTGTCTCCATGTGCTCCGACTCAGCACTGAGACGCTCCAGATCCTGCATGGCATGCTGGGAAAAACAAACATAATCAAATGAGTAGAAAATCTGTCAATGACTCGGTATGCTACAGTACCTTTCTCCTCAGCTGCAATTCAGAGAGGGAGTGCTCAACCTCAGCTAAATGAGACTTTCTCATTCGTAGAGTCTCCTCCTCTTTCTCACATTTCTAAATTAGACAAGTTACATGATGACAGGTTCAAACGCCGTTGACCATGCACACAAGTCCGCTCAATATTACTTGTCTCAGGGAGGACAGTCGAGAGTTCATTTTCTCCCAAGCAGAGTGCATATTCTCTGATGCCCTCTCAAGCTGGGACCTCCTGCTCCAGTCTTCATTTGACTCCTCATTTAAGTCTTTGTGCTCATTGCCCAAAGAAAACTCAGCTCTTGGATGGAAAAATAGACATAAAAAAAGATAATTAAACTCATACATATCAATCCAAGAGACAAACATGCTTAGCATAACTTATTTTACCTTGACATATATCCTCTACCACACTGGGCTTTAGGGAGAAGAGAGCTTTTGTTTTGAAAATCTCCTGTGGATCACAGAACATTAGTAATAACATATTCCCTTCAATACTAAATATCTGTACAATATTAGAAAGTAACATCTTAAAACTGGTGTTGATTGATGCTCACTCGCCCTTAAGGGCGTGCCAGGAAAAATTAGAGCACCCCAGCCTGGGGGGAGTATGTCATAACATTTGATTCCTACGTTAATTGAGACCGATTTTTTTTATTGTGCACTAGATTTTAAATTTTTCAGTCTCTTACCGGCACGTTTCAGGAGATGTTCTCTTACTTGCACTGTACAGACCGAGTCAAGGTCACTGTCAATAGACACAGTGTCAAAATTCCAGAGTTGTACGCCTGTAACACAGCAACAACAAAACTAAGTATGATACACCTCTACACCACTGCAAACCCCATTCATAATAATAAGCACATTGTTAAATTCTTACCTCTTTTACAGTGTGCATTGAACATCGCCATTATTATATTTTCTAAGACAATGTTTAAATTTGCTCTTGTATTCAATTGTGGTTTTAGATATGGTCCTTCTCATAGATTCATATTAATATGTGCTCAGCACTGGTGCCCCCAGATATTGCTCACATGAAGTGGATAAAACCAAACCAATTAGAGTTGATGAGCCATAACATCACAAGCTGTCATCTCTGTCAATGTAAACAAGGAAGTGAGGGCGTGAAAATGGGCACACTTGAATTATCTTGAAGCCACTGACAGCTTCTGGCAAGTGCATTATGTGTGACCCAGAGGTGGTAGTAATGTGCTGGATTTACGTAGATACATTTACTTAAGTCACTTTTTGGATAAATTGAATTTATCAGAGTACCGGTAGTTTTGATGCAATATAGTTTTTACTTTTACTTAAGAATTTTTGTGAAGAAAAAACATTACTTTTGCTCTGTTACACAGAGTTTCATCCAGATTGTAATATACTTATTTACATCATCATTATATTCATGTATAATCTATTGATTACTGCTTGTAACACAGTTGAATGATGCAGGGAAATTAGCCGGACTCAAATTGAATGTCAAAAAGACCGAAGTGATGAACAGCGGTGGAAGAAGTAACCACACGATAACAATAGATGGACAGGCACTGGAGGTGGTGGACCATTTCAAGTACCTCAGATCCATAACATCAGCAGATGGAAAGTGCACAAAACATATCATTGCAAGAACTAGAATGGCAAATCAGAGACTGGTACAGCTGAATAACATCTGGAAAAAACGATCCATCACTACAGCATTGAAATTAAAAATCCTCAAGACAGTGATATGGCCAGTAATGCTATACGGATGTGAACGATGGACCATAAGAAACAACGAGGAGAAAATAATAAACACCGCAGAGATGTGGTGTTATAGAAGAATCTTGAGGATAGGCTGGACGGACAAGAGAAGTAACAGTAGTATATTGCAAAAGCTGAATACAAAGGCTGTACTACTGAACATGGTAAAATCAAGGAAACTGAAATATTTTGGACATGCCTAAAGGCACAAAAACTGTAACATCATAAAGAACGTTGCACAATGTAAAATTGAAGGTAGAAGAAAACGAGGGAGACCAGCAATCTCCTACATGAATAACATCACCAAGTAGACACAGCTCTCCTTGAAAGAGGTTTATAGTGTGTGGAAGATGCGTAATGAATGGCGCAACATTTCTGGACAAGTTCCTGGCAGCTACCATCACTCCTGATGATGCTGAAAGAAGAAGAAGATTATTGATGCTTGCAAAGACGTACTCATTTGGCTTTTGAGGGAGACATCTTCCAGCGGACACTGTCACAAGACTCTGTTTTACCACTAGTTTGACTTTATTTCACCAATCAAACGGAGTCTGGTAGTCACATGACCGCAGTCAAATTTAACACTGTAAAAAGTAAAATTACGGCACGACTCTTAAATAATTACTTACAAAGTAGGAAACATTACTTTTATATCAAGCACTCTCATCTGTGTCAGTAGAAATGTTCACATTGCAGCCTGCAAGAATTCCATTGACAACTAAAGAAAATATGATGTGGTAAGTTGTGTATTATGTTTTAGCTGCTAACATTAGCCCTCTTATAACGTCGTAAGTGACCGAAAACTTTACTTATTTTGTCTCTCACACGCGCACACACAGCCACAGACACACCAACTACGGTTATGGTGCAGCTACGATTGAAAAAATAGCTACTAAATAAATCAGAAGTTACTCAGTACCTGAGTAATCTTTCAATGAATACTTACTCTCACTCAAGTAATTATTTGTATGACTACTTTTTACTTTTACTTAAGTCAT
Organism: Entelurus aequoreus; assembly: GCF_033978785.1. Lineage (NCBI taxonomy): Eukaryota > Metazoa > Chordata > Actinopteri > Syngnathiformes > Syngnathidae > Entelurus > Entelurus aequoreus. The sequence continues at coordinate 69,336,930 of NC_084736.1, read as the reverse complement.
ATAGTCAAAGAAGTGCATCTCAATTATTGCCCCTCCCCCCAATTGAAATAAGTTTGACAACCCGATAATATTTATGTATTTATTTGTACAAACCACTCTTTGAGTTGCTGAGTTGCCACCAATCTGAAGACTTGTATATTGTTAAAAAACTACAAAAGATGCTAATACTAACTACTGGAAGTCGCTGGCCTCTCAGGGCCCCCTGACACCTCACTGCGTCCCACAGGGAAGCACTGCTCTAAAGTTACGGTACTCTTGATAAAAATGTTTGGCTTCTCTACCCACCTCTGGTACGACCGCACAGGGTAGCATTGATGAAATAATCCACGTGAGCTCCCGCCAGAGCATTTTTTAATGTGCCTTGAACTGTTATTTTGCTTGGTCAATCACCGGTAATGTATGTTGATCTATGTAGGTAAAAAAGGCGAGTCCCGCACAGGGTGCCATTAATGCTATAACCACCGAAGCTTGTACTGGATATCTTCAGACTGCAGGTGCATGTAAAGAGTGCATGTAGATACAGTACAATGTGTCTGGTACCTGCTAAACACCTGGCTTTCGGAGAAGAAATATTCTTGTGGTTCCGATGTTCTTTTTCCACCTCTGGGTCGTAAATGACTGAAACAGGATTAAGGAAATCAATTATGTGCCATACATACTATAAATACTGCACTGTTAAACCACTATAAAACTGCTATGGTCTTGATAAGAAACATAAAATGTTAAGTGTGATGCACTTACTGCAACTATCTTCAGGACTCTGTGATGTGTTGTGCCTAAGTCCAACTCCTTTGTGTAATTTTGAAATTCCAGAGCTGTGTGAAGGACATTCATCCTTTTGTTCTGGCTTGTATTTACTGCTTTTCTCAGAACTGACACGACTGTCTATATTTTGGTGACTCCGGCAAGTGTCAGCATCAGAGATCAGTGTCCTCTCAGCCTCCTCCTCTGTGTCCAGCTCTTGTACATTGCCCTGTGGCATTGCCAAATCCACCATCTCCAGTCGAAAGCATCTCACAAAGTCCTCAGTGCAGATACTTTCTGAAGGAAGATGGTCTTCACCTGAAATTGCACCTTGCTCACATGCGTCTCCCAGAAGTCTTTCTAGTCTCCACAGGACCTGCTCCTTGTGAGACTCCGTCCCCATTTTGCTAATTGTCCACACATCCACGTCCTTTGTAGCCTCCACGAATGTGACAGGAGCTGGGATACTTCCATCTGCAGGAAGGGAGGAGAATGTCATACATCAGCAATATTTTATAGCAACTAACACTTAAGAGTATATCAGAGACTTTTTCATGTTTCAGGTACATTTTTGGTTGTGTAACTTGGAACAGAAAGATTTTTCCTAAGGTTTTTTTTTTCTTTTAATTTCTATATTGTTGTTTTAAATTTGGCAGCATGGTGGAACAGGGGTTAGTGCGTGTGCCTCACAATGCGAAGGTCCTGGGTACGATCCACGGGCTCGGGGTCTTTCGGTGTGGAGTTTGCATGTTCTCCCCGTGACTGCGTAGGTTCCCGCTGGGTACTCCAGCTTCCTCCCACCTCTAAAGATGGGGATAGCTTGATTTGCAACACTAATTTGGCCCGAGTGTGGAATGTGAGTGTGAATGTTGTCTGTCTATCTGTGTTAGCCCTGAATGACCTGGATGAGGTGGCAACTTGTCCAGGGTGTACCCCGCCTTTCACCCGAGTGTAGCTGAGATAGGCTCCAGAGCTTCCTGTGACCCCGAGAGAAACAAGGGGTAGAAAATGGATGGATGGATGGATGTTTCAAATTCTTTCAGATATCAATGGTACACTGGGAAATATTTAGCCCAGTTATACAGGTGAAAGATAGATAGATAGATAGATAGTACTTTATTGATTCCTTCAGGAGAGTTCCCTCAGGAAACTCGAGCGTGCAAAGATTTCTTTATATAATTAGATTTACAAACTGAAACTAATATAAGACGAAGGCTCATAACATACAACTCAAGATATTTGAAGTTTTCTTTTGATATAATATTGATGATTATTATGGGTTACAGCTAATCTTGAAATCCCCCCAAAAATAGGAGTTTCAAAAACTGTAAGTCATAATATATAAAATTATAACAAATAAAGGCTTGACATATCTCACTTTGCATGTAATGAGTTTATATCACATATTAGTTTTACTTTTGAAGTTGAATTGCTGACTTGAATGGACTTTTGCACAATTTAACATTTTCTGAGTTGCACTAGTAAGTAGTGTCACCAGCGTGGAAGCAGCTTTGAGCGACGCGACTCCAAGATGCAGCAGACGAGAAGCAGATGGTGGGTAAAAGTAATATTCTTTAATAAAGCAAAAGAAAACGCACTGACGAGGGAGTGGGAAAACACGCAAATAATAGTGAGAGAAACAAAAGAAGGCGAGTGCAAACAGTATTGCACAAGGCACCGGACTTCCTTTGTGGAAGATCAAATAGGTGTTAAGCACAGCAGTGCAGTGCATAACAAAAGACAATGTTCTGGCGCCGTCTTCAAAATAGGGAACTGATTGGCAACCGGGTGCAGGTGTATCCCGGTTGCCAATCAGGCAGCAGGTTTAAATGCCTGTGTATGGCACAAAATAAGGGAACAGGACAGGAACTAAAATACCATACACAGAGAAAACATAAGTCCAAAACAGTCACAAGCGTGTGACAAGTAGCACCAGGATTTGTTTTACTTTTTGCTCAAATCTCTTAATCAACTTCAGCCTTAAAGAAACAAAGCAAATGTGTTGTTTTTAAATGTTTTTATTTAAAACTTTTGACCTAAATATGTAATTTTTGAAAAATGAGCATACAATGAGTAATCCTTTATACAGTAAATGTTAAAGGGTTGAGCTACTGGGGTAAAGATAAGGCCTGAATAAACATAAAATAGGTAATAAAACAAATGTATGCATTTTTTTATACACTCTTAACTCCCTGTGGACTTTTCTCGTCCTGACGCTACTTAACTGCTATTCAATTATGTATGCCACAAAGGGTTAAAAGCGCAATTTTTGTGGCAAAATGTGTGGCCCACAAAACATTTCAAAATGTATAAAGACAATAGAATATACAATACAAAACAGCATTCAAAGAGCAGTAAGATTTAAACGTATTACCAGCAAAACAAATGAATGAGTGATTGACTAAATCTCTTTGATCTGATGAGATTTTCGCATCTAAGCTTGTTAACTAGATTTGGGTTTTCAAATGTACAATCTGGATGTAACAGCATTATACTTGGCATTCTGTGTGCATGCATACAATTTGACAGAATGTTATTTTCTTTGTCTAAGCAATCATGAAATTTTAAATACCGACAAGTAATAAATACTCCTGAATGGTCGTGATGCTAGAGTGTACCTGATGTTTGTTCTGCAGTTGGAGTGTGCATTAAATCCAAGGAAGACATGGGAGTGTCGTTTGTCTGGGACACTGTACTGCCCAGTCCTGTGTCTTTGCTCAAAGACTCACTCCACTTAAATGGTGCTCAAAACATGTAAAAAAAACAAAGATTATCACCTAAACATTACATTCAGATATGACATTTAGGGCCTGATTTACAATTGCGTGTATTAAAATACATGCAATCTTAATGGCACATGCAAAGCTGATCTACTAAGCTTGCGCACAGAGGATTGTGTCTCTTAAATGAGCAAAATAGCGAGTACAATCCATTGATCGTGTCTGCCTATGTGCAGATTGTATGCTGATCATTGCAACGTCCACAATACTGGGAGGAGCAGATGCAAAAGTAATCATTTCGCACTCGCAATGTGATTTATCAAGACCGAAACTGTACTGCGGCTGTTTTGCGTCTATATTTAACACATTTGGAAGGTACATGCAACTGGCACAGTTAAGCACAAATGGCGGTGCCAAGGTCAGAAGAGGTCGATGGCAACATTGGCTTCAGACGATGGAGAGAATCTTCCTGGCTCGTGTCAACAATCGACATATTTCTGTCAGAAATTTAAAATATATTATTATTATAATTACAATCGATGTTTGTGTAAATCCACCAATTTGTTTATATTCAGGAGCGCTAGATTGCTGTTAGCGGTTAGCTAGTGTATCCTCCTACGGTGTGTAGTGAAGCATATTAGCTATTCTTCATCCTACAGGCATGACATTTGTAAGAAAGAAAGTTTATTTGTCGCCATGGCGGCAAGGATTAGTGATTTAGAAGTAGCTAAAACACTGTAGACGTACATTAGTTGATAGCTAGCTACGTTTTAAAGCACTGTTCTTCAGTGTTTATAGCTCCACCTTTCTTAGTTTTTAAGCCAAAATACGTCCATTCTCACTCTTCTATCTCGACACTGTTTCTACTTGTAAGTGCCCTGTGTGTGTGTTGACTCGCAACATGCCCTCAGCTCATATAACCAGCAATGTCGCCATGGCACGCTATTATGTCCATATGAAAAAAAAGTACTTGCAGTATAGTACCTTTTTTATTGCATTATTAACACTTTACTATATTAGTACTGGTATACCATACAACCTAGCGTTCTGCACTTGTACTAGTTATCACTTTCACACACAGTCTTTGTAGATCACCCGCAACATGCTCACTAATTTAAAAGTTTGCACGTCATTAAGCATTTGTTATTTTTAGAGATGTCCGATAATATAATGCTTTAAAATGTAATATCGGAAATTCTCGGTATCGGTTTCAAAAAGTAAAATGTATGACTTTTTAAAATGCCGCTGTACGGAGTGGTACACGGACGTGGTGAGAAGTACAGAGCGCCAATCAACCTTAAAGGCACTGCCTTTGCGTGCCGGCCCAATCACATAATATCTACGGCTTTTCACACACATAAGTGAATGCAACGCATACTTGCTCAACAGCCATACAGGTCACACTGAGGGTCGCTGTATAAACAACTTTAACACTGTTACAAATATGCGGCACACTGTGAACCCACACCAAACAAGAATGACAAACACATTTCGGGAGAACATCCGCACCGTAACACAATATAAACACAACAGAACAAATACCCAGAACCCCTTGCAGCACTAACTCTTCCGGGACGCTACAATATACACCCACCGCTATCCCCTAACCCCAGCCCCCCCAACCCCACCCACCTCAACCTCCTCATGCATGTCCCAAATTCCATGCTGCTGTTTTGAGGCAGGTTAAAAAAAATAATGCACTTTGTGACTTCAATAATAAATATGGCAGTGCCATGTTGGCATTTTTTTCCACAACTTGAGTTGATTTATTTTGGAAAACCTTGTTACATTGTTTAATGCAGGGGTGTCCAAACTTTTTCCACTGAGGGCCGCACACGTAAAAATTAAAGCATGTGGGGGCCATTTTGATATTTTTCCTTTTTAAACCATAACAAAATATATGGATTTTTTTATTTATTTTACCTTCAGGGTAATTTACAGTCACAGACCATAAAGGGTCTCAGTCATTACATTGTTAAAAATAAGTCAAATTATTATTATTATTATTTATTTACAGTAAATCTCTATATCAACTTCAAGTCGATATAAAGTAATAAAAAAAAGGTTTGCTGGCTTTTATGTCAAAAACAACTTTGTTTTTTATAGTAAAACTGAAATATGCAGTATTTAGTAATTAGAGCCATAAAAGATCAATAATGCATGGATTTTTATTCCTTAATATTTTTGAGTAAAAGATCAATAAAATGCCACTAAATATATTTGGGATCCAAACGGTGCCCCATTCATAAAGTGATACGTTTTTATTAGGTTTTTCTGTTACTTTCAACACTTAAGTTACGAGATCAACATCAGATATATCTGTCGATTTTACGTTTGAACTATTATTTTGTTTGTTTTATGCTCTTTTGTCAAATAAAACGTTGATGTTTTTATATGGCAACTACACAACATATGCAATATTTACCACATAAAACATTTTAAAGTGAAATATTTGAATTAATTGTAGCCTTGAAAATACTTCATTATAACATGGATTTTTTTGTCATTATTTTTTTTTTTGGGAGCAATGGCAAAAAAAGAAAAATAAAGAAAGACAAAAGAAGAAGAAAAGCCTGCATGGCAGCTTTGTGTCAACATTGCAACTTTTCTCGTTAGATTTCACCTCATTCATTTTTATTTTTGCAATAGCATTTCCAGAATGTGTGGTGGGCCGGTAAACAATTAGCTGCGGGCCGCACTTTGGACACCCCTGGTTTAATGCATCCAGCGGGGCATCACAACAAAATTAGGCATAATAATGTGTTAATTCCACGACTGTATATATCGGTATCGGTTGATATCGGAATCGGTAATTAAGAGTTGGACAATATCGGATATCGGCAAAAAAAGCCATTATCGGACATCTCTAGTTATTTTTGATCTTTGTAGATCAGGCCCATAGTGTTTCAGGTAGGTATGTCTAACCTGATTTTCTGCCGTCTTGTTTACAGGTGTTGACCTGCGTGTTAATTCAATTATGATTATTTATTCAGTTAATTATAAATAAAAAAAGAAATGGGAAAAATGACAGACCTGCAGTTTTTTATGCTGAGCATCAATAGCATCCAACAGGAAGTCACAGGGGTCTGGTCTGAGAGGTGAACGATGCTGTTCAGATCCACTTCGGTTGTTGTTTAGGTCTGTGAGGGTACAGCCAGAACATACCACTCATGGGTCTGATTGTCCTTATCGTGAATAATTACACACCTTGTTGAAGAAGACCATCGGTGTCCCCTCTGCTATGTTCCTCCATGTTGTGCTGGACAGACAAATAGATTCTGACTTAGGTTGTTGAGTTTCAAACAATGAGGAATTGAGGGGCTTCTGTTGCTTAGTTGTCATGGAAACCGAGACAGTTTAGCTAGCTAGCAGGGTAACTGACTTGTTTGACTAGAGACACCATTCATTGTTTTGTCCTTCTCCCACTCCTAGAAATTAAAACGTAGACGGTTATTACACTTATTGTTCGATTTAGTATCTCCACAAAGTAGGATAAACAGAGAAAAAGCAAACCTGAGACGTGCTGGTCAACTGGAAGACAGAGGGTTCAGAGTCACACGGCTGCTGGGGTGGATCGTGATTGACAGGCGCGTCACTTCGTTTTCATGGTGATGGTTGAACAGCGCGCAAGTTTGGCCAGCAGTGTTAGCACAATAGCTAATTGCAATGCAGATAATGCAAACTATTATTGTTTTAAAAGCAGTAATTAACGTTGTATAAATAAATAGGATCATACATCAATTGTATTTTTTTTTTCAATTAAATTTTTTTATTACTAATATTACTATTACTCAAAATGTGTAGGACAATTTTTGCCAAGTTGAACGTTTGACTGTACCTGAAATTCACCAGAGGATATTAGACAAAATGTAATTATCATCTCTGTCTGTTAATTAGTTGTACACGCAGAGAAATTATTGAAAACAATTGAAAATCACATTTTTAAACGCACATTTAATTTTGGTTAATATTTCAATTTGGACTACAGCTATCAAATATTATTTTTTCATTTGTCCACCAGTAGCTTTTTCCAATTCATAGCATACATAATTGATTATACACCTAAAAATGTGTGTGCGTGCATCTTGAGCTTTGATTTTATATAAAAGAAAGAGTGGGCCTTGCATGTAATTTTGATTTGATTGGATTTTTAATAAGGATCCCCTTTAGCTGGTTGCCACAACAACCCACTAGTCTTCCTGGGGTCCACAATTCAATACAATTACAAGTAAAAGCATATAATTATAACTACACAATACAGAAAAAAAAGCATCAATAAGAAAACAAGCAAACAATTTACAGTCACAGAATAATAATTACCATATAAATATAACTACACAATATACATGTAAAACCAAATAAACAATCAACGAGCAAACTAATTTAAAGACTCAGATAAAATATTACTTTCTTTTTAAAAACCTGTTTACTTTCAATGCCGGTGAGAATTTGAGGCAGGTTATTCCAGAGCGATACAGATCTATAAATAAAAGATTTCCGCAAACCATTCTTCCTGGGACGAGGGAGTACAAAATGCCCCTCACTGGACGCCCTGGTATTATGATTATGTATAGTGCTACTGTGAACTATTTGGGCCATGAGAAAAGCAGGAGTTTTACTACCGGTTACTGATTTGAACAATTTAAGAGTATTAGCTGACAACCTGTTCTGCACTGTTGGCCAGGAAAGAGAAGCATGCATTTGGTTCACATTGGTTCTTAGTGAACAACCCAGAACCAGGCTTGCTGCCCTATTCTGGACAATCTCATCTCACCACTTGCAGCAGACGCCCAGACTGTAGAACAATAGTCAAGATGACACAATGTAATACAAATATTGGTTTTGTGTTAGTATACACATGATGTATTTCCTGTCATTAATATATTTTATAATTATTGTTAAAATTATATACAGTATAACACATACGATGTACACTATATTGCCAAAAGTATTTGGCCACTCCTGCGATGAGGTGGCGACTTGTCCAGGGTGTACCCCGCCTTCCGCCCGATTGTAGCTGAGATAGGCTCCAGCACGCCCCGCGACCCCGAACGGGACAAGCAGTAGAAAATGGATGGATGGATGGATATTTGGCCACTCATCCAAATGATTAGACTCAGGTGTCATAATCAATTGGTGTATAAAATCAAGCACTTGGGCATGGGGACTGTTTCTACAAACATTTGTGAAAGAATGAGCTGCTCTCAGGAGCTCAGTGATTTCCAGCGTGGAACTGTCATAGGCAACCTGTGCAACAAATCCAGTTGTGAAATTTCCTCGCTCCTAAATATTCCAAAGTCAACTGTCGGCTTTATTATAAAAAAATGGAAGAGTTTGGGAACAACAGCAACTCAGCCACAGAGTGGTAGGCGGATGCTGAAGCGCATAGTGCAAAGAGGTCGCCGACTTTCTGCACAGTCAGTTGCTACGGAGCTCCAAACTTCAGGTGACCTTCCAATTAGCGCATGTACAGTACACAGAGAGCTTCATGGAATGGGTTTCCATGGCCGAGCAGCTGCATCTAAACCATACATCACCAAGTCCAATGCAAAGTGTCGGATGCAGTGGTGTAAAGCAGGGGTCCCCAACCACCGCTCCGGGGACCGGTACCAGTCCGTGACGGATTTGCTACTGGGGCGCAGGGAAACATTAAATAAATTATAAACAACTGCATTTTCTCCAACTTAACTTTTGCCTGTCCCACTAGACACACCAATAAGCTTGTTTATAGATGTACAATAAAACTCCTGATAGGAAGTTGCTATTTCTTATATTTGTTATAACTTTGTGACATGATACAATGCACATCAATGAACATATAAAATATAAATGTGACAGATTGTAGCCAAAGGCTGATTTCCATCTGCATTTCATTACAAAGAAACAAGCACTGGGCTCCCACTAATTCAGCGTTATAGTGAGTTGTATTTTTCATGCACTTATTTTTGCTGTATTTATCTGACACAAGTGGAAAGCCGGTCCCTGAAAATAATGCCTACAGTAAACCGGTCCGTGGTGAAAAAAGGTTGGGGTCCACTGGTGTAAAGCATGTTGCCACTGGACTCTAGAGCAGTGGAGACACGTTGTTTGGAGTGATGAATCATGCTTTTCCATCTGGCAATCTGATGGACGAGTCTGGGTTTGGAGGTTGCCAGGAAAACAGTACATTTCAGACTGCATTATGCCGAGTGTGAACTTTGGTGGAGGAGAAATAATGGTGTGGGGTTGTTTTTCAGGAGTTGGGCTTGGCCCCTTAGTTCCAGTGAAAGGAACTTTGAATGCTCCAGGATACCAAAACATTTTGGACAATTCCATGCTCCCAACCTTGTGGGAACAGTTTGGATAACAGAGTCTGGTCTGGATAAACTTAACTAATCTGCACAGAGTCCTGACCTGAACACCTTTGGGATGAATTAGAATGGAGACTGAGAGCCAGGCCTTCTCGACCAACATCAGCGGGTGACCTCACCAATGCGCTTTTGGAAGAATGGTCGAAAATTCCTATAAACACACTCCGCAACCTTGTGGACAGCCTTCCCAGAAGAGTTGAAGCTGTAATAGCTGCAAAAGATGGACCGACATCATATTGAACCCTATGGGTTAGGAATGGGATGGCACTTCAAGTTCATATGTGAGTCAAGACAGGTGGCCAAATACTTTTGGCAATATAGTGTGTATATATATATATTATATATACATATATATATATATATATATATATTATATATACATATATATATATATATATATATATATATATATATATATGTATATAGTGTGTATATATACACACACACTATATATATATACACATAATTATATACAAATAGGAAATTATCCTTGAAATTTATTTTTGGTCATTAAACATTGTCAAATTATGTACCCATAGTGGCCTTTAAAACATTACGTCAACTATACAAGGCTTAATAGATTCTTAGTCACTTAAAGTGTAAAACCATATTTTTATGGCAGGTTTTCACAACCTTACATTTTTTAGCTTTCCAAATGTGAGTGAATTTTAATAATCTTTTAAAGCTTAAAAGTATTGACATAATCTCTCAATAGTTGATTTCCATATAGTATCTTAATGTGTTTTTGTGTCTATTCTTGACAGTTTGAAATACTACGGTAAACAAACATGAAACAAAATTTAAAAAATAAAAAGCAACCACCGGGTATGCATTTGTTGAGTATAACTACTTTTTTTGGGGGGTATATACAGTTTCATTGTGAATTTTCATTTGATATCAAAATGTATTTTCATGCTACCATTGTAACAAAATAAAGAAGACGTGTATCAAGTGTCAACATCTTTATTTTAATTTCAATTGTTGTGTCTTGGTTGTTATAAGACAATGTTATGGATTGAAATGGGGTAAATAAAAAATACACAATTCATGAAAAAAGAACAGCCTTTAACATGGTGATTTACAAGTGGATACACTATTATGTGTATAATAGTCAAGGCATCAATAACCTTTGACTTTTTGCAGCAGGCTGCTGTTTAGAATTGTTAACTTTCATCCCTCTACAGAACAGTAAAAAGCAGACCTATACCTTATAACTAAAGTATGAGTCACAGTCCCAGCAGGATTCAGTTCAGACAAGGCAAGAAAACTCTTCTTTCACACGCTTTACTGCTGCCTCTGAACTAAGAATGTGCGCATTCAACTGGATCACATCATATATAAATAAGCAATCATTAGAATAATGGCACCCATGAGAAGGTAGAAAATAAGAGCATAAAAAATAAAGCTGAAACCACACTGCAAGTCAGGTGAGAAGTGTGCAGAAACCTTCTAAAAACCGGAAGCCATGATGAAAAGGTAATGTACAGAACATTATTCACATATACTGTACGCACACTTTGGTTGCTTTTCCCTTTCTGCACAAGCCTGAACACTGAGCGGCATCTCCACTTCTAAATGTGTTATTGCTACAGCTATGTGATACTGTACAGGAAACGACACCAACATTCTTTTTTGTTAATCAATCGACTACATGGATATGATCAGCTCGTTCAAAAATCATTCATAATTGAAGAACGCTTCAAAATAACGGTTCTTGCTGCAACCATAGTGACCCTTTGAAGCCATGAAATGACTAAAGGCCTTATTGGACTATGTGGACATGAGTGATACAAACAAACAAGCAGCAGAAATATACAGTAATAATTAAAAGGTCTCTTTTAAAGTTACATTTAAAGCTACAGTCAGAAATGTTAGCGCAGCATAAAGACTTGGAAAAGTTCAATTCATTCAAGTCAACAAGTGAAAAATAGCTTGATCCATTGAGGCAATATCAACTATTGCCTCACTTTGTTTATTTGTTTTGTTCATCAAACATTGACATCAAACAACTTTCGTAATAATTGCTTGACAAGTTTTACCATTTTCTCTGTAAATGTGGGTAAACGTGTACTGCCCAAAACGACATATATGTATGTGAATGCTGAACTGGATGATGGTTGTTTTGATTGATTACAGCCATCCCTCGTTTATCGCTGCTAATTGTGTCGCGATAAATGAATCTCCGCGAAGTAGGATTCATTAATTATAAATCAAATATTTTCATAGCCATATAAAAAATGTTGACCTTCTAAATACATTTTTTTTACATTATGACAGTCCTCTAGACACAGAATAACACCCTTTAATCACCTTTACATTGTTTTAATCCAATATAGTAATGCTGCCTGAGGCTGGGCCAATCAAAGACCATGATACTGAACAGCCCACCTTTATTGGTTTGAGCTCTTCTAGTGGCCAATACTACTGTAGTATTGATAGTTTGTAGTTTGTTTAGCCATTTCTATGCTTGAAAATGCTTAATTAAGACCAAAATGTCGTAGCATATCGTTAGGAAAAATTAAAAAAATATCTGTGATGTGGTGAAGCTGCAATATGTGGCGAGGGACGACTGTATAGAAATGGAGAGGAGGTGTATCTGTTGTGCAAATAATTAATACATAGTTGACTAATTGACAATTGCCACTGCTGAAAACAGATTAGATTAGACGCATACCTAGCAGAGTGGAATTGTGTATGATTTTTCTTAGCCAGTGTATTTTTTGTCTCTAAACCAGTAGAACAAGCCTCTGTGCCTGCATCAAGGGTTTTAGAAAACACTATTTTTCTCTGTTAAAACTATTTAGAACTATAAAACATGAATGGCCAAATCAGTTAATTTGTGACCATGTTTCAACTATGCTGTACAGACTTAATTATCGTATTTTTACAGTAAATTTCTCTTATCACAAAATATTCACACAAACAAGACCAGACGGAACATACAGTACCCTCCAGCCTTGATTTCTACATTCCTACAAAATGAAAACAGAAAAATACTATTGACTGTTTTCTCAAAGCTTGTCAATGTAGTGCACACAGACCAGTCAATTAAAGGCAAAAAGACGGAAGAAGGTACCTGATCCCAAATCATTGTACAAACACTGCAGACCACGTGAGCACTGTGGTGAGCCTGGAGCGAAGGGCTCTGTTCAGTGGTGCGCCACAGGGACCAGCCCTATCCGCCGTTTCACCTGGAACCTGTCAACCGAGACTCCAGTCTCACACAGTGCCACTGGAAACACCTGAACTATTAACTAGAAACAGAGAGAGGCTGAGGAGCAGGTGCGAAGTACTACACATCATTGAAAACAGTCAGCTCAGACATTTACAGTTACACCTCAACTTAAGAGTGTTACGCTTTAAGTTGCAAGCACAAATTTGAGTTACATCCTCGCCATTAGTTGGCGTGGCAAATATCACAGTGAACCCCAAAAGACCCGCCCAAAAACATCCAGTCTTACTCGCTAGCATTAGCTGATAGCTAGAGATGGACAAAACATGTTTTTAGACATGGGAAGGAACAAAGTGACTGTGAAGAAAGGTATGATATTTATTGAATTTTAAAGAAAAAAATCCCGATATGACCGAGCGTGTCGCCAAATTGGCAAAGGAATTCGAGCGTATCACTGCTAGTCTACACCATACTGAAGCAGAATGTTAGCCCAGAATGCTAAAATATTATCTAAACAACGGACATTTATCATGAAAATACGAAAAGTTGCTGATGGTGTGTTTAACGGAGAAGCAACTGGAAGGAGATACCAAGGAAGTTCACTCTCCAAATGCTGTACATTATTATTACATTACTTCATAAAATTACAGTAGTTGGTAGTAGTATATTGATATTCTATTGTATTGTTTTTATACAAATGTCCTCATCTAAAAGTTTGTTTTTCTTTTAAAAAATCATGTTACATATTAAAATTGTGCCTGTTTTGGGCGGAGCCAAGCACCAATTAAATTGATTTCAATTAATTTCAACGGGAGACGTTGATTTAACGCACAAGTATTTGAAAGAAGTTTAAACTAAGAGCACTACATTACATTCACACTTACTTTCCAGAAACATGACACATTTATCATTGCCTGCACGCATATAGTTTGCCAGTTTGGTTAGAATTTGGAAGGCAGGTTAGGCCATATTTTTTTCATAAATGAATGGGCTAAACAGTATATTAACAAAAAAGCAGGAACTATTTGCATTAAATTCAGCTAAATGATAAGCTAAAGGTTGAATAACGGAAAGAAAACGGAAAAGTCTCAAAGTGTGGTATATTTTTTTTATCTTGTAGCGCCAAATAAGGTAAATGGTCTTGTTTTTCTGTTTATTATTTGGCACATTGACCAGAGTTGTGCATTTTATATTCCTTCCTTCACTAGCATTTTTAATCATTTATCATTAAAACTAAGTGGCTGCCAGGTTGTTGATGAATGGTGGCATGATGAATCCATAATTAATAACAACCCCCTTTATCTGAGGCTTTGAAAATATAACTCAAGTTCCTAAATCTGAATATTAATAATTTGTGTCGTGTTGACTGAAGAATATCAACCATATTTTAATGCAACTAAATGTGTGAATCATTAGAAGTTAAAATTGTGCCTGAAGACAAATTTAGGCTTTATAAAAGAGGCTCGCAATAACCTGAGGACTCATTTGAAGACTAATGTGTTTTCAGCACGGTGGTCTTTTTACATAGCCTGCTTCAGTATGGTTGAATGGTTAAAACTGCTGGGTTGCGACATAGGAAAGTGTATTGACATAGCAGCTCATTTGGTGCCTTTATAGTGTGGCATTACACCTCTGAGAGCATCACACACATAGTGGGACTGGGGACATTCCATCATATTCTCCATCTGTAAAGCAGTGAGAGGGAACATTTGGAGGTACAAAGAATGACAAGTGTGTCACATTCACAAAGCTCTACCGAGCGTGCTACACCTCACTAGTGAAGGAGCACATGTGGAGCAGCTCCTTAGTTTCCTGTAGTCTTGCTGCGGGGAAGTGTCCAGTGTTAGAATATATCAGGACAAACGGTCCAGTCCTGTCTCTCCTTAGCCTCCCAGTAACCCCCTTTGTATGCAAAGTGTGTCTCTCCAGTGATGGAGTCTCTCCTCTGGTGAAACCACAGTGGATGGTAGCTTTCATATTCTCGACCTGCCAAAAGAATAGCACAGCTGTTAAAAATATGTATGAACAAGTCACACCCGCAGACAATGTCACAGAACACTATATGCATATAAGAAGCAATCAGGCACATTTGGGAACGCTCCAAATGCGAACTAGCTTCATATTGCTGTGGACAGTTTGAATGGAATTCACAGGATGTGTGCAAGACAAGTGTGAATGAATGCTAATACTGTATCAGCAATCCCTCATAGGCAAATAAACATGACTTTAAACTACAGGTCAAACAATAGTTTTTTTTACAGTAGCCAAGGAAGCCGTGAATGATATTTGGAGGCACCCTCCCCCCCTCCACACCCCTGATTGTAAATAATGTAAATAATTCAATGTGATTATCTTGTGTGATGACTGTATTATGATGATAGTATATATGATAGTATATATCTGTATCATGAATCAATTTAAGTGGACCCCGACTTAAACAAGTTGAAAAACGTATTCGGGTGTTACCATTTAGTGGTCAATTGTACGGAATATGTACTTCACTGTGCAACCTACTAATAAAAGTCTCAATCAATCAATCAATCAATGGAGTTAATACTCATTTGCAGGAAAAGTTATTTAAACATGAGCTGGACACAGCTGGACAAGGTTTTAAGTTGTTTTTTTTAACATACCAAATTTCCGCACTATAAGGCGCACCGGACTATAAGGCGCACCTTCAATGAATGGCCTATTTTAAAACTTTGTTCATATATAAGGCGCACCGCATTATAAGACGCATAGAATAGACGCTACAGTAGAGGCTGGGGTTACGTTATGCATCCATTAGATGGAGCTGCGCTAAAGGGAATGTCAACAAAACAAATAGTGATTGTACTGACACTTCTACTTGCTGCTCTCTGTTCAACAACCCACTGTTCGAGTTTGTCCTCCAACTGTAGCCATCTCGCTTTGTTCCCTCGGAAACTCTGTTTAGTCTTCTTTACTTGGCGCAGGTCATCATGTTGCTTCATCCACTTCCGCACCATTGATTCGTTAATGTTAAATTCTCTCGCTGCTGCTCAATTCCCGTGTTCTACTGCGTGACTGAACGCCTTGAGTTTAAACTCTGCGTCGTAAGCGTGTCTCTTAATAGGAGCCATTTTTGGGTCTTTACATAAAGTTTAGGTCTCGCAACTACGGTTAGCAGCCGCCGACTTCATTTTCCCCCGTAGAAGAAGAAATTCTTCTTCTTCTACGGTAAGCAGCCGTAGAAGGGGGAAAATGAAGTTGGCGTAGTTACCGTAGTTGCGAGACCTGTTGTGGCTCAATATTGGTCCATGTATAAGGCGCACCGGATTATAAGGCGCACTGTCAGCTTTTGAGGAAATTGGAGGTTTTTAGGTGCGCCTTATAGTGCGGAAAATACGGCAATTTTTTTTAGCTAGCGTCGGACAAGTAGCAACATAATGTTTTATGCGATGCTTATGTTGTGGTTTATTTAGCAGCAAACATCATCAGCGGATTTCACAAACACCTTCATTACGTGTGTCTAAGAGGAGCATTAACACTTGCATTTAAAAATATGGGAAATCTCCAGAAAATTGGTAAAAATATGGGATTTTTTGACATCACAATAACTTGCAAGCTAATCATTTTTATAGCAGTTTATGGATTTCAATACATGTTAAGGTTTCCTCGTGTGCAA
>NC_084736.1:69292798-69317798 GCF_033978785.1 Entelurus aequoreus | reverse complement strand
CGTTTTCCTCCACCACTTCTCTAGTCTGAGCGCTGCTCTCTCACCTGTCCCTGATTGGCAATCACGACACACATGTACCTAGTTACCAATTAGGATGCTTCTGTTACGTTTTGTGTTGGCTTGGACCCCAGGATGCAGAGACGGGAAACGGCGTACGGATACACTTTCATGAGGGAAGACCCAAAGGTAGTGTAAAGGGGAATTGTACAAAAAAAGCAACCAGGCACAGGAAACATAGGAAAAGCTATGCAGCAAGTTTAGTACAAAACAAAATGATCCAGCCCTGTCCTCTAAGAAGCAGCCTTATTGGCAACCAGGGACATGTGAGGGAGCCAGGGCTTTGACTAGAAAAGCGGAGGAGGGAAACAGGAAGTGGAAACAAAAATAAGAGCACTGGACAAGAAATAATACAGAACAAAAGGAAACCGATAAAGTCCCAACTGTCATGTGAGATCATGAGAACCATTGTCCTACATGAACCAGGAAGGCGGTTGCTAACAAGCTAGCAGGCGGACAACCAAACACCCTCCACAAGTGTTTATGCTCAGCCTTGGTGCAGTTTGCAGTTTTATGTATTCATAAAAGTTTTGCTAAAACAACATATCTAATGGTGGCTTTTGCACAGTACTGTCCATGCATCAAACAGGTAAGCAGAAAAAGGTCTACATAATTTAAAAGTTAGACGTGCTCACAATTTAATTTATTAATTACTTTTCACTTCCCATATGATACCGATATTGGAGCCTTGAGAATTGTCCGATACCAATATTGATCCCATTTGATATCAGCACAAATCATACATACTTAATCCGTGTGAAATGTTAGAAAAGGCTTGATCAAATGAATTACTTAGGTATGAAAAACAGTAGAAAGGCCTAGTGGCCACAATAATTTACGGTTAAGTTAAGGTGATGACGAGGTAAGTTGAATGATGCAGACATGTTTGTTTCTGGATACTTTCTAATACACTTCTGTCTTGGAGACTTTGTGTCTGTAAGTAGTGTTCAACTCAAAATATTATTTGATACTTGTTTGTATTGACACATGTTTTAGACTACAATATTGTTCAAATAAAGACACTTATTACACACTTAGTGTGTGCTGTTGAGTGTTTAGCTGGTGTCTAGCTGCTAGCTCCAAGTAGTCTATAGCCTAGCATGTTTACCTTTTGTAAATGACTTCACTAAAATACAAGAAAAGTGAAGTGAAGTGAATTATATTTATATAGCGCTTTTTTCTCTAGTGACTCAGAGCGCTTTACATAGTGAAACCCATTATCTAAGTTAGATTTAAACCAGTGTGGGTGGCACTGTTGAGCAGGTGGGTAAAGTGTCTTGCCCAAGGACACAACGGCGGTGACTAGGATGGCGGAAGCAGGGATCGAACCTGAAATCCTCAAGTTGCTGGCATATCCTCTCTATCAACCGAGCCACACCGCCCCATAGACCAACCGTTTGTGCTTATTTGGGGATGTTAAAGGCCTACTGAAATGACATTTTTTTATTTAAACGGGGAAAGCAGATCCATTCTATGTGTCATACTTGATCATTTCACGATATTGCCATATTTTTGCTGAAAGGATTTAGTATAGAACAACGACGATAAAGTTCGCAACTTTTGGTCTCTGATAAAAAAAAGCCTTGCCCCTACCGGAAGTAGCGTGACGACACCGGAGGAAGGGCTGCTCACATCTGCACATTGTTTACACCAGCAGCGAGAGAGATTCGGACCGAGAAAGCGACGATTACCCCATTCATTTGAGCGAGGATGAAAGATTTGTGGATGAGGAACGTGAAAGTGAAGGACTAGCGTGCAGTGCAGAACGTATCTTTTTTCGCTCTGACCGTAACTTAGGTACAAGGGCTCATTGGATTCCACACTCTCTCCTTTTTCTATTGTGGATCACGGATTTGTATTTTAAACCACCTCGGATACTATATCCTCTTGAAAATGAGAGTCGAGAACGCGAAATGGACATTCACAGTGACTTTTATCTCCACGACAATACATCGGTGAAGCACTTTAGCTACTGAGCTAACGTGATAGCATCTGGCTTTACTGCATATAGAAACAAAACAAATAAGTCCCTGACTGGAAGGATAGACAGAAGATCAACAATACTACCAAACTCTGGACATGTAACTACATGGTTAATGCTTTCCAGCTTGGCGAAGCCTAGCAATGCTGTTGCTAACGACGCCATTGAAGCTAACTTAGCTACGGAACCTCGACAGAGCTATGCTAAAAACATTAGCTCTGCACCTACGCCAGCTCTCATCTGCTCATCACGACCCGTGCTCACCTGCGTTCCAGCGATCGACGGTACGACGAAGGACTTCACCCGATCACCGATGCGGTTGGCGGCCCGGAGACGGAGGAAATCAAGGTGAGGTCGTTCGGCTAGCGCGTCTGCTATCCTCAAAGTCCTCCTGGTTGTGTTGCTGTAGTCCGCCGCTAATACACCGATCCCACCTACAACTTTCTTCTTTGCAGTCTCCATTGTTCATTAAACAAATTGCAAAAGATTCACCAACACAGATGTCCAGAATACTGTGGAATTTTGAGGTGAAAACAGAGCTTTTTGTATTGGATTCAATGGGCTCCGAATACTTCCGCTTCAACCGTTGACGTCACGCGCAAACGTCATCATATCGAAACGTTTTCAGCCGGAAGTTTGCCGGGAAATTTAAAATTGCACTTTATAAGTTAACCTGGCCGTATTGGCATGTGTTGCAATGTTAAGATTTCATCATTGATATATAAACTATCAGACTGCGTGGTCGGTAGTAGTGGGTTTCAGTAGGCCTTTAACTGGCTAACTAATATCTTTCTCTTTTAAGACATGTTTATGTCAAACCTGATCATGACAGCAGTAACACCTCTCACCAGACCAATCAGCTCTTCACATCTATTATAGGTGTACCCTAACGGTTTATGCTGTCATACCTTCATCCAGAGCATCTGAGGCATCCGCTTCTCTCTTTCTTCTCACAGCTCTTTGTTTCTCTTCTAATCTTTGTTTTTCAGAGTTTGCTTCATCCCACCGTCCCTCTTCCATTAGCCTCTGGTCTGGTCTCAGACGGCTGTCGGTCAGACCCACTGCATCGTCCGGCTCGTTCAGAGTCAGTGCCAGCGCTGAGAAGTGGTACATGTTCTCCGCATTCTCCCTGGGATACAAATAAGAACAGCAGCTTGACTATGACCGAGCAAATAAATTCCACCTTTCCATGATATATAAGCCCCAATTGAGTGTGCATGCTGTCTAATGAAGCTCATGAGACACGCTCTTACGGTAGAGGATACTTCTTCCATAGTAGTTTGGGGGACAAGGTCTGATAGATGGTTTTCTGCTTGCCCTCTGATCCGCTGCCACCTCGGCTGCTCTGAATGATCTTGGCACTCTCAATTTTCTCATCCCACGTACCCGACAGAATGTAATGAGCCTTGTCACCACTATCAGTCACCACACCTGTGACCTGGAAAAATGGGAGATCACCTCACAAGTCACTGCATAATTATAATATGAAATCCCATTCCCCCCCCCCCCCCCTGTAACACGGACCAAACTGTTTAAGTGCACAATCTAGTAATTTCAATGCAAAAGCTGTATCACATGTATTGCCTTTAGAAATATAACAATAATTTCCACTGCAATTAACATACGGTAGGTCTGTCTAGTGATTTGGTCAGTGGATAACTTGTAATGAATTTGGCATTATTCTCCAGCAGGTGGCAGCATTGCACAAATTCAGGACTTTGGTCGCTACACTATGCTTGCAGAACAATCTCCGCAAGAAGAAAGAATAAGGATTTACCTTCCGAGGAACATCCCTGGAGAAATAACTGTAGGGGGAGAATTTGAGTGTGCAGGTCTCTTTGGTCTTGTGATTCACAATCTCAATGTCCCCTGACTGCACACACACACACATGTTCATACACAATAATCATTGTTAGTAAATCCCCCAGCATGTATTATATAAACATTGTACTGTACATGGCGCTGCCTTACTTTTTCCAGGGTCTAAATACAACATTGAAAATGTGTGATTTTTGTACATTTTCTTATTTTTCTCACTAGAAGGTGCTTTTACATAGATATTAATGAAATACGTACTAAACAGGTCATCATTTACATCACAGAAATAATATGGCTGAAAAGCCAAACAAGGCCATTGCTCAAGTTTGTTTGACTTCCAATACCTATTGTGTCATACTGCAATTTTGCAAATGACTCCATGTATTTTTAGTTCCACACTGTGTTGTCTGAATGTTCTTTGACAGCACACTCCATATATATATATCAGCTGCATCAACAGAAAACACTGGGAAAATACAGGCACTGAAGTGTAGCTCCACAGCGTGTATAATTGGCTGTCTCGCAGAAAGACGAGGCTTTTAAATGAGTGCATGATTTGAGATAAAACCTGCGGGTAAATCCCCATAGACCTTGACGCTTCTTTTTCATGTTTCTTCACAACACATCACTACCATATCATCTTAAACACCCAAAGGCTACTTTGAAGGTAATAAAACTGCAAGGACTAGCTATTGATTAGTAGTGCTTGTAAACAGACCTGGTCAATCCACAGCTTGCCCACAATGATGTTGTGCACAGTGGACGTGACTTTTCTCCACACATAGTGGTTGCCACTTGAGTGGAACTTCAGGTGAATGGAACCTGGGGATGTAAAATAACAAATTAAAATTATGATATATAGTCTATATTTTGATAGTGCTAGTTATAACTGCAGATCTGAAAATGCAATTATTTGGTCTAAAATCTGCATCCATTATCTGCTAACATGGTTGATCAAGGTAGAAGGGTGCAGTTGTTACAATGTTGTCTGGAGAAAATACTTGATGAGCGATTATGTCAGTAAACTGGCCATTGTTTATTTCTTCTTTTGTATGTACAGTACGAAGGGGATTCATATGGCCCCATAAGTCACGGTTTACCTAACACATGAAACGTGACGAATTGGGTGGTTGCCCTATCCTCTTAGGCTGCCAGACGACAGTCAAGTCAAGTCAAGTGAACTTTATTTATATAGCACATTTTCAACAACTTTTTAGATTGAACCAAAGTGCTTTACAGGTTAAAAAAGCATGGAGCAAACAAAAAACAAAAAACTAAGCAAAACAAAAAACAAACAAAGAACATAAACAATGAATGTGCTAAACAAGATAGTGCAAATGCAATACGGTAAAAGGGGTCGAATAAAAAGTTTAAAACAGTATAGAGTGTTGAATATTTTGAAATGTGTTTTGTGGCAATTCCAACATTGAACACAGCGTCAGTTGCTGTGTAGAGTGGCACTTCCCCTTATTTTCAGCAGACTGCATTGCAAAATGATTAACACCCCCACCTTTCTCTCACATGAGATTCACCCAGGAATGGGGCCATATGAATCCCTTCCGTACTGTATGTGGGTTCATACAGACAGGCTTGTTCTACAATGCAAGTCTTTATTTGTTTAACACAACCAGTTTCTCGCAGCCACAACCTGTGGCCGCATTCCGGCCTTCAAAGTAAAAGTAAGCCAGTATAATACATAAAACACCACACTTTGTCTTTTTATAACTATGGCCTTTTCCTTTTCCCTCGCCCTACACTTAATTTCCTTACTTGAACTAACATTCTTTAGATGGCTTACTTGGTTATTTTTACACAACCTGTACAGACTTAAAATCTTATTTTGAAACTGTGGGCGGATGTTAGGAAGGGGGGCGTTCCAGTCTGCGAAACCAGGAACCGCCACCAAAACGAGAACGACCATTCATGGCCAAAGTTGGATGACATTAGCTAAAAGAGACATCCCATTCTCAACCACCTCTTATATGAACTCAGCCTGTCTGATTGATAACATATTTCACTATGAACACTTTGTATTCACTGTAATTTCTGGACTATAAGCCAATATGTGTACAACATAAAATTTGTCAAAAAATTAAGTAGGTGCAGCTTATATTTAGGTGCGCTCTATAGCCCAGAAATTATGGTGTTTTCAGATGCAGAACACTTGCCGGGACAAAGAGAAGAGCCATGCAAACCCCATAGACTGCGTTCATACCTTCATTGGACTTAAATGATCAATTGGGAAACTTTGCAGAACTGAATTGTTCGGACTATCAGCCGCTACTTTTTTCCAACCCTTTGGACCCTGCGGCTTATAAAACGGTGCAGCTAATTTATGGATTTTTCTTTGCTAACGACATTAAAGTTCTGTATTAAACAACTAGTTTTCAACTCCGACAGAAACATTGGAAAAGTGTTTTATTGTTTGTGCTATGGCGCCATCTTTTGGACGAGTTCACTCACTGCAGGTGCTGCAGTTCGAAATGTACTTCCTGTTTCGTCCCCTGAAGCCGAAGTATATCGCGCTTTGTCTACTATTTGTCTATAGCAGGGGTGTCAAACGTACATAAAGGTTTTATCCGGCCCACGAGATGAGTTTGCTAAGTATTAAAAATAAGCTGCCATTTTTGAATGAAAGAAAATACTGTTGTAAATATGTCCACTTGATGTCACAATAGCAATTATTTGTATCCCCTGCCGCTAGAGCGTGCATGACTACACAGGGGGCAGAGTTATGTGCCCTGCTAAGATAGAGGACTAGGGACACATTATCTGGGCGCACATAAATATGCTGAAATAATATGTATCCCCTTTCAACTTCATGTGTGATTAATGAAATAAGTCCAAATTCAAAGTTTTGTTGTAGATGATGCTACGTATGTACAGAATAAACCACATGATGTTAGTACATCAGTTGAGGAAAATGAGGAAATAACATTATTAACATCCTGTAATTTGATTTTGATATCATTATTCATTCTGTCTTCTGATAGATTAAAAATGAACATCAACGGGAGTATTTTAAAACTCTGCCAGACTCATGTCCACCTATTATCACATCATTTATTCAGAAAGTATGAATAATGACACATGAAGAGAGAATACAGTACTATTTAACGCCACAATAAAGTGTAAAAAAAAAAAAATATTATAGTTTGTTTTGAGTCAACAAATAGTTTTCAACTCCAACAGTTATTGTTGGTACTATGGTGCTATCTTTTGGACGAGTTCGCTCACTGTAGGTGCTGCAGTGTGAAAATGTACTTCCTGAACCTAAAGTATATTGCGCTTTGTCTACTATTACTACTACTATATTGTATACAACTGAAAAGTTGGACCAATCTATAAGACTGAAGTTGTACCAATTTATAAGACTGGAGACAAACACCAGTTTACCAACTACAGACCTGTTTCCCTACTGCCAGTTTTCCAAAATCATGGAAAAACTATTCAATAATAGATTGGACAAATTTATCAATAAAAGTGGAACGCTCGTGGAGAACCAATATGGATTCCGAGCAAATATCTCAACACCGATAGCATTAATCAAAATAACAGAGGAAATTACCAATGCAATAGATGGTAAAGAATGTGCAGCCGCAGTATCTAACAAAAGCATTTGACACAATTAATCATGATATTTCAATTTAAAAAAAATTAGGAGAGAACCCACAGAAGCTAATACAAATAATAACAAGAAATGAACAAATAAAAAATATGGTTTGACAAAAAACAGACTATTCTTGAATCCCAATAAAACTAAAATAATGCTAATTGGTAACAGTAGAAAAGAAAGTCATACACAAATACAAATAGACAGAGTCGACATTGAAAGGGTAAAACAAAGCAGATTTTTGGGCTTAATAATAGTTAATAAAATGAACTGGAAATCTCATATAAAAAATATGCAACACAAGGTGGCACGAAATATTTCAATAATAATAGTAATAATAATAATAATAATAATAATACATTTTATTTATTATAGCGCTTTTCAGAGCACTCAAAGACGCTTTACAGGATAAAAAATAAAAATATAAAACAGTATAATAACAAACAATAATGAACAAAGCAAAATATGCTACGGACCAAAAATCACTCCATATTCTCTACTGCTCGCTAGTGTTACTATATCTGATTTATTATGTAGAAATATGGGGAAATAATTACTAATGTGCACTTTATTTTCTAACCGTGTTACAAAAAATATCAGTTAGAATAATACATAATGTTGGATATAGAGAGCATACAAACCCTTTATTTATTGAATAAAAAATATTAAAATTCAACAAATTGGTAAATTTGCAAACAGCTAAAATTAAGCACAAAGCAAACTATAACCTGCTACCCAAGAATGTACAACAATTCTTCTCAGCTAAAGAGGAGAAATATAACTTTAGAGGAAAAAATAACTTAACACAGTTGTATGCACGTACAACACTTAAGACCTTTAGCACATCAGTATGTGGAATTAAATTATGGAATGGTTTAAGCAAATAAATTAAACAATGTACTCATATGATCCAGTTTAAGAGGCTGTTCAAATTAAAAATGCTTACAAAGTACAAGGAAGAAGAATTGTGAGAAATACCTTCAACCTTATTGAAAACGGGATATTCTTCATCTCAATATGTTAATCATGACTGACTTAATTATCTATTGCAAGAACTACTGTATTAATCATTCACTGATGTAATTGTTTTACAAAAAGAAGACAGTAAATGAGCATATGTATTTGTAAATGTTCTGAAGTGGGAAAGGGGTAGGATTAAATAAGCTTTGCTTCTTCCTACTACTTTTTGGACATGATGTAAAGAGAAATGATATGAAATGATGTGTGATGTAATATATTGTAAGTGTGTTCATGTTCGAAATATACTAAACTCAATCAATCAAATTACTGATTGTGCTTGTTCCATTTTTAACAAAAAGAAAACAATCTGAAGTTGCCTTTTAATTTTTAGGTTAACATGGCATGATTTTACCAGTCCGGCCCTCTTGGGAATAGATTTTCCTCCATGTGGCCCCTGAGCTAAAATGAGTTTGACACCCCTGGTCTATAGTGTTTCTGCTCGAAAGGATTCTTCATTCATCACTCCAAGCCTTTGTAAGTTTTACAACTAAAACAATTCATACTGACTAAACCGTCACAAGTGTGATGTCTGTAGGAATGTTTTCATGGATATTGTACGTGCTATCGTAATGTAATCAAGCTAGCGTCAGTAGCCTTAGCAAATACGCTAACACGTTTACAAGTGTCTGTGTTAGTATTTTTAATTCACAATTGCATTATTTTGAAGTGTTTTAGTTTCGTAAATTTACCAAAATGTCACTGTGGAATTACTGAGTCGGTCTAGCTCAGGGGTGTCAAACCTATTTTAGCTCACGGGCCGCATGGAGGAAAATCTATTTCCACGCGGTAAGGTGGAAAAATCATGGCATTAAAACTTAAAAAATAAAGACAACTTCAGATTGTTTTCTTTGTCTTACTTTGGCCAATCACAAATATCAAATAATCCGCTTGGCAAAACACTTCAAGTCAGTTGAAAATTCTGAGGAAAGAATTCTTGCCTTTTCAGAAACACCATGAACTTAGACTTTGTCTCAGTGTATTTACAAACCCATTAAACTTTAAGTAATTCCTGTTTAGCATTCTCATGTTGGGCAATTCACCATTAAAAACGTTTGGAAAAGCAATTGAGTGTTTCCTCAAACCGCCGCATTGGTGAAATCCGTAAATGCCACAACACATTAATTTATCATTATTCAAATAATACAAATATAATATAACAAGCAGATGGCACCATAACAATCAGCAAAATGACACCGTAGCCGAAATCAAGGTAACTTAACTACAAACTTAATCATTGTGAACATGGTAGATTTAAGCATAAAATAGAACAAACCTTACAAATGTAGAAACGCATTTTTACAATGGAGTTCAGGGTGCGCATCGTGCATTTAACCAATTGCAAGCGCTGCGTGGAACTCTAACTAAAAAGATGATGTCATATTGACTTAAATCTTGGCATCTTACCGTTTTGTTATTTTATCCGTCGAGTGGATAATTTACAATGAAAGAAGATATTGTGCGTCGATACTGCCGCTTTCTGCTGCCAGGCGCATCTGATTGCTTGCACCTACACTGATTGGAGTAGCAGCAGCCAATCCAGAGGGCGCTTAAAGTCAGCTAACAAGTCATATTAAAACACTGTTATATGTGACGTTGGTTATACTTGAATTGCTTTTGTGAAATCCAGTGGACACATTTAGAACAGCAGTTTCTTTCATAAAAAAATTGCAGCTCATTTTTATGATTAGCAAACTGATCTTGCATGCCGCAGTCCAGATTAAACCTTTTCGTAGGCCTGATACGGCCTGTGAGCCGTACGTTTGACACACCTGGTCTAGCTGATTTCTGTTTTGTTTGATCAGATGTTTTACTGCCGTGTAACAAGCATTGTTTGGAAACAGGGTATGTAAATAAACATTTACAATATTTTGTACCGGTATATATCTGCGATTTATAGGCTGGGGCGGCTAATATATGTAAGCATATTTATCTCTTCTAAAATTTGGTGGGTGCATCTCTATAGCCCGGAAAATATGGTTATTGTCAGATTTCCATCTTTGCCCACTATTCTTTCCATGAGAGTTATAAAAGTTGGCAACACTGGTCCCTTCTGCTCAGTCTCCTTATTCTCTGGCAGAGCAGGTGCATTATAACGTGTTTGTAGCACCAACTCTATTTGTGGTGGCTGCCTACAGATAACTGAATGTTTGAGAAACACTGAATGTCTCACCTAATGGCATTATGGAGAGGTATTTGCCACGAAACTTGCTGGCAATCGTAATTTCCTGCCATAAGGTCCAGCCTCGTTGGGAAATCACATGATGTGCTGCTGCAGGGGGGTGATGGCTCACCTTATCAGAGAGAAGGATTGAGACTTTAATGCCATATGAACAATTAGTAAATATACACTACCGTTCAAAAGTTTGGGGTCACATTGAAATGTCCTTGTTTTTGAAGGAAAAGCACTGTACTTTTCAATGAAGATAACTTTAAACTAGTCTTAACTTTAAAGAAATACACTCTATACATTGCTAATGTGGTAAATGACTATTCTAGCTGCAAATGTCTGGTTTTTGGTGCAATATCTACATAGGTGTATAGAGGCCCATTTCCAGCAACTATCACTCCAGTGTTCTAATGGTACAATGTGTTTGCTCATTGGCTCAGAAGGCTAATTGATGATTAGAAAACCCTTTTGCAATCATGTTCACACATCTGAAAACAGTTTAGCTCGTTACAGAAGTTACAAAACTGACCTTCCTTTGAGCAGATTGAGTTTCTGGAGCATCACATTTGTGGGGTCAATTAAACGCTCAAAATGGCCAGAAAAAGAGAACTTTCATCTGAAACTCGACAGTCTATTCTTGTTCTTAGAAATGAAGGCTATTCCACAAAATTGTTTGGTTGACCCCAAACATTTGAACGGTAGTGTACATGTAAAGTAAGGCCCTGTTTACACAACAAGAACAATAGTTTTGGCTGAATGACATTTCAGTACCAGAAAATGAAACAAAATAGAAACAGGCTCTAGAGTGTGAAGATTTGAAATCGCAGAGAAGGGAAAAGACAAAAAGTGCATTATAGTTGGAGTCAATTGCTTAAGCACGGACAACAATAGCGGACTCCAGATTACTCATACTTAAATTGTGGATTTATTTCATTATCACTTGTATCGGACGAGCCGACCTATACACAATGAAGGGGAGTTGGAAGGCAATATTATTGATGTCTATGTTTGCTGTAGTAGCCACGCCAAGAAAGGAAGTGTCTCTTTGCATCTAATCACACTGCCTGTTATTTAAAAAAATGCCAAAGTTGTGTAAACAGAGTGTGACTGTATGTGTAGAGCAGTGCTCTCACCTGCTCACACAGTGAGTGGTAGCCAAACTCTTCGAGGCGATCAAGCTCGTAGGTCTCACCCAGTAGTGGGTTGAACGGTTTGGCTGTCCGGTGGACAGTAGTGGAGTAGGAAGAGACGGAAAAGGCAGCAACCAGACACATCTGCTCCAGCGAGGATTCACAGCGTGCCGCCTTATCCAAAAGCTCGTGATACTCCAAGTCTTCTGTGAGACGTTGCAGCATCGACAGAGGCTCATTGAAGTTCACCTGCAGGAGGGAAGAGGGAAGGCAAGAGCGTGAACGTACAGTTCCTAAATATACATTTTTGAAACAGAAATCATAATAAGTAGAGGTGGGAATCTTTGGCCACCTCACGATTCGATTACGATTACGATTCAGGAGCTACGATTCGATTAAAAATCAATTATTGATGTATCTTTAATTGATGTATATCAATTCAGTTTTACTTTTTTTTCTCGTTTCACTAAATAAGCGTTTATCACTTGCAACTTTTAAAAACATAGCATTTAAAAAAAAAATTCCCATCACATTCATTAAATTCATGGAAATGTGTGCAAAGACGGAACATAAGTGGCCTATAATAAAAGGAGCTGGCCGGATCTCTCGGTGAGGTGGCTTGCTGCAGTCCGACAAATTTTAGAACTGTCTGCATTACTTTATTTACAATAAATAAATGATTATCGAATTGCAATGCATCTAAAAATCTATTATTTCTCCCACCTCTAATAATAAGCCGTGTTCACTTACAGGCATGGGGATTTTGGAAAGCTCCTTTCCAATGCAGTTCTTCATGATACTCCACAAATTGAGGGAGTAATTAGGCTTGTCAGGGACACGAGTCCGCCGCTGTCGGCGCGGCTGCAGCTCCTTCCCTGACACATCGTTACAGCTTGGGGACATCTGAGGAAGGACATGAAAGAAATGTGTATATCCATGTTTGACATGCATAGATACAAACTTTCACAGCATGAAAAAAACGTCAAGTTAATGAATTAGCAATTTTAATCGGATATGAAAGGAAACAGAAGACAGCTAACAAGCAGCAAGGAAGGTGTGAGAGGAGCAAATGTTGCAACAGCTATTTAAGAAATAAAAAGATGCAAATGGTTATCTTAAATTCCACAGGGGTGACAATAAGACTGTGGCGAACACAAAAAGCCTCAATGTGTCAGCATAGAGTGAATCATGTCAAGTAGCAAGATGTAAAAAAGGAGCCATGTTCATATGTTCTATTCATAAATACCATCATATTCCAGCAACAAAGAGTTCATGTTAGTAGTTACAAGTGGGGGTGTCCCAGTTCAATATTGATATCCAATAGCAACAAAAACAATATTTATCGGATGCTATCGGCTTGCAGCTATAATATCCGATATAAGCGCCGATACAGGCAGTCCTGCAGCATGGTAACTCGTGCAAAGCGAGACACCCAGTAAACATCCAAATGTCCTCCAATAAGAACACACGGTTGGTCTTTTCTTGTGTTTTAGTCAAGTCATTACAAAAGGTAAACATGGTAGACTATAGTCTACTAAGATGTAGTAACTACACAACAGCTAAGCACACAAGCAAGACATATTTAAAACGCGTCCTTCATTGAACAATATTGCAGTCTAAAACAGCACATTTGTCAATACAAACAAGTACTATAATTATAGTTGCATATTACTTAAACATACAAAGTCTCCAAGGTAGAAGCATATTAGAAAGTATCCAGTAACAAACGTGTCCCCATCATTTAACTTAGTACCGACCAAAGGTAGAAGCATATTAGAAAGTAATCAGTAACAAACGTGTCCCCATCATTTAACTTAATGCGCCATGACTAGGGATGATATCGTTAGGATTTTATCAATGACGATACGCATATTGATATTCCTTGTTGATACCGGTATTCATGGGTACTCTTATCGGTACTATATGTGATTTGGTGGAAATAAATATATGAAAAATGCATTTTTATTAGCATTATTATTAGAACACCATGTAACATCTCACAGCAGGGAAGTCTTTTATCAACACCTGCTTTTTAAAAGGGGAACTACACTTTTTTGGGAATTTTGCCTATTGATCACAATCATTATGAAAGACATGACGACGGATGGATTTTTTTTAATGCATTCTAAATATTAGATAAACATAAATGAAATGGGAGCCAATGGGAAGTCCACTATTCCGGCTATAACATTTAAAAAATAACTATTCAAAAAGCGCCAACAACATTTACACTTCGTGACTTGAATATTAACCAAGTATTAATGATTTGTGTTTTTTTCCACAAGGATTACAAATAATTTTTCACCTAAATGGGAACATCTGAACATCCCAGCAGTCGGCATCCAAATGACAGCAGGCCTTGTACAGTAGGTGATGGTTTATTATGTTTGTTGGCTCTCATGAAGTCTGCAGTAAGTAATAATCGGTGATGAAAAAAAATGAAAAAAAGCAAACATTGTGATGCGTTTTTGAAATTAATGCGCTGCCTATTCCTAAACACACTAACTCTTATTAGAGTGCGTGACTTTGGCAGACTTTTGAGGACAAAATATTGTGTTATAAACTCTTGTGTGGTGTTTTTCGGTGTCTTTTTTATGCGTAGCAGCGGCACCTGATGCGAATGTGACAGCGTGTCATATCTACAGTATGGCGGTCAGCTAGATAAAAAAAAATACCGCAAGCTTTATCATTTACCCAGAATCTTAACAGTCCTCCTGGACCGACCCATATAGGAACTGATACCAAAAAAATACGGATACACGGTATTCATCCCTAGTCAGGACTTTAACTTAGTTAATGATTGTGGTGTCACCAAAAACAATTACCACTCCACATCAATATAAAGATAGCATAAGTCAATTCACAGCTAATAATAGTTTATATTTTTTTTAGTTCCGACCATTGTTTTCGGTCTGACTAATTTCACTTAATAAAGTTTATTTATATTTATAAATTATCTGATTGGGATTTTATATGTTTTATCCTTTTTATGGGGAACTTAGAGTACATGTACTATTTTGTGATCTTGGCAATGTTTGTGATGCTTCTTATGTGGTAGGTCTTTGTATTGCATATCTAAGATGTTACTTTCTCTGTATGTTTCAATGGATGTCCTGATCTTGCTGGCTTCAAAACAAGTTTACCTTCGGGTATTAATAAAGTAACCTAAAGACTATAAAAATGGGACCCATAACCTCCCTGCTTGGCACTCAGCAACAAAGGGTTGGAGTTGGGGGTTAAATCACCAAAATGATTCCCGGGCGCGGCACCGCTGCTGCCCACTGCTCCCCAAGGGGATGGGACAAATGCAGAGGACAAATTTCGCCACATCTAGTGTGTGTGAGACAATCATTGGTACTTTAATCTTTAACCTAACCTAACCTAACCTAACTTTCCACACTACAAAATAAACCTGTAACTATGGTTTATATCATGTTAATATTGGTATCAGCCAATAATCAAGGTTTCAATATCAGTATTGTATTAGAAATTAAAAAAAAAGTTGTATCGAGACACTTATAGTAACAATAAATGTCAGAGCTAATTAGTTAAAACTTTTGGGCAAGATGTGAGTTTACATGGTCATGCTGGTTCCAGTCATAGGCATTCCCTCCGCTTGCTCCGCTTAAACTGCTCTGAGATTGCCTGCAGTAGGATGACAAGATATTTAACAGTCAGAAGCTGCAAACTTGGTGAATTACATGTGTTAGATCCATTACTAAGTATGTTGAGAAATGAGTGAGCGTGACCTGCGCTGTGTGGTCACTGTGATAAATGCAGGGGAATCCTCCATGGCGTCAAAGTATTCCTCATCTTCATCACTTGCATCATCCTTAAGCGGCCTCTCACTCCCTGTTGTCCGGCGGTACATACAGTGCATATTAAAATCCAGGAAGTCCAAACACAACTAACTGGAATAACACATGGTTACCCGTTTGCCTTCAAGAGTGAGCAGTCGTGATGGGTTTTACAATACAGAAGCATTGATGCATTATGAAACATAAGGACTGATACTGTGCTCTTCAATACCTCCGTGTGTGTCACTTAAAGAAAAAACAAAAACATGTGGACGACACAGTTGCTGTGCTATTTAACTGTCAAGCGGCAAACTGTGATTATCAGGGGCGTGCTGCTTTTGACATCGGTTTTCGTCGCAATTACTCATCTAAAAGTGGTAAGTTATATTTTCCTTTCTGCACAGCTATTCGTTTAAAGAAAAAACTATTATATTTTTTAAGTATTAATTTTATTTGCAAGTCAAATATAGTGACTTTTTAATACAGCAGATGGCACAATAAGAAACACCAACACTGTATCAGTGCAGCATCAATACAGTCAGCACACTCACTGAGGCGTCATTTACCCATCACCAGTAAGTCGTATCCAATCATATAATCATGGCCATCAATTAATAAATAATCATTTGAATTGCTAATGTTCCCACTGGATAAAAAGGCTGGATGGCGCATGCCACTCTGGGAGTTCTGGCAATAGCATTAAACATACATGGAATCATTAAACAAGGCTGTGCCCAACAACAACATATCTGAGGATGTGAAATGCGTTTGATAATTGCCATTATCCATTAAGCCACAAATGTAACAGTAAAGGTATGGGCCACCTGATCGGTATGCCTTCTGTGTCTCACAAATATGTGCCACAATTACAATATACTATGAACTAGGGCTGTGCGGTTATATGACCGAGATAAATTTCATGTCGATTACAGTGATCAACTGTAACTCGATCATACATGGTGGAAATGTCTGTAAAAACAGCCGATCACAGTCAACCTTTTCCCGATCAACTTCCAGAATGACAGAATGACCGTGAAAAAAGCTTGCATGATAAAACTAGGCCTGTGCATAATTACAAACGCAGGTGAGGACAGCGAAATAAATGTCAGCTATGACATTGAGTTATTCTCCTAAAATGATTGTATTGTTGAGGGGAAAAAAACTAACTCAACGTCGGTTGTGTGTCGGCGTGATATGGGGAAAATTAAGGCAATCCATCTATCCATTTTCTACCGCTTGTCCCCAATGTGTGCAAATGCAAGCTGCACAGCAGACATAGAATATTAGACGTTTCGCTGCTATTAGCAGTGCGGCTAAATAATTTTATTGTTACTAAAGATGATGCAGATTTGCAAGGAGCAATGATGTATGTAACATTTGAAAATGGTAATGTTTACATTTTAAAACATCTTAATTATCCCCGACGGGGCAATTTGTTTGAGTGTTACATCACTGCACAAACAATCAGCACTGTAAAATAGTTCATTGTTATATTTTATATTCTTTTTAGCGCTGTCAAGAAGAACAATTTCACTCATGTGATTCGTCACAAAAAATTATCGCATTAACAATGAGTAAACATAGATGGTAACCTAAAGAGCGGCGGGGGTTGCTAATGCTATTGTCATGTCTGTTCATGTTTTTGTTTTGGTCATGCGTCATGTCTGTTCATATTTTAGTTTTGGCCATGTGTTTGTTTTTTGGACTCTTTTTAGTTCCTGGTTGCACTTCCTTGTTTGGTTTGGTTTCCATGGTCACCCATTAGTTTTCACCTGTCTTGTCACGCACCTGTTTCACGTTTCGAGTCACGCACCTGTTTTCACTGATCAGGTCACTATTTAAATCTGTCTGTTACTGTTGTTCGTCCTGGCGTCCTCACACTATTTCAGCACTCTGCTTCATGTCATGTCACAGTTCTTTGCCAAGTAAGTTTTGTTCATTTATGCCACAGTTAGTGTTTTTGTTTAATTGTTCATAGTTTCTGCATTTGTGTATGTTTTGTGTTTATTACTAAGTTTTGTATTTCCGCCTTTGTGCGCGCCTTTTGTTTTCCTAGTCAAGTTTTTTACCTCCACTGTGAGCGCCTTTTGTGTATTCCTTTTTTTTATTTGTTAAAATTAAAACATGTATTCAAATTCACGCCTTGCCCGCGCCAATTTTCCTTTGCCTTCTGGGAGAACAAACCACGCCATGAACCAAGTTGTGACAGCTATACGGTCAGTGATTACTGCAGGTCAATGACTGGTGTCCTTACTGGCAAAATTCACTCCAAAATAACCCCCAATGAGACTATACATAAAACTGTTACCAAGTTTGGAGCAAATCAATTGCGTGCATTCAAATAAAACATACATTTTTTTTTCCAGGGTGACATTCTGACAATAAAATTGCATTTGTGTCTTTTTTAAGGTAATATAAATTATGTATTTATGTATTGTGTGATTAATCAAGATTAAACCAAATTCATAAGTGTGATTAATCTGATTTTCAAAATGTATCATTTGACAGCCGTATTTGTTTTGTTTTACTGTTGTCTGTCATATTACTTATTTTGCTTTGGTATTTACTCAGTATGTTCATAACAGGTTCAACTAATCTCTAGTTTTTAGTACAGCGTCCTTAAAACTGGCAGCTTAAAAACAACATAGAAATTGTGATGTTAATCGAAATTGGATGATGTAATTAAATGTGTCCAGCCCCACATGAACTCAATGGCGTAATTGTAGTAGTCAGTTGTAATATTATTACAACATCCTAAATAGACAGCAGAGAGACGCCACATGATGGACTTATTTAGCTTTTATCTTAGGAGAACATAACAATTTTTTCAAGCCTGTAACTTTCTGCTTCTTAAGACTGATACCAATGTATGTATTTACAGTGTGTATTATGTATAGTTGTATCTACAATTTTTTTAAAAGTAGATTTAAGAGTAGTTTGTGAACACCTGGAGATAAGACGGATTCAAACAAATGTGGATATGACAAACTGTACCTGTACAGAGTTGTCCTAACCAAACATGACATCACTACTGAGGTAGTGCTAAAATCACTTGATCCTTTTGATGTGTCAGAGCCGTAGTTTAATATGTTTGCAGGGCATTTGGCACACGGGATGTCTTCTTCTGAAGGAGTACAAACGGAGAAACAAGCGGGTCACCTAGGCCTACCTTTTTTGTTGGTAGGGGCCCGTGTTGTGCTGGATGCAAGTGCAGGTGCCTCTCTCCACGCTCGCTCCAGACTGTTGTGCTGCTTGGCTAGCTGCTCAATAGTCTCCTCCAGGTGGGTGCGCTGCTCTCGCTCATATTGCAGCGCCCGCTGCCACTTCTTACTATGACTTTCAGCCAGCTCTAAGAAATTTCGACAGGCCTGGGGAGTGGCAGGCACAAGAACACTGTTATTTGCCATCACTTGCACTAAAATATGACATTGTCTTGGATATGTATTGCAGTCTAGTAAAAGACTGATCCTGTTCATGTTCCTTGGAGCAGAGTGTAAACAAAGAGAGCATAGTGAACGATGAGCTACACTTTCAAGCTTTTTGTTTTGTTTTGTTCTGTACAGCCACTCAGGCCAATCCTATTGTGGATGTAGATGCCCCTATTTGCTGTACAGATTTACTTTACAAACGTGTGTGATACTTCTCTTGTTGCCTTATTTGTATTGGACTTTATAAAATATATTTATAATGTTTGCCGCAGGAGGGGATAGAAAGAACAAAAAAAGGAAGACAGAGGGGGAAATTGCGGGGACAAGAGGAGGATAAGACAGAGAGACAACAACAACACAACAACATCGGCAAATACAATGTACAAATATGATACAAAACTTGATAGCAAAGGAGCAATTATTGAAGTAAATATTAACACAGAAATGACAATGAACATTATTGCAGTACAAATGGAGCAGAAAAAAAATACCAATAGAAATAGCACTATTGACAATGAATAATAATAATTACATCTATTATCAACAATACAATTGTTTCAAATGCAAGAATACATTTATGTAATGATAACTTGAATTACAAAAGAAAGCAGATAAATGGAGGGGAAGAAAGAGAAGCGAACTGTATTAACCTTGTAGATTGTTATTGTCACAATATGTTAAGCTTTGTCAGTGTGCTGTGTTTAACCCAGTTTTCCCTAGGGGAAGTACGTTGATATATGTTTGATGAAACGTGATTATATGCATGAGTGTATGTACTGTATATGGCTGTATATGTACAGTTTGTGTATTGTATGTTTGTACAGTGAATGTGCGTGTGGATGTATATACCGTAAGTGTATGTATGTATTGTATTTGTGGATGTATCTGGGAGTATGTACCTACACTTTCAAGCTGATTGTTTGACAGAGGACATTTGAGTCAAAAGGGAACATCATCAATTCTCCTGTGCCCTGACTGCTGAGTTAAAGAGGTTACTTCAGATCACACAGAAAGAACTTGTCAGCATTTGTTGGCAGTGCATCGTATGTCTGATGTTCCTGTCACACAGTAAGCACAAAGGTAAACGAACCAAAAATCCTCAGAGCTGCCGACATGCAATAAGAAAATGTCACGTGATGGTCAATAAACCATCACAGGAGGGGCAGCTGGACGAAGGACCTCCAGCATTTCTGTATTTTTGAGGAACTTTTCAACATTCTTTTACACAGGGAGGTTGTTCCCATCAAGTACAAGGAATCAGCTCTTAATTTGGTTGATTACTCAAACACATTATACTGTAAATGCTTCTATTTGCGGATTTGTAGAGCCTCCCCTATAGATGATCGGACTATACAAAAGCAAATACCTGCCTGTCAAAAACATGCAACATTGGTGTTGTTGCTCTCTCATGCAATTGACTTGTTAATAATTTTTTGTATGACCGGTATAAGAATCGTTAAAGAGGTTCATTTAGCCTACTAATGTGTATTTATAAATACACATATAACACGTCACAGATGACGTCACACTAACATCACGTGACACCTCTGAGGAAGGCTGCAGAAGCAAGATAGCCGAAACTTGTCAGGTACAAAACTTTACCTTACTAGCCTATATAAATCAACTATTTATAAAAAGGTATAAGAATCGGCAGCATAAAATCTTGTTCGGAATATCCGTTATCCAATAACAAAACAACTAATTCATAAAATTCCAATTGATGTCATTAACTAACCAATGTATGCATAATTTAGGGCATAACTGTCAAATAACGGTCAATAACTGGTAAAACCAAATAACCAAAACTATTTTGCTCAAAAAACAAAACGATATGACACCCAGGACTTGAACTTACCTTCAGTGGTCAAACATGAGGCGTCTGAAGGGCAGATGTTAGTGTTTCAATTGAAATGTTAGCGATGCATTTGGCAGAGTACACTTCCTCACATACGTCTATGAAACCAACACCCACTTAAAAAGGTACGACAGTTCCACATTTTTAGTGCTGAGTCCCCAGTCCGAACACAGACTGCATGTGACTTCCGGTGGTGGAGGACTGTGTTGCTAAAGGCGAAAAGCAGGACACGATACGAGTCTTCTGACATACATTAGCAGACTAAAATGGTATCTGTTCCCATCAGTCATTAAGCGTACACGTGTACATACACACACGTGGACGTTTTGCGAATGTCAGAAGTTACCTCACACCTAAGTGGACAACAATGTAATCAACTACAGCCACAGTCGGACCACATGGATCACTTTATTCTAACTCCATTGGAAGAAGCACTTGGAAGTCTAAACCGGCAGCTAAATACTGTTATCTAAGAGGCACCCGCCCTACTTAAAGACAACCATTTACAAGAGTAACATGACCACAGGGAGTTTAAGCATGCACTGCCCTCTTGTCAGAAGCACATTCTTGGCAAACCTAATGGCATTTCAATAGCTTTGACCATCCAGTAGGGATTGTCCTGTGACTTGCCCAATAAGCTGACATTTCCCTTACTGGTTAGTTTTAAAAAAAAGGGACGATGCTATGAAAAAAAAGCTTATCTTTTTGAGCAACAGCTTTGCATGCAAACTCCCATCTTAAAATAATTTCTGACACTGTAGTTGTTATGAACTGCTTTCAAATAAACTTGCAGTCTAAACTTAAGCCCTGTCAGTGAACATGATATTGGACCTAAATATAGACAGACAATAACCAGATTTGATCACAGAATAAACAAAGCTATAAAGACATAAGATGATCAACAAACCTTGTGCAGTCGTCTGCTTCGTGTCAAGTCTGTGTTACTGTAACCCAGAAAGCTCTGACCTTTACCAGTCAGGGGGTACTGGGATTTAAAAGAGGGAAAAGGGCTATTCCCCACCCTCACACACACCCATGATCAAATTTAGTGTCACTACTTCAACACCTCAACTTTCCTATTAAGCTAAACTACAACAACTTTCTGCAAACAGAGGTGCAGATAACAAAAGAGGTGCAACTTAGATCCAATAGTAAGTTTCTGTTATTTTAATTAAGCAATTAGTATTACTCCTTATTTTACAAATGAAAACAGTACAGTGGTACCTCAACCTACGAACATGTTGCATTTTACGACCAGGCTCGTAACTCGGAATTCTCGTATCTTCTAGCAGCCCTGCCCATTGAAATGAATGGAAATCAATTCAAACCATCCACAACAGCACAATTTAGAAAATTGAACATGAATTTTAAAAAGAAGAAACTAACTTATAGAAAATAAGTTGTTTTTTTTAAACAATACAATAGTAATACAAACTACTACAGTGCAGTAGTATATTAATATAACAGGGTAGATGGATAGTGGAACACTACCAAGGCCATCAGGCAGTGGTCGAGAAGACTTTACGCTTTTAGAATAGGCTGGATAGACTTTTATTTATCCCAGAATTACAATTAAATTATGTGGTTGCAGTGCAGAAACTAAACATACAGAAACTAAAGTAGTACACAATGAAACTAAAGTAGTACACAATGAAACTAAAGTAGTACACAATAAAAAACTTAAACTTAGTAATGAATAATAAATAATACATTTAAGTACCACCGGACACTGGGAGCACTTTCCGGTTGAAGGACGCTGTGTAAGCTGTATTTCTGCTTAGGGTTTGGTTTTCGATGGTTGGAAAACAAAGTTATTTCAACCTCTAGCCATAAGTTAATGCTAGCAAATTAGACAAGATGTTTTAGGGAGGCTCTTACGGGGTTCACTGTGTCATTAACTACGCCAATTGGTGGCTCGTAACTTAAACTATGCTTACAATTTGAACATCAAAAAGCCGCGAAACACTTCATATTTCGAGTACCTTGTAAGTAAAGCTACTTGTAAGTTGAGGTATCGCTGTATAATACAAAACAACCATCTCCAGCGCAGTTTTAATTGGGAATTTTTAACCAAAAATATAGTTCAGAAAGGTACAAAGTGTGTTGTTAACATGGGGCTACTCACATTGATCATAGCATTGGAAGTGATGCGAAAAAGGGTGGCTCTCTCGTTGACTGCCTTGATCTTCTCCCCTCCCTCCACAGGGACTTTTAGGCCCTCAAGTTCGCTGAGGGAGCGTTGCAAGGCTGCCCCGTGCTTGGCAATCAGGTCGTTACAAGTGCTGAGGTCATCGAGCTTGCTCACAAGAATCTTTAAAGTTCCCTGAATCTCGTTGCGGTTGGACTTAGATGCCGGCACCTCGTCTTCCGATTCATCTGAAAGACAAGAAGGGTTATTTGTTTAAAACCATGTGCTGTATTGCTATATATTTGCTCAACCTCATTGTCTTCCTAAATTACCATTTCCTAGTGATATAATACAATAAATGTTTTTATGTAGACAATCAGCCTCCTCTAACATTATATACTATGTCAGGGGCAATAGGAAACACATAGCTTGTGTTCATACCAACAGGACTTTGCAGCAGCAGCTCGTG
This sequence comes from Entelurus aequoreus, assembly GCF_033978785.1. NCBI lineage: Eukaryota > Metazoa > Chordata > Actinopteri > Syngnathiformes > Syngnathidae > Entelurus > Entelurus aequoreus. Next base: position 69,294,335 of record NC_084736.1, on the reverse strand, counting down.
TTGCCAGTGATGTGGCAAAAGAGAGGTTACTTGAGGTTAAAAAGAAAATCAGCCGAGAAGCATTACTCACATCTGCATCCTCATTGCAAGCATGCACACACACACACACGCACACGCACACACACAAATAAGGTGAAAGTCCAAAGTTACAATATGAAGAGTATACTGTGTGTGAGTATATATATACATAGATATATATATATATATATGTATATATATATATATATATATATATATATATATATATATACATATATATATATATATATATATTAGGGCTGCAACAACTCATCGATTAAATCGATTATAAAAATAGTTGGCGATTAATTTAGTCATCGATTCGTTGGATCAATGCCATGCGCATGCGCAGAGGCAATTTATTTTTTTTGTTTTGTTTAAAAAAAATGTATTTTATTTTTATAAACCTTTATTTATTAACTGCAACATGTACAAACAGCTGAGAAACAATAATCAAAATAAGTATGGTGCCAGTATGCTGTTTTTTTTCAATAAAATACTGGAAAGGATAGAAATGCAGTTTGTCTCTTTTATCCGATTATTAATCTATTAATCGAAGTAATAATCGACAAATTAATCGATGATCATATTAATCGTTAGTTGCAGCCCTAATATATATATATATTCGTTAGGTCAGGAAAAAAAACAGAGGCTATTTCATCCCTACAAGCCTGTTTCGCAGGTTTCCCTGCTTTTCAGAGGAGTTTATTCAATAAACTCCCCTAATTATATACTCCCTAATTATATAAAGTCCCAAACATACTCGGGCGGAACATTCATGGACCGTAGTCCGCGGAGGTCCAAGCGTACTCAAAACAGACGTTTGTCAGGCCTTTGCTCACTCGTGTCACACAAAACACTGCTCTGTGTGTATTGTCAATTATAGGGCCAATGTATGAATGAAATGTTTTCCATGACTCACCTCTTGGACAAATTCTGACACATTTGATGTCCACGGTCGAACTGGCAACAACACCAACAATTGCAGTTGGTGGTGAGCAATTGACATTGAGAAGTCACCACATTTAAACGGACAATATCAAAAATGTGCAATGTGTAACAACTACCTTTAAAAGCAGTTGATGCTTAAATTGGGGTCAAGAGAAAAGTGAAGGGTGAATGTCAAGAAGGAGATTTGAGAAGCAGCAAAGGCATGAGAGAGAAGAATGGGAGGGGGGGTATATCACCATGCCTCCATTCCTGAGCTTCCATTTCCACTAAGAGGTAACCAAAGTTCAGAACGTGCTCGCAAATTGCTGAACTGAAGCCTCTAAATTCATGTGTGAACCAGCAGTGGAAAAACTTTTCAAAGACATAGCACACAGCAAGCATCAACTGTGGGGTCACTAACTCGTGGACCGTGGTCAGGGTTCAGACGAACGCATCTTTTATAGACTTCACTATACTGGTTATAGACTGGCTATATCAGTACTAGTTAATCATATCAGGAAATCCACTGATTTATGGCATGTGAATTGAGCCATCACACGAGAAACTACTCAGCCAATGAAATTGTTGC
>NC_084736.1:69180298-69287798 GCF_033978785.1 Entelurus aequoreus | reverse complement strand
GTTTATAAAGACTTCAAAGATTCTTTAGTGTCAATTTTTCGATACATGCAAGACATACGAAATAATCGACAGTGGTCATTGATTCCATGGCATTACAAAATCTACAAGGAGAAAAGAAGGCTATATCCTTCCTCACTCACGTGGAGCAATATTTTAAAAAGGTAGAAACGCATGAAATACAACACTGGTTAAAGAAGGGAGACACAACTGAAAATCAACGACAGGGATAAAGTAAGTGTAACCAAGGGCTCTCTTATTTCATTCTTGTATCTGTATAATCTGTATGTCTTAACTACAAACGTTTGTATATCAATATTATTATTTAGTTCAATGCAGTTAGGCAGCATGTTTTATTGTGAAGCTTCATGTGGTTGGCTTTGAAGCCCTTGACAAATGTGTGACGTAACGGTGAGAGAGAGAGAAAGTTGGATGTAAGCAATTGTATAAGAAAAGTAGCTCACATAAGGAGTGAGAGAGGAGTTGCCTGGTAGAAGCCTGTACAAGAATGGCAACATAAGTATGTCAGTCAAACTGTTGTCACAAATGGCCAAATGTTTAAAAAATTACTAAAAAAAATTAAAATTAAAACAATTACTACAAAAGTCATCGTTCAGAGGCATCCATAACTGCATGGAAGCTCATGCCCAACTGCATGAACATTATGATATGACACTTTGGTATGGTTTAACACGAGTATCCAACATTTTAACATTAATAAGTCAGAAAAGAGGAAAATCATCATAGGCATTACGATTTTACTAAATCTTTATAAATATGTATACTCAACAACAACAACGCTTAGATGCATGATAGCTCCCTGGAGTATTTGCTTTCTGTCTGTGACTACCAAGAAGCAATGTGCATGTAAATGTAATGTAACTGGTAATCACTTTCCCACCAGCAGCACATATGAATGAAACATTTGACAATACTTCTTGTTTTTCTGTATGGCAATATTTTATGTTTAATGGCCGTAACAAAAAAGATCACAATTTGGAATACAGTATTATAGTGTATAATATTTTTTTATTCTATTGAATATTGACAAGTCATACCCATTTTAATAAATCATACACCTGAGGCAAATTTTTGTTATTAAACCCAGGGATGTCAAACATACGGCTGAACAGGTTTTATTTGGCCTGTGAGATGAGTTTGCTAAGTACAAAAATGAGCTGAAATTTTTGAAAGAAAGAAACTGCTGTTTTAAATGTGTCCAGTGGATGTCGCAATAGCAATTCTTTGTATCACCTGCCGGTGACAGTGAGTGCGCATGACTTCAGAGGGGACGGAGCTATGTGCCGTGTTAAGATACAGGCAACACTATTAATGATAGTATACAAAATGTGGATTGTTACGTTCAAGCCTTGATTTTCAAAGATGTTGCTGGTAATATAACCTGTGACATTTATACGCAAATCAATGCTTTTGATAACCTGAACATTTTGGTTTGAATTTATGACTGCGGACATAAATATGCTGAAAATATATGTATCCCCTTCTAACTTCATATGTGATTAATGAAATGAGTCCAAATTCACAAGTTTTGTTGTCGATGATGCTACATAGTACAGAATATACCACATGATGTTACCGCATCAGTTGAGGAAGATGAGTAAATTACATTAATAACATCCTGTAATTTTATTTTGAAATTATTCATTTGATCTTCTGATAGATTAAAAAACCAATGGGAGCATTCTAAAACTCTGCCATACTCAATTCCACCTATTTGACTGATGAACATTATCACATCATTTATTCAGAAAGTATAAATGACGATGAATGAAGATAAAATACTATTAGCTGCTGTAAGTGTAAAAGAAAACATTTTAATTTATACATTTTCAGAATGTTCTTGGTCTATATTTAAACAATGAAAACAATCTGAAATGTCTTAATTTTACAACCCACTTGGAAATAGATTTTCCTCCATTTGGCCCTTAAGCTAAAATGAGTTTGACACCCTTCGTTTAAACCATATAACAAACAAATATAACGAATATAAGATTATTTCCATATAATATGCTTATGTTCATTTAAAAAATGTTTGCTGGTGTACATGATGCTACAACCTAGGGCAGGGGTGACGCGGCTCTATAGCATACTTGCCAACCTTCCCGTTTTTACCGGGAGACTCCCGGTATTCAGCGCCTCTCTCGATAACCTCCCGGCAGAAATTTTCTCCCGACAAACTCCCGGTATTCAGCCGGAGCTGGAGGCCACGCCCCCTCCAGCTCAATGCGGACCTGAGTGGGGACAGCCTGTTCTCACGTCCGCTTTCCCACAATATAAACAGCTTGCCTGCCCAATGATGTCATAACTGTAGAATGATCGAGGGTGAGTTCTTTGTTTCTTATGTGGGTTTATTGTTAGGCAGTTTCATTAACGTCCTCCCAGCGCGGTAACAACACACAACAACAGCAGTCACGTTTAGTCTACCGTAAAGCAGTTCGTCTGCCGTAAACAGCAATGTTGTGACACTCTTAAACAGGACAATACTGCCATCTACTGGATAGCCTCCAGAACACTGAAATTCAAGTATTTATTTTATTTATATGTATAATAAAATAAAATAAATTTATATACATATATATATAGCTAGAAATCACTGAAAGTCAAGTATTTCATACATATATATATATATATATATATATATATATATATATATATATATATATATATATATATATATATGGAATACTTGAGTTGGTGAATTCTAGCTTAAATATATTCCCCTCTTAACCACGCCGCCAACCACGCCCCCCGCCCCACCCCCGACCACGCCCCCACCTCCCGATATCGGAGGTCTCAAGGTTGGCAAGTATGCTATAGCCGCATGTGGCTCTTTAACGCCGCACTAGTGGCTCCCTTGAGCATTTTTAAAAAAGGATTGAAAATGGAAAAAGATGCGGGGAAAAAAAACAATTTTTGTTTTAATGTTTTTTGTTTGAGGACAAACATGACACAAACCTTCCCAATTGTTAAAAAGCCAACTGTTTAATATGTTTGTGTGTATGCTTCGCTGATGAGAATATTTGGTGAACATCGTTTTGTCCTACTAATTTTGGCGGTTCTTGAACCAACCATAGTGTGGACTGTGATGCAACAGTTTGTTCACATGTAAAATCTTCCACTCCTTCTTTGTCTCATTTTGTCCACCAAACGTTTTATGCTGTGCTTGAATTCACATAAATGCGCTTTGTTGATGTTATTGACTTGTTGGAGTGCTAATCAGGCATATTTGGTCAGTGCATGACTGCAAGCTAATCAATGCTAACATGCTATTTAGCTGTATGTACATATTGCATCATCATGCCTCATTTGTAGGCATATTTGAGCTCATTTAATATTCTTTACTTCTATCCTCTTTGTATATAATTTATATTTGCATGTCTAATGACACATTATCTGTATGTAAAATTGGCTGCATTTCTGATATTTGTTTTTGTGCCACATTGTTCAAGACCACAGCAAACGTTACCTAGTTTGTCAAAGATTGTAATAAATCTATTAAAAAAAGACAGCCTGCCGTTTCCTTTAACTTGTACACACACATCTATACCTTTGGCTATTCTAAGACATTAGTTTCCAGGAGTTATCTCACCTTCTGAGTAACCTCTGATTTACTAATAGTTTCTAATGTTGTAAAAATGTGTAGAATAAATATAACATTTCTGTAATGAGGATTTGCTTCAGCCTGTGACACATAGTCATTTTGATAGTAGGCTAATATAGCTAATAAATACACTTACATCATGTGTTGCCTTCATTATAACACTTATATAAAACTTTTAAAGTCATTTTGATAGTAGGCTATTAGACTTAGGCTTAGACTTAGACAAACGTTTATGATCCACAAGGGAAATTGTTCAAATAGTTATTATAGCTAATAAAGTCCCTTGCGTCATGTGTTGCCTTCACTATAAGATGTATATACGGCTTTTCGTTTTTTGCGGCTCCGGACAGATTTGTTTTTTGTATTTTTGGTCCAATATGGCTCTTTCAACGTTTTTGGTTGCCTACCCCTGACCTAGGGGTAAGTGAATATGCTTTATTTTAATTCAAAAGCATGTCAATTTAAGGCATTTATTGGTACAATGTTAAGTTCCTGTGCTTGTTTTTATTTAATTTGCTTCATTGATTGGTATGTTAATAAGATGTTCAACTAATCTTTAGGTTTCTTAAGCTTTAACTGGAACGTTAAAAAGAATATAACAAAATGTGATATTAATCAAGATTGGATAAAAAGAAAAGTTCATCTTGATCACTTTTTTAGCCATATCTCCCAGCCGTACTACAACCTGTTTATCCTCTCTGCAAACTCTTTCATCTTCCATTTGAAAATGCCGTACTGCCGATGAGAACTGCTTTGATCTGCAGTGAATCTTTCTCATTGAACACCCCAGATGGAACTGGGAAAAATATTTAGTGAGTTGGGAGCCATGAGTTTGTGACCCAATAACATGGCAAAATCAGATTCATCACAGTGTCAGTACCACAAGATAATGAGCCACGATGGAGGCCATCAGAACTAGAGCAGAGCAGGTCACTGCAGGTAGTAACAGGGGCCTCTAAGCACTATTCAAGAATGTACATTAAAATCTGAGCATTTCTTAAAATGACTCACTCAAAGCTGGCTGACCCTACACGCTGATCCCTCCTAAAATACACAGTAAGAGCATTATGGATTAAACGAGATAAATGTCTTGGAGCAGAAATTGGAACATACTAAAGCACCAAGTGATTATTCAGTGTGGAAAATCACATGGTGATCCACAAGAGTGCCAACAGACCTCTCACTTTTTTTTTTCAATTTACAGTCATCCCTCATTACTTTGCGCTTTGAATTTTGCGGCCTGACTTGCTCACGTTTTTACAGTAAATGTTTTATGTATTTTTGACCTAATTAAATCTTAAATTAGGTCTTGTTCATGTTTTATACTACAGAACAGTATTTGTCATATTTTTATTACAGTGATCATCACGTTAATGAAAACAGTATGTAAGCAACATACCCAAGAGTAAAGTTATTAGGGTTGTCATTACAAAACAAACAAGGTATAATACCAACACACTGATGGTCTTGGTCTTAGGCTATGTCTACACTAAACCGGATAACCCCTTAAACAAATTATTATTTAGCCTAAGCCCCGTTTCAGACACACTGAACTATCGTTTAAGGTCCCCCGCCTCGGACAATTTTTTACATGGGTAAGTGCGCCGTGTATTTTTTTAATCTCTGGCTCTTAGCTTTGTATGGACTCTATGATCGTATTCCGTCCTACGTGTCTGTGTCCGTGACGTAAACAAGTTGACAGATAGCTAACATGAAGATTCCAAGGAAAGGGAAGAAAGAGTCCAGGCCTTTTATCTTTAAGAAGCTTTAGTGGTTTTCACAGGGAATGCACTTTTCCTTTCTTCTTGTCTAATTGGTCATTTCTTTCTTTGTTGTTATTGTAAAACTGTATAAAGAGACACAAATATATGTCAAATAAACACCACTAAGTAACTACATTTCCATAAATGTTTGCTGCATAATATGTTTTCACACATACACACACAGCCCACACAATAGCATGTAAACAGTGCTCATAAAGTGATGTAAATAGCCCTATATAGCCCATGTAACACTCATAGCCACACATGAATAAGATTTACATTTATAAACATTGCACCCTCCCTTAGAGGAGTGAGCTAGCGAGCAAAGAAGCTACATGCTAAGTAGCAACAAGCTAAACAGTAGAACAAGCTATCGTCGCACAGTGCTATTTCTACATTTACACACACACACGTCTTCATGTTACTCATAAAACAGACACAAGACTTACAGACAATGTTTCCAAGGCACTTTGTGGGAAGAAACAACAAACTTGGAGCGCTGAAACACGTAAACCTGTCTCGTGTGTAAACAAGTGGGCGTCTGACTGTCGTGCTGAGACTACCGGAAACTAGAGGAGGGAGCAACTCGCCTTCAAAATAAAAGTCCCTTCTCATTACCTGATAATGTTACGTCACACTCCCCGCCTGGTATAAATACTATACCACTATTTCGAACTGCAGTAGGAACATGCTTGATACAAATTACAGAAACCTAACTTAACTTAGTCTGTATCATTAGCTGCCAAGAAAAGTCTTTGCAGATCCAGATCTTGTGACCTTGAGTTCTATCTTCCTGACCTTCCCGTCCTGGTCGGGGAAAGTCTTTGTGACAAGAGCCAGGGGCCACTCGTTCCTCTTAGCTTGATTGTCTTTGAGCAACACGAGGTCGCCCTCCTTCAGATTAGGCTGGACATCTTGCCACTTGTTGCGATTTTGAAGTGTGGGAAGGTATTCACGCCTCCATCTGTGCCAAAAGGTGTTGGCGAGATGCTGCACCTTCCTCCACTGCTGGCGGTAGAGATCCTTGTTGTCGACCGTTCCAGGAGGGGCAGGGAGAGTGCACAACTTCTGCGTCAATAGCGAAGCAGGGGTCAGAAGGAAAGGAGATTCCGGGTCTGAGGAGATCAGTGTGAGTGGTCTGGCATTAATGATCGCTGTTACTTCTGCCATTAGCGTAGACAACACTTCATGAGTGAGATGTGATCGGCTGGATTCTTGAAGCATGGAGTCAAGAATTCTTCTGGAGACTCCAATCATGCGTTCCCAGGCTCCCCCCATATGGGAGGAATGAGGCGGGTTGAAAATCCACGTACACCCTTCATCACCCAAATACTTCCTGACATTGGGCTCTTTGGGATCTGTTAGGACCATGTGAAACTCCTTGCAGGCACCAATGAAGTTTGTCCCACAGTCGGAACGAATCTGCTTTGCGGGTCCTCTCAGTGCAAATAATCGACGTAAAGCGTTGATGAAACTTGATGTTTCCATTGATTCGATGAGTTCTATGTGCACGGCACGCGTGCTCATGCACGTAAAGAGCACTGCCCACCTTTTGCTTTCAGCTTGACCTCCACGGGTCCGTCTCGTGGTGACAGACCAGGGACCGAACACATCAAGTCCCACATAGGTAAAAGGTGGCTCTGTGCACAGACGGTCAGGGGGAAGATCTGCCATTTTCTGTTCAGCAGTCCTTCCACAAAGTTTGTTGCAAACCACACATTTGCGGAGAATGCTGTTGATGCACCGTTTGGCACCAACGATCCAGTATCCTGCTGTACGGATGGATCCTTCTGTGAAGACACGACCCTGATGTTTGACCTTTTGGTGGTAGTGTCTCACAAGGAGCTTCCCAATTTGGTTGTGGGCTGGAATGATAATAGGAAACTGCTCTCCAATGTCCAGTGTGGCATGCTTGAGCCTTCCTCCTATCCTCAAAAGTCCCTTTTCATCCATGTAAGGGTCCAGCTTTCTTAGGGGACTGTCTTTTGGAATGTTTTTCCCAGCAGCCAAGCAGTCGAGCTCAGTTCTGTAAGTCTCTTTTTGCACACAACTAATTATGAGAGTCTCTGCTTTTGATAGTTGTTGTGCTGTACAAGGTTTAGTGGTATCGTCAGTTGTGACTGATGTTCTTTTACGTTCCAGCATGTTGGTTATGGAAGCGATAGCCCGTACTAATGACTTCCATGTGGAAAATCGCCCAAACCGATGAGATCCTAGCTTAGAGTGAGGAATGGAAAGTGCTGTAGCATGGGAACGTACCTCGCTGTCAGTGTCTGGCTCGACGAGCTTGTGATGTTCCATTTCAGAGCTGGGAACTTCATCAGGCAGGTACCGAAAGGTGGGTCCTGTGAGCCATGTAGTGTTTGTTAGCTCCGTTGCAGGAACTGATCGTGTAGCATGATCTGCTGGGTTTTGAGCTGTGTGGACGTAGTGCCACTGATCTGGTTTGGTTGACCTTCTGATTCGCTGCACCCTGTTGCAGACGTACACGTAGAATCGCCTGGTCTGGTTGTAGATGTATCCCAGGACGACTCTGCTGTCTGTGTAGAAATGCATTGTGTCAATACAAATGTCCAGCTCTTTCTGTACCAACTCTGCCATTTCCACTGCGAGTACAGCAGCTCCTAATTCCAGTCTTGGAATAGTTTGGGTGGATGGAGGTGCTAGTTTCGCCTTTCCTAGGACAAAACCGACGTGGCACCCTCCATCGCTGTCAATTACTTTGAGGTAGCCAACGGCAGCGATAGCCTTTACTGAAGCGTCACAAGAAAAAATGAAGTTCTCTCTTCTGTGCAGTAGACAAGGTGGTAGGTGAGTACGCTCTAGGTATCCTGATGTCTTGCAAATCTTGTAATGAATCTTTCCACATCTTCCATTCAGCTTCCTTTGTCTTCGGTAGAGGGGTGTCCCAGTCAAGGGCTTCGTTGCAAGTCAGTTCTCGGAGTAGAAACTTCCCTTGAATGACGACTGGAGCTACAAGACCGAGAGTGTCGAACAGGCTGTTCACTACTGCTAGAGCACCTCTACGTGTGTAGGGTTTCTCTGTGGCTATTGTTTTGTAGGTGAAGATGTCATGCTTTAGCTCCCAGCTGAGTCCCAAACTCCGTTGGACGAGAGTGGAGTTGTCGTCGAAATCCAAGATTTGTAGTCCTCCTGCATGATTAAGATTAAGATTAAAGTACCAGGGCGGACACTCTAATCTTCCTGAGAGAAGGCTTTTAGCACATTAGAGCAGTTGGATGCTATCTTGTGGAGTCTCAGGTTTGAAGCAGCCAACATCTCCTGTGTCCTTGTCAGCAGGTCGATGGCTTCCGTGGCTGAGGGTAGCGACGTGAGCCCGTCGTCGACGTAGAAGTCGTGTTCCACAAAGTGTTTGGCATCCAATCCGTGTTCCTCTGCTCCATGTTCTGCTGCACGGTGTAGCCCGTAGATGGCTACTGCTGGGGAGGGTGAGTTACCGAATATAAGGACTTTCATGCGATACTCCACAATCTCTTGGCCTGGGTCGTTTTCTTTGAACCACAAGAAGCGCAAAAAGTCTCTGTTGTCTTTGCGAACGACAAAGCTGTGGAACATTTGTTCAATGTCTGCTATTACAGCAAGTCTCTCTTCTGAAGCGCAGCAACACGCCGAGCAAACTGTTGTTTAGATCCGGCCCAGTAAGTAGTACGTCATTCAGGGAAATGCCATGATGTTGAGCACTGGAGTCGAAGACGACCCTGATCTTGTCCGGCTTCTGGGGATGATAGACACCAATAATAGGTAAGTACCAGCACTCACCTCCTTCCTCTAGTGGCGGTGCCAACTCAGCATGGTTGCGATCAAAGATGTTCTGCATGAAGGCAAAGAAGTCATCCTTCATCTTTGGCTTTCTTTCAAAGGTGCGACAAAGAGTGGTAAGTCTGCTGAGTACTTGTTCTCTATTGTTTGGGAGTCTTTGACGGGGAGATCTGAATGGCAGCGGTGCCACCCAGCTGTTGGTGTCATCCATTGTCATCTCTCTGTCCATGAAATCCAGGAACATTCGGTCCTCGATGGAAAGTCCTACTTGATCATCATTCTTAGTGCTCTGGAAGATCGTGTTGCCCAAGTTGCTGTCATCGAGGACAGGGATGCTGAATTTAAGGCTGCTAGAAGAAGTTGTATTGTGTACTTTGGAGCTGAACCTTTCCTTGACTTGAAGCTGGTTGGGACATGGAGTGAGGAGAGATGGTCTTCCATTTTCAAGCACACTGGTACGGTAGGAAGTCACACCTGCCGCTTTGTGGGCTGACCCGAGACACACATCTCCTACGACAACCCAGCCAAGATCCAGTCGTTGGGCGAAGGGGGCACTATGAGGACCGTTACGCTGCTCTCTGACTTTATGGACCTGAAGGACGTCGCGTCCAAGAAGTATTAGTATCTGGGCTTCAGGGTCCAGATGTGGGATCATGTGAGCGATGGACCTCAAGTGGTTGTGGTGTCGTGCGACCTCTGGAGTTGGGATCTCTCGGAGGCTTTGCCCTTTGCCGCAGACTTCTGTACATTTCGAGGTGACTGCTGGTCCAGGCGCTTTCTCTTCACTCTCCCCGCCATACTGTGAGGGGGGGTCCTTGTTCTCTTTATCCCACGGTGGAGGTCCAGGATGAATTGCGGCTACATGGTCGTCGCTCTCACATTCATTACACTTGAGAGCAGTCTTACAGTTCCTCGCCAGGTGGGTCGTGGAGGAGCAACACTTGAAGCAGACCCCATTGTCTTTCAGAAAGGCTCTGCGCTCTTCAAGTGGTTTGCTTCGAAAACCACGGCACTTGTTCAGAGGATGGGGTTTCTGATGTATGGGACACTGTCTCCCGACATCGTCAAGCTTGTAACTTGAACTGAACATTTGAGAAGTTGAGTTGTTTCCTTCGACATCTGTCTTGTGGGTAGATACTTGTCGTTTAGCGTATCTTGCCCCTCTTTCAAACTGTTCGTGCTTTGGGGAATGATTAGATGTTTTCAACGGAGTTAGAGTTAGGGAAAAACTGGGGTCGTTTCTTCTACGTGCTTCGCTGCAGATGAAGTCGGTGAAGTAGGCAAAAGGGGGAAAGGAAACATTGTACTGCTCCTTGTACTGAGAACCCTTAGCCAACCATTTTCTTGCAGACCGTGTGGCAGCTTTTCTACAATGGGGTTCACACCCCTGGCTGTGTCCAGGTAGGAGAGCCCTTGCAGGTAGCCTTCAGACTTAGCAGCGATTAACTCTGTGAGCAGGTCTCCAAGTTCCCTTAGTTTTGTGGGTTCTTTGTTGGACAGCTTCAGAAAATCCTCTAGTCTTTTGAAGAGGGATCTCTCTATCACCTCCGGGGAGCCGTAGCACTCTTCTAGGCATTCCCAGACAAGTTGTAGACCTACAGCAGGGTTGGCGACATGGACGGAGCGAATCCTTTTGACATGCTCCGAGGACTCTCTTCCTAGCCACTTTGTTAATAGGTTGAGTTCCTCACTGGCATTTAAGTTGAGTTCTCCAGTAGCGTTGATGTAAGAGGACTTCCATTCCCAGTAGTTTTCCGGGTGGTCGTTGAACTGGGTGAGACCGGAGCTCACAAGCTCCCGGCGCACGAAATATCTTGCAATGTCACTCATAGCAGTCATGTCTTTTGGATTTGACTGCAGTGGGGTTCTGAGAGGGGGATAATATGACTGGACAGGTGAGAACTGACGAGGTGGGACCGTGTCAGGGAATTGTCGATGTGCTGCAGGCACCGACCTTGTGGGTTGCTGTGTAGCAGCTGATGTAGGCCTCCCAGTTTGTTGTGTAGGAGCAGTAATTGTCAACTCTTTGGGTAGTTGAGCTGCAGCTGACAGTTGAGGAGCTTGGGGAGTATATGTTTCTAGTACAGGGGGCTCTCCATAGCTAGATTGTCGCTTTGTGTGTTGTTCAACATAGTCGTGTGTGCGTTGGTTGCTATTGCTAGCCAATCTAAAGTGGCTCCTTCTACTTCCTTCACGGCTCTCAAGCTCAGCTGCTTCTTCGAGGAATTGGGTTTCAGCTAATGCTGCTGCTACCTCCTTCTCGTCCTGCAGTGTCGATAACTCGGCTGCTATTCTGGCTTCTTTAGCCTTCAGTTCTGCTTCTCGGCGTCCGTAGGAAGCGCGTGCGCGCGCAGCTTCGAGTTTAGCGCGGGCCTTGATAGCAGCTTTGCTAGTTGAGGAAAGACTGGATCCTGCAGTCGTGGTGGAATGCAGGGAGGCAGCGTCGTGTCCACGGTCTCGTTCCGTGCTGGCCACGTCACCGCTGCCGATGTCTCCACTTGTTTTGGCGTTGTCCATTTTTATTGCTTCTGTTGTTAAAGTGCCCGCCGTGAAGCTTGTCTTTTTACTATTCCGTCCTACGTGTCTGTGTCCGTGACGTAAACAAGTTGACAGATAGCTAACATGAAGATTCCAAGGAAAGGGAAGAAAGAGTCCAGGCCTTTTATCTTTAAGAAGCTTTAGTGGTTTTCACAGGGAATGGACTTTTCCTTTCTTCTTGTCTAATTGGTCATTTCTTTCTTTGTTGTTATTGTAAAACTGTATAAAGAGACACAAATATATGTCAAATAAACACCACTAAGTAACTACATTTCCATAAATGTTTGCTGCATAATATGTTTTCACACATACACACACAGCCCACACAATAGCATGTAAACAGTGCTCATAAAGTGATGTAAATAGCCCTATATAGCCCATGTAACACTCATAGCCACACATGAATAAGATTTACATTTATAAACATTGCACCCTCCCTTAGAGGAGTGAGCTAGCGAGCAAAGAAGCTACATGCTAAGTAGCAACAAGCTAAACAGTAGAACAAGCTATCGTCGCACAGTGCTATTTCTACATTTACACACACACACAACGTCTTCATGTTACTCATAAAACAGACACAAGACTTACAGACAATGTTTCCAAGGCACTTTGTGGGAAGAAACAACAAACTTGGAGCGCTGAAACACGTAAACCTGTCTCATGTGTAAACAAGTGGGCGTCTGACTGTCGTGCTGAGACTACCGGAAACTAGAGGAGGGAGCAACTCGCCTTCGAAATAAAAGTCCCTTCTCATTACCTGATAATGTTACGTCACAGATCGTTTACAAACTGAGTTCGGAGAGGAAGTGACGTCAGAAAGACCGCGCCCCACGAAGGAAGTGACGTCAGAAAAAACGCGCCACAGCCAGCTTCATAATAAAGCGGTTTCGTAACTCGGAGCTAACCACTGGAAATATGGAGGCGAGTCATCCAGACATGCCCGTGTTTCTCCTTCCGTCTGTACAGACGCTTGTGGAAATCACACATGAATACCTTAAGAGAAAGTGATTGCAGCTATTTCGGATACAACACTTCTCAGAGGGCAAGAGAACTTTCGAATATCAAGGTCAGCTGTGATTCTACGTAGCGAAAAACTTTGTCCATTTGTCGAACGAGTGTCAACGAGAATGCGAGCGCCCGTGGATGTGATAAAAAAGGTAGCATGTGCTTTGTATTACCTGGCCGTCGAGGGAAAACTACAGAAAACAGCAAATGCAATCGGACTGGCAAAAGCAGACTGTATCAGTTATTGTCCGCCATGTATGTCGCGGACTCAACGTCTAGGTCCAGAGTATATATAAAGTCACCAAAAAGGAATGGACAATGAAGGTGAAGGCAAACGATTGAGGAGTGTCCTGACCAGATATCTAGATCCCTAGTTTGATTGATGTAAAATGTTCTTTATCACATTGTTTACGTGTCTAATAAAGATTTCATTAATTAATGATGGCTCAGGTGTGATTCAGTACAATAGGGCCCCACAGCACACTGGAGTCCAGTTAATTGAAATACCACAACACTGGATATTGTTCAGATAAGTTAAATTTAAGAACTTGCACACAAAGCAACACTGGAGGTGACTATGACGTGGGCATTTTCCGCGCATGCGTATTAGGTAGCGTTGCGCGACCTAAAACGGTGGCATTGTTGTGTGTGGACACGGATAAGGTTAGGTGGGTTTTACCCTGGATAACCTTAGTGTAAACGGGGCCTTAATATCAAATGTTGCATTTCTGTATTGTCTGGAAACTCCTTAGGCTGGCCTAGCGACAGAACCCCAGATAAGCAGAAAAGATGGATGAAGGGTTTTTTTGTGTAATGCTTCATATTTGTACCACAAATTCTAATTCTAGTTCGCAGCTTGTGGGGCCCTTGCTTTGAGGTCTGTCCCGGACTGCATGTGGGTGTTGAGTTGAAGCCTGGAGTGAGTTCTAAGCATCATCTTTTGGCGGCAGACTGTTTTCTGGGCATTTGTCCACCATTTCTTTATGCGACCGTCAATTTTGGTCAAGAATTGTGACGTTTGTCCCATTTCAAAAATGTATACGTCAGATGAACGTGATCCCGGCGTCTAGATCGCATTAAATATATATCAGATGAGATACGAAAGATGACTTGGTCGGATTTGTAAAACAATCTTCCTTGTACTGTTCACACTGACATAAAAAAATAAATCAGATGTCAGATATGGGCAAACACATTGGAATTGACCTGCAGTTTGAACATAGCCCAAGTTCAACCTTGTCTATTCATCAGATTTCAATATAAATAAGTCTACTTTGTCAATGAGAACGTCAAAATGAGCAATGTTGTTCAGCGTGGCAATGTGTATTGGGTCTTTGTTTTGGGGTTACCGGGTATCTTCATATTGAGTAAAGATTGTTGAAGGCCTGAAATAATATTAAAGATAGACCCATTTGAGTAAACACATATTAAATATAGGAGGCAGACAGCCCACGGCTGAAAAGCACAGCTGCTCAATTTATTGTCCAACAATGCTAAAGGCAAGGAAAGGATAGGAAAGTAGGTACACTGGAAAGGAAGTAACAAAGGCTAAAATGTGATACTTAATATCACCACTATTTATTACAATATAATCATATCAATTAAGCAAGGAACTCTCTAAGCATATTCTGCAGACATAACAATACTTTATTGCAACATAACTTGTAGGCCGGCAGCCTCCAGCACATCCATACATGCAAATTGGAAGTGGAGCAGGCGCAAAAACGCGAGAGGAAGTGAGAGTGAAAGCAGCACGGGAAAAAGAAGAGAAGGAACCAGCTTTACATGCAGTAAGAAGGTAAAATGATAGTATGGGATGTTCATTTTCTTTGTACAGCATTGTCCTGTATTTGCTTTAAAGTAGAGGGAGGCTGCTGAATCTGAAGCATCTGCAGTGTCAGATGCCAGAAGGAGATGGATAGATGACAGCTAGGCTGAGATGGAGATAGCATGACGCAGAGAGTTTTCTCATATGACAGATGGAGTGGAGTGTGACAGCTCCACATTCCTGCGCCAAAGCGGTACTGACCATGGTTGAGTTTACTCAGGCAGCCCGAGGTGCAGAGGGAGCGAATGCTTCTCGGCTCCCAGCATCTACGGCCCTTCATCCCAGTCTGTACGACCCTGATTCCACTCCGCGCTCCGTGAGACGCATCGCAGTGACGAGGTGGGGGCTGAGGCAGCCACTTTTTCCAGTCAGCATTGCAGCATACGCGCGCACACATGCATACTCACAGATCTACACACAATGCCAACACAATGATAAGAAGAAGGGACGTAGACGTTCCCTCCGGTTATCCTCAACGCCTCTCCTGTGTTGCTACGGGAAACACATACGCCAAAGACACACATCCACAAAGCTTCACACATTTTCAATTCTCTTCCACGCGCTTCTCTCATTGCAGTGCAGGAAAGGGAGGGAGGAGGGAGTTGAAGCAGAGAGGAGACAGGACTGGCGACGCCGGCCAACACTGATCTACTCAACTGAGCCCGGAATGCATATCTCCCTCACGGTTACTGCTGCTGACAGCTAAAGTCATCTATTTCTGGAAAACTAAATGGCATGGTATTAAGTTAAGTTGGGCCATGTTGCTTCAAAAAGGACCCCATAAAGATCATATGTCAGATTAAGCAAAGGAATATTAGTGATTTGACCAAACCAAGAGCAAGATGTCTAACAACTTCCATTCGTAGGGATGAAAACCGAAAATCGGTTCTTGTTCAGAACCAGTTCCCAGTGTATCACTTCTTTGGAATAGCTTGCAATTTTTTAAAAACGGTTCCCTAATCAAATCTTCCGGGTGGGGATGACGTCATTACGCAACGTGCTTAGTGAAGTCAAATCGCAAAAAACACTCTAAAGTTGATTATATAAGAAAAGATTGCAACATCGCTACTAATACTTGTAATAATTATAAGGCTGCTAGTTCATCAGGAGGAGGACATACAGTATCTTAACACACAGCATGCAATAATTATAAATGAAAGTCACGTTTTTAACGGCTCTTAGTTCATCCCAGGAGCAGTAACGTTAGCATGTCATCTGAATACAACAGGTATTAACTCACCGCCTGTCATGTTAGCGTTATTATTTGTTAAATTGAAATGAATACCTTCTCATTTAGATGAGCATGACAAGAGAGATTCTGACTGGCTCCGAGGCGGGCAGTAAGTACTAGCTCCATTTCACGTCTGCCGCTAGACGAAAGATTACGACTATCGACTAAGTTTGTGGTTTAAAAGCTTGCATATGTTTGCTGCAGTAGACACTCCTATAATTGGGTAAGTGAATGTTAAACTGTAGTCAGAGGGAAGTTGCACGTTTTCTTCCAACAACATTTTCACTCAGTCATTTCTATTATACAGGTGAAACTCAAAAAATTTGAATGTTGTGTACAAGTCCATTCATGTCAGCAATTCAACTTTCAAATGTGGAACTAATATGTGATATAAACTCATTACATGCAAAGTGAGATATGTCAAGCTTTTATTTGTTATAAATTTGATCATCATAACTTACAGTTTTTGAAACTTTACATTCGCTGAGATTTTCAATTCAAGGTTGTCATAAACTGTAAGCCATAATCATCAAAATTATAATAAATGAAAATCTTGACACATCTCACTTTGCATGTACTGAGTTAATATCACATTTTACAAAATATTACATTCTTGTGTAATTTTCAAATTATTTATTTTGTTAAATTCTACAGAACAATATTTATTTATTACATTTATTTTCACAAAATTATTTTTGTTTCTTCTATGCTACGTATGTGCCTCTTAAGACCTAACTGTAGGCTTTGTAAGGTCATGTTACCTCTAGACTAAATTCAATTGATGCTAATCCACCTTTTTTGTTTCCTTTTTATTTTCAAATAAGAATCGATAAGAGAACCGTAAAGGAACCGAATCGTTAAGCAGAATTGAAAGTGGAATTGGAACCAGAAATATCTTATCAATTCCCATCCATATCAATTCCTCTCCCCTTCATTATCCTCTCTGAAGTACCCACGAAAAGCTCAACTTCACATTTTACCTTCTACTAAGGAGGCATTGTTACTGTACAACCAACAGTGTCACAAGCTAAGTTTCAGGGGGTTTACAACCTTATTTAGGTCTACATAATTCTATATCATTATTCCAACAATTCCTAATTTCTAGGGACGCACAATAACGGGCAGATAATTATCGGGTCATTATGAGGAATTATGGCGTTAAATCCGATAACATTCAAAGTAGGACAGATCAAAAAATCAAGCGCTCTTTTTCTTGCCGTGCTGTAAACAGCCTGTTGTAAAAATATATGGAAATCAGAAATCTGTTCTGTTCTGTTCAGAACCAGCTCCCAGTCTTTCGATTCCTGGGAATCATTTGCCAGTTTTGTTAACGATTCCTCTATTGATGCATGTGGCTGCGCGTGACGTCACCACGCACAGCACGGAAGTGGCACAAAAGTTGGAGTTATTCACCATACCATACCAAACCAACTTTATTTATAAAGCCCTTTAAAAACAACCACAGTTGAAGAACAAAGGGCTGTACACCACAAAGAAATAGAGGCAAAGGACAGACTAAAAAAAAAAAACATTTAAATAGAAGTAAAATACACATTGAAAAAGCAAATACAAATTATCCTAAGAACAATTTGTTAGATAAAAAGCAGTTAAAAAGTTAAAAACAGTTAAAAAAGTTAAAAACAGTTTAAAGTCTCATGCTGGGTTAAAAGCCAGTGAATAAAAATGGGTTTTAAGAAGGGTCTTTAAAATAGCCAAAGAACGGGCCTGTCTCACATGGAGAGAGTGATCGTTCCAGAGTTTGGGACCCGCAACAGAGAAGGCCCTGTCCCCTCGAAGACAAAGGGCTAAGGATATTTTCGTCAAAGAGAGAAAATACTACCAGAAACATTAACATTCACAGAACGTGAAAGCTTTGAATTAATGACGCACTTTCAATCCCGCCCGAGCCGGAAGTGATTCTCCACCAGCAGCAACGGCAGCAATATCGGCGAGGTACTGCCTGTCATGTCAGTACCTCGTTGTAAAAACTGCTATTATAAGTCTAAACATGAAATTATTACTTATCATGCAAATTGTGATAAAGCAGTGTCTGACTGGCAGGCTGTGCATGCGTCCTCCCTGTGTCAGTGTCTGACAATTGTTCTCCATAGCGGAGACACTGTAAACAGTCAGAAAAATCTCAAATCCTTCCTGAGAAAAAATATATATGCTTTTTTTTCAGCAAAATAATGCTTATTGTTTATAGCTGTTGGTTGCAGAATCTCACAATGCGCAATTTTATTGGACATGACTTGCAAGTTGTTTTTGTCACTAGTTGACTTGGTTTTATATTTGAGTAGTCAGCTGATATATTCTTTAAAAAAAAAAGTAATATTTTGTTTATTTATACAGTACACTATTCATTTTATTATTATATTGTAGCTATTTTTTTTTTTATTCTTCGGAACCCTGACTCTGGCACCTCGTGGAGGTTGTCTGCTTCTTAAGACCTCACTTTTGGGTTTGTACATTCAAGTTTCTTCTAAACTAAACAAAGTTAATGCTAATCAAGTTGTTTGTTATCCTTATATCCAAATGACAATTGATAAAGGACCGAGTTGTTAAGCAGAATTAAAAATGGAATCGCAACCGGAAAAATGTTATCAATTCCCATCCCTAGTTGTAACTTCCCCTAAGCTCATCATAAACAATCATGCAGTCGATCGTGTGGGACTTCTTCACTGTTTCAGCGCAAACATTTCTGCAGGGAGGGGAAAAATATATCGCAGATAAAACATCAAACCTTATCAGCCACACGAAACGCTGGTTGACTGCCAAGTGCTCGAGCCAGACGAGTCTGCAACTGGATGTGACATCACGAACCAAGGTACTAAAATATGGAACCGTTTAATTCTACATGAATCGATACTTGGTAGTGCCGACGGGATTTGGTTGGTACTAACAAAAGTACTAAATTCGGTACCCATCCCTAGGTACATTGGGATGTGTTCCGACAAAATAATTTTAATTTACAATAAATGTGCAAGTAGTTGTATGTGTATATAACATAAATTTGCGACATTAAGATTCTAATTTATTTATTTATTTTTTACTCACCAACCAGTCAGACAGACTCAGTCATACTTAACAGATGAGTCTCAAATGTTTTATTTAGAAAATAACAAAACAAATTACAGCTGAGAAGAGTTAGCTCCTGAATTTATTGTAATGACTGCAGATAAGGGGCAGCAAGGTGAAACAGGGGTTAGTGCATGTGCCTCACAATACAAAGGTCCTGGGTTCGATCTTTCTGTGCGGACTTTGCATGTTCTGCCCGTGACTGCGTGGGTTCCCTCCAGGTACTCTGGCTTCCTACCAGCTCCAAAGACATGCACCTGGGGATAGGTTGATTGGCAACACTAAATTGGCCCTAGTGTGTGAATATGAGTGTGAATGTTGTCTATCTATCTGTGTTGCCCTGTGATGAGGTGGCGACTTTTCTAGGGTGTGCCCTGCCTTCCGCCTGAATGCAGCTGAGATAGGCTCCAGCACACCCACGCCACCCAAAAAGGGACAAGTGGTAGAAAATGGATGGATGGACTGCAAATAAGACAAACATATATACAACATGACTCTAAATGCTGCTGTTCCCACTTGCTTGGTTAAATTTAATACACTGCAGAAATTATATAATTATGGTCAAGTATCACATTAATTGAACGGTTTTGCTTCACTGCCTCCTCCACTGTGCTTCAGGACATCTAGCCTATGTTACGGTCCAACAGTTTTTCACTGTCAGCAATTTTTCACCACACAAACCACTGCAGCCTTTTTATGTGTGTTTACACGACCCCTACCCCTTTAAAGGGGGTCACATTATGCAAAACCTACTTTTCTTACCTGTTCTTGTGTATTCGGGATCCACCGCTTTCTGTTACTTTTTTTGTCTGAATACCTGTCTCAAATATTTGAATTCAAACAATGGAGGGGATAAAGAAATAATTCCAAAACAAGCAGCAGAACTGCTGCTGATGTTAGATTTTATGGATTCTGCTCATAGTAACGTTGATAGTAGTTGTGAAAAGTAAAGGACTGAGCTGTTTATTACAATTTAGAGATACGTTTCTGTGTTTAGGTACCTTAGACACATACGTTCACTTCACCCACTGGAGAGACTCTACTTATCGATTTCTGATTGATTTTTACCCTTGTGTGGTTTGCATAACCAATCAGATGGTGCCGTGGACGGGGTCAATTCCGGAGCCAGAGAGGCACCGCTGCATCTGAGCCAACATAACCAATTTTGTATGGGCCCGTTGGACGGCAGACTCTTGTTTGATGATTGTTATATTTAAAAGGATAGTAATGGTGATATATATTTTTTTTAAATCCGATACTGATGAAAAAAGGCAGATGCCCATATACAGTATGTCACATACAGTTTACAAAAGCAGTTCAAGAGAAGCAACGAACAATTTTCAGTCATGTTGTTGTTATGCTATAATATACATTAGATCAGTGGTCCCCAACCACCGGTCCGGAGACCGGTACCGGTCGGTGAGGCATTTTCTACGGGACCGCACAGAAACATTAATTAATTTATAAACTACCACATTTTTTCCAACTTAATTTTCACCTGTACCAAAAAACACACCAATAAGCTTGTTAATAGATGTATATTACAGCTCCATTTGTTATAGTACATGGGACAATGCACATTAATGGACATATAAAATGTTAATGTGCTAGATTGTAGCCAAAGGCTAATTTTCATCTGCAGTGCCCTGCAGGCTCATTGTATATAACAGGGGTCCTTAACCTTTTTTTACCTCGGGACCCAACTTTTCCACTATGAAGGAGCTCGGGCACCACTCCAATATTAACACTGAATTAGTAATCTTACTCTTGATTTGGATCATATTCAATAATTATATCCAACCTACTTACAGTTTACTATCTTGTCAAATGATATAAAAGCATGTGTTAATCACAAAGATTATATTATTAATTTAACAAATAAACCTTAGGCTTAGGTCAGGCTGATTTGAAAAAGAAGTACTAACCAAATAAACAACACATTTACATACAATATGTGTTATGTTGTGCTAAAATAAATAAACTAAATTAATAATACATATGTTTCTTAACTAAACTGTCAATAAAATTAAATTGCAAATGAAAATACAGCTTCACCACTTTAGTCATAATTTTTGAGCTTAAGAAATTTGCCTATATAGACTGCAGCGAAAAAACACATACCGTATTTTTCAGACTATAAGTCGCAGTTTTTTTCATAGTTTGGCGGGGGGTGCGACTTATACTCAGGAGCGACTTATGTGTGAAATTATTAACACGTTACCGTAAAATATCAAATAATATTATTTAGCTCATTCACGTAAGAGACTAGATGTATAAGATTTCATCGGATTTAGCGATTAGGAGTGACAGATTGTTTGGTAAACGTAAAGCATGTTCTATATGTTATAGTTATTTGAATGACTCTTACCATAATATGTTACGTTAACATAACAGGCACGTTCTCAGTTGGTTATTTATGCGTCATATAACGTACACTTATTCAGCCTGTTGTTCACTATTCTTTATTTATTTTAAATTGCCTTTCAAATGTCTATTCTTGGTGTTGGGTTTTATCAAATAAATTTCCCCAAAAAATGCGACTTATACTCCAGTGCGACTTATATATGTTTTTTTCCTTCTTTATTATGCATTTTTGGCCGGTGCGACTTATACTCCGGAGCGACTTGTACTCCAAAAATTACGGTATATTACATTCTAGGGGCCGCTATGGTTAAGAAACATTAGTATACAGTATATGACATCAACATGCTGTGGACCATCTCTTTGCAAAGAAACATGCCCAGGGCTCCCACTATCCATTTTTTTTCCTTCCAATTTCTACCGCTTGTCCCTTTTGGGGTTGCGGGGGGTGCTGGAGCCTATCTCAGCTGCGTTCGGGCGGAAGGCGGGGTACACCCTGGACAAGTCGCCCCCTCATCGCAGGGCCAACAGAGATAGACAGACAACATTCACATTCACATTCACACACTAGGGCCAATTTAGTGTTGCCAATCAACCTATCCACAGGTGTATGTTTTTGGAGGTGGGAGGAAGCCGGAGTACCCGGAGGGAACCCACACAGTCATGGAGAGAACATGCAAACCCCACACAGAAAGATCCCGAGCCCGGGATTTAACTCAGGACTACTCAGGACCTTCGTATTGTGAGGCACATGCACTAACCCCTGTTTCACCGTGCTGCCCAATACTTCAGCGTTATAGTGAGTTGATTTTTCATGCTCGTTTTTTTGCTGTTTTTATCTGCCTACATTAAACCGGTCCCTGGTGGAAAAAAGGTTGGGGAACCCTGCATTAAATGACAGCTAACGCTAGCTATCCTATTTTTAGGTAACGACACCTAAAGTTAACGCGCGTGCATTACGTAGTGTAGCGCTAAGAGGGTGGGATATACTGTGCAAAATACATGGGAAAGTTAGCTTCTTCTAGACAGCCATCTATCCATCCATTTTCTACCGCTTGTCCCTTTTCTGGGGTGGCGGGGGGTGCTGTAGATATTGGAAACAGCCCCTTTAAAGGGGAACTATACTTTTTTTTTTTTTCCTATCATTCAGAGTCCTGATGTGAGACAGCAAAATGTATGTTTTACTTTTTTAATGCGTTCTAATTCGTAAAATACAGCAATATGGTAGCTAACGATGCAGCTAATGGGAATAATCTACGGCGCCCATAAAGACCTTTAAAAAAATATTCTAAAAACGCCAACAATACTCCATTTACATCTTGTGACCTGAATATTAACCAAGTATTTGCAATATTGTTATTATAAGCTATAATGCACAAAAAATATGCTTAGCAGCGCTGTGATCACAGAGAGCTAACGAGCTTAAGCAGCTACTCTATTGACAGACATACTGAGCTGCTCCAGTGCATCTCCACTGAATTGGTGAAAGTTCATTCTAGATTAATTCCTCATCTAGACAGGAAGATATAAACATCCCATCAGTCAGCATCCCAGTGAGAGCAGACATTGTACAGTAAGTGATTATTTTATTATGTTTGCGGTTTGTATTTCTTGTTTAGCACTTAGCAATACTGCTAGATGATGCTTAATGTTTCACTGAAGCTGGATCTGTTTAACACACAGCTTCTCAAACTTGTAGATCAGGGGACCTCAAACTACGGATCCGGCCCACGGGGTGTCTCAAGTTAAAAATGAAAAAAAATATATATATATTTATTTTTTATTTCTATTTTGTTTTATCTGTCCTGGCCCCCGGCCAATTTTTTTTAACCCAATGCCGCCCCCGAGTCAAAAAGTTTGGGACTCCTGTTGTAGATCATCCTCCATATATTTAGGCTGAAAAATATAAGGTTCTGGATCATCATTTGTCCAAAAGTAGTCTTTGTTGTTTATAATGAAGTCTGCCATGATTAGTAGTAGTTGTTGTTAAAGGGAAAAGCGAACGTTGTGATGCGTCTGTGAAATGAATATGCCGCCGTATGCTTAAAATGATCAGAATATGTAAATATTACATGTTATTATAAATGTCCCTGTTATTACAATAAATATATACTTACAGCATGTAAATAAAACGTTCATGGATGTTTTTAAGAGCGCTAATAGGCGGAATAGTGCGATTCCCATTGGCTCCATTGTTAGTTGATATACACTACCGTTCAAAAGTTTGGGGTCACATTAAAATGTCCTTATTTTTCAATGAAGATAACTTTAAACTAGTCTTAACTTTAAAGAAATACACTCTATACATTGCTAATGGGGTAAATGACTATTCTAGCTGCAAATGTCCGGTTTTTGGTGCAATATCTACATAGGTGTATAGAGGCCCATTTCCAGCAACTATCACTCCAGTGTTCTAATGGTACAATGTGTTTGCTCATTGGCTTAGAAGGCTAATTCAATCAATCAATCAATCAATGTTTATTTATATAGCCCTAAATCACACGTGTCTCAAAGGGCTGTACAAGCCACAACGACATCCTTGATGATTAGAAAACCCTTGTGCAATCATGTTCACACATCTGAAAACAGTTTAGCTCGTTGCAGAAGCTACAAAACTGACCTTCCTTTGAGCAGATTGAGTTTCTGGAGCATCACTATTGTGGGGTCAATTAAACGCTCAAAATGGCCAGAAAAAGAGAACTTTCATCTGAAACGCGACAGTCTATTCTTGTTCTTAGAAATGAAGGCTATTCCACAAAATTGTTTGGGTGACCCCAAACTTTTGAACGGTAGTGTAGATCTGATCAATCCAAGTCTAACCTTCATAGGTTAGTTGACATTTTCTAACGTTTATTTATGGGTTGGAATGCATAAAAAAAAAAAGAAACACAGATGTGTGCGTGTCTCACATAAGGATTGTGAATGATCGGCAAAATACCAAAAAAAGGGCAGTTATCCTTTATGGCTTTGAAAGAGAACGCTAATAAATATATCTTTCAATATTTCAAGCCTTGTTCTGAATTTTCCTCTTCTTTGCTTTCTTTTTGTGCCAGGTCAGACTGACTCGTACACATGAGGTTGGATGATAAATTCCTCCGCTGTTGCCATTTTTAATAAAAACTAGCTTATAATTTTGATGTATGATATTTTCAGTGCCTCGAAAACTACCAACATGTCTCATTCAGCTCGAGGGAGCGAAGCATCAAGTGGTAAATTTGTATCTAAAAAGACAGCCCTCAAAATTACTCATTTTGAAGAGACACTCAAAAAAGGTCTATAAGGCAAAGTGACTGCTGATTTTGACCATTTCAGGGTATGCATACCTCAAGAAAATGTTTTAAATGTAGATAAGAATCATCATATGACCACTTTAAGACAAATTTAGTATTTTGCTGGCTGGTCCTTCTTTTAGCATAAGTGTTGTAAAACACAATTAAAAACC
This sequence comes from Entelurus aequoreus, assembly GCF_033978785.1. Lineage (NCBI taxonomy): Eukaryota > Metazoa > Chordata > Actinopteri > Syngnathiformes > Syngnathidae > Entelurus > Entelurus aequoreus. The sequence goes on along the minus strand of NC_084736.1, from coordinate 69,263,153 downwards.
AAACCACGTACAGTGTTAATCTTGACCGGGATGCTATCGTCAGATGCAAAATCGCGCTGGGCCAAATAATGAAACATGTTGCAAAAAACATCTCAAAGATTTGCGCAAAACAAATGTACAGAGTTAATGTTTTTAATGCTGCAGTTAGGATGTACTGATAAACAATATTATTGATAACTGTGGTAGAACTCCCAGCGTTTAGTATTGCCGTTTTGAATTAAAATAACGAAAAACCGTGATTGAAAATCGCACCTTGATAAACTCACGGACGGACTGGCACCAGCTCACTATCTTAAATGCTAACATGAAAACAAGCGACTTTAACATCTTTCCCTATTTATAAACAACATACCCCAATCTAAACATATACAATATAAACACATGTCTGAGCAACTAAGCTTTTCAATTGTACACATTGAACCTACCCGCTGTGCTCTCTTGAAACAGTGTGATCGTTCTGTAATCAGAGGAATAAGAGACATAGGTGTTTTTACAGTGCGTTGAAGGACCCCTGAACAGAGTAGGAAGCGACAACGGCCATCACAAAAATTCAAGAATAATAATATATTTTATTTGATATTCACTTTTTATTTAAATACATCTTAAAATGCTACACTGCAAACCAATATTTAAAACAATAAAAGCTTATCCCAGTGATTTTTAAACTGTGGTACAGGTACCACTAGTGGTACGCGGGCTTCATCTAGTGGTACACCAAAGAATCACTTAATTAAATATTGTAATGACATGACTTGAACCATTATCACAGTGTTAATGTTGAAACGGAGTGTTATATTATAGTGGCTAAAAACATTAAGTATATTTGTTAAATAAAACCTCTGCTTTTTTTAAAAATTAATACTTAGACCTACAATGCTATTGTATTTTAAAGATGGTCATTATAGTGGTACCTGGAGAGTCAAGTGTTTTCTGAGGTGGTACTACTAAAAAACGATTGAGAACCACTGGCTTAGTCAATAAAACAGATACAATACTCAGACTAAAAACACTATCAGTAAAGGATAAGAAACACAAAGCATGCAAAATAGTGGGTTTCCTAACAGTGTGTGTATTTTTTTAGTTATTAAAAATAAAAATAACTTCTTCAAATGATTTCAGTGCGTGCATATGACCTTTTTGAGCACATTCAACAATACCATGATACTGCGCTCTCTTGTAGTTGTTGCGTTTTTCTTGTTTAAAAAAGAGAGCACAGTCTACCAAGTCAAATTCCTTGTGTGGTATTTTTACCACTTGGCCAATAAAGCTGATTCTGATAATATTGGTAACTGTGACAATGTTGGTCACGATAACTGTGATATTAAATTTAATAACATTACAGCCTTTGCGGCAGCCAAATTTCAAATTGTACATTAAGTTGTTTGAATTTTGAGGTTTGTAGTATTTAAATATCATATCAGGTAACTATATTTCTAAAGCCAAAGTCCAATAAATATAGCGTTAGTAAAGTTACAAACATTGCATAGCATTCTTTTCAAGTGTCACACAGACATTACAATGTCCTTGTTTATTTGATGGAGGAGAGATAGCTGCTGTAAAATCCAGAGGATCTAGAAGACACATTTAATGAAGAGCCAGCTGTCTCATTAAGCCACTTACAGCAATACGAAGCAGGAACCCAAACAATCCCTGAAGCCTGAGAGAGAAAGTACTGAGCTCATTAAAAGCAGACAAACGGCTCAGTTCGAGACAGACCGCTTTAAACTTGAGGAATCAAATAACTCAGATGGCAACATTTTCCAGTCTTAGACCATTTAAAAAAACCTCAAAGAGACTAAATTGTATAAACAGTATTGATCCATGGCAAAGAATGGCAATATGTCTTAGTCCCCTTCCTCCAAAGTCCACAGGCACCAAGAAACTAAAGCGGTGAAAAGGAAGCCAAAACTAAGGTCACGTAAAAGACTGATATTTCTCCTGAGGCAACAAGATCCCGTTGCTTGTAAGGAGGAACTAAACTTTGCAGTAGCGGCGGTGAATCAACCGGATGATTGGAAATCAGAGGCAAGCACTCACCACACAGCATGGGGAAATTACAGCTGAATCAACTATGGAGGGGCGAGCAATCACCAAGTCATGTGTGCCCTTAGTCATCACTGACAGATGCTTGATCTCAGGAAAAATATTTTAGTTTGTCTGTTTTTACACTGAAGTAAATGTATAAAAAACTTAAAATGAGCAGGAAACATGAGCAGTAGATCAACTAAATCTTTTGAATAAACAATGATTTGTGAATAATACCATGTATTAAACATAAGGTCAAGACTGATTTTCTTAATGGCAGACTTTTCACTCCTAACCTTCAATGGAAGATTCATTTATTTGCTATTGAGGGAGTATGACCTTTTCAGATTCATGGATAGGTTGATTAGGAACACTAAATTAGCCCTTGTGTGTGAATGTGAGTGTAAATGTTGTCTATCTGTGTTGGCTCTGTGATGAGGTGGCGACTTGTCCAGGGTGTACCTTGCCTTCCACCCGTGTGCAGCTGAGATAGGCTCCAGCACCCCTGTGACTCCGAGAGGGACAAGCGGTAGAAAATGGATGGATGGATGAACTACCCTTACAGTGTTTTACTAAAGCACATCAAAAATCTCACAGTCTGTTTGAACACGTTCTCCTTGTGCTTAGTCACAATCACCATCTCCCCACGTTTGTTATCATGCCCAATTGCTCCTTGTTTTTTGCCTCCTTGTTATTTTGTGCTACTCACTCGGCCACCTGGAACCCTCAGATGTCTTGCTTGATTCCAGCATCCACCATCTTAGTTGCTGCTGGTGTGTCATTGGGCAAGACACTTCACCCCCACCAATAATGAATGTATGGGTTTCCCAATATAAAATGCTTTGAGACAATTGTGAAAAAGCGAGTTATAAATATAATGAATTAATTAATTCAGTCATATAATTTCATTCTTTCATTACCCGCGCAGCCCGAGAGAGCTTAAACAGTCCAAAAGTGTTTATTGCCATTAAATGCACATTTGCACATGATAGAATGAGACATGCACTAAGGTCCCAACACAATATAAGCTAGCAATAAAATATAACAAGAAGACTATCTTTAAAAGACAGACAGAAGCCAAACTTGTAACATTCACAAAAAAAGATATTCGTCCACAAGATGACACCAATGTAGCATAATAAAGTGGTATTAAAGTTATCTGGTAAATATGTTGGTAAAAATTGTGCAGCCTTAGACTCACAATTTATACATACATTTTCAAAGGTGGAGCTTAAAACTGAAGAGAGTGGTAAACTACAACTGTTACTTACTGTATGGAGCCAGAAAACTGCCAGTAAGATTTGGTATTTTTTTTTTTTTTTTTGTAGGGGTGTAACGATACGTTTTAAGAACAATTCAATTTGACTCAGAATTTGTTGTTGCCGATACGATTCAGGGACGATATTGTCTTTTTTTGTTTTAAGAATGACACGATCTAAAACGATTTAGTAACTTTTTAACTTTTTTTGTTCAATCAACCAGTAGGACTGTGAAATCAATCCTGGATACTGGACACTGCTAGGGACATTTCTTATATTCTCGTTATTTCTTGTAAGGTAATTATGCATAAATGAATTATGAAACAAACAGGCAAGTAAACAACAATTAATGGCTAATGCATTTACATCTTATTTGAATAAAGTGCAAGCAACACTTTAGGTTTAATTAACAAGGGGAAACTATTTCTGCTCTCACTTTCAATATTCAAAACATTTTCAATAAAATTACAGTAACCAACAATTCAACAGTATATTTACCTAATACATCTGCTTTTATTTTTCAACATAAAATAGTACAATGTTAATATCAAACTACTTTTACCATTGTTTTTTGACATAGAAATAAGACTATTACCAAATAAAATAATATAAAAAATTAAGTACAACAAAATCTCTTCGGGGTTAAATGATCAGTGGTTTGACCCGCTAATACTCTTTACCATTTCTGGCCACAATACTACATATGGATGGCTCCTTTAAACATGCTCAAGTCTGCCGTTTTCAAATCTAATGTTTTCCTTTTTCTAGTATTGATCGATTGCATTTTAAAACTATGTTGGATCGATACCTATCTTCTGGAAGGCAAACTTTCCAAGTACAGATCAAAGCTGTTGAATCTAAGGAATATAAATCAATATATCAATTAATCGTTCACCCCATGTTTTTCAGTGTCCATCTTCATATTATTTACACAGTTATTGTTTTTGTGAGTATCACAGTTTTCATTTTCAACTTTACACTTTTCAGATTCGCTACTCTTTTTTACTATTTAAACTTACTGGCAGCGATTTCATAAGGCACCTAGCTACCTGCTGCTATATAAGTTAAAGTTAAAGTACCAATGATTGTCACACACACACTAGGTGTGGCAAAATTATTGTGAGAGATTGTTTAACTGCACTCAAGCAGCCAAAAGTCTTATTTATTTTCATTTGCAGCTAAGTCAGCCCCTTTTGTGAACCGCTCAACATGACAAGATTAGAACATATTGACGTAACTAATTAAAGTAAAATACAGACATCCCCATAACTTCAGCTTTATTTAGACATTTGGTTTTCCTCCAAGCCCAAGTACAAGCATCTCCATCCGGGTAAACTTGGTGTTCAAACAAGTTCATACCCCATTTTGTCCATTTTACAATTGTGCACAAAATCGGTAATTGGAAAAATTATTTGTTATCCATTTTTTTCCTTTTGGATTGGGAAACTAATATGGTAGAATTTATTTACTGTAGGTAGTAGTCTGTAATAACAATGGCGGTAGCCAACTAATTATTCGCTCCTCTACTCAAAACCTGGATGCGCATTCATACAGTGTAAGACCCGCCCACAGCCCACCTCCCTTCTACGTGAAATCGCTGCCAGTAAGTTTAAAAAAAAAAAAAAAAAGAGACGCTGTTAAAACCTGTGAGACACACAAATACGATAATGTTGTAAAAAAAAATTTTTAAAAATATATACAGTATATGAAGATTGGCATTGAAAAACATGTCATGATAAAAATAATAGCCACCAAAAATTTGGTGTTTTTTCAATGTTTGTAATTTTAAAAATTTTTATTCAACATGTTACAATGCCAAAACGTATTTGGTGCCAATACAATTTCTTCTACAATGCCATTTTTTTAATACCATAACTTTACTGGCAGTGTTTTGGCGCCGTAGTTATTCTTATATAAGGTTTATGTCTGTCAAGAAAACGAACAACAACAAAGTAAATCAACCTCCCTCAGCCAAGCATGATTTTTTAGTACAAAACAAAATTAAAAGCAAAGCACAGCAACAAAGAATAGTTGATAAACCTCACCAACTGCCATTTTGCAACATCCTCTCATAGTCAGAAATTGGAGGTACTGCATGACAGATCCTTCAGCAAAATATGCAAATAAAGCAGCTGCAGATGGCTTTACAGCACATAAATGTTTTATACACATCTTGATGATGCATGCAATGACAGGTATTTTTTTCAAAACATTCTGTAATAGCAAGTATGGTATTATTATGAATAAAATATTATAAATTATGAATAATTATATCAGGGTTTCCTCTACATGCAATTGATCTTGGCACCCTGCCACGTCAAAATAAAATCCACCACGCTCTAAAAAATAAGTAGTTTTTTTACGTGAAAAGAACTTTAAGTAATATAATGTATACATGGATATATATCGCCTATTATTTGCGCACTATTGACAAGTGATGCAACGAAAATTCAGCCACTGAAAAAAGACTTAAATTACCGAAACAGCATTACAGAAACAGGATGTTGTGACGTGTAGGCAAGACGCACGCCATTGTCTGGAGCAGTGGCAGCAAGTCTTCAATGTGGGCTTACTTGAAAATATCCGAGATATACCCGCAGACACCAATCTACAACATGTGTAACTCAAAAGGACAGCGGCAGCTTTTAAGGAGAGAAAATGTAGCTGAAGCAGCACAAAGCAAGTGTGACATCAGGCTCGCTGCAGATCTTGCTGTTCATCATGCACATTGAGTGACAGATGTAAAGAGTCTCCAGTAACACCAGAAAAAGATGCCATAGTGCATGTACATTTTACAATAAGCAGCAACAAATAATACATTTTAGCAAAACGATATAATAAGAGAAAGAATATATGTTCATATTAATTAATATTAAGACAGATTTGTTTTTAAATGTATATATAAAATTTTTAAAGAAAATATATGTATCAACGCTGATTATGCAAATTATATGATGTTATATTGACCACGCCCTAGCCAGCTCCCCATTACCACTGGTATATTGGCAATCTGGGGAAACCCTGTATATAGAATATGCTATCGTTTCATAATTGTATTTATTGATGTATTGTATACAGTGCGTTTAGTTTATGCCACTTTATAGCTGAACTGTGTAATAGAATAAGAGTAAAACATAATATATAAATCTTACTTCTTTATGTATAATATTGGATCAGAAACATTTGAAAACATACTGATCAAACTCAAAGTTAAATTTCCTACATACAGATGTTGAAAATAATAGATGATATATTACAAAGTACAAGTACCATAGAGAATAGAAATCAGCATCTTGCCAGATGCACATGCACAAAACAAACGCAAATACACTTTCTCATATACTTACAAGAGCAAGCCTGTGTTTTTAATCCTCTTTCTATTTTCCCCTTAGACCTTGTAGGACAAAATAGCAATTGAATAGACTGTCCTATTCAAAAATGGAGCCCCTTCTAGGAGAAAAAACAGAATTAAGGGCTCACAGAAAGAGAAACCTGACAGTGAGTAAGAAGGCGAACGAAGAGGAGCGAGTACTGGTGAGAATGTGGTAGTGGGGGAGAAATACATGGATGTGTATCGCGACCAGGAGACTGGAAGAAGGAAGGAGGGGTGGAAAAGCAAGCAAAGCAAGTGTGATGAAAGTGTTTCTGATCTTTCCGCCCTCTGTCTCTGATTCAGGACCATGGATAGAACACGGACAAAAAACATATTACATTGGAATAGGGTCAGTATAGATATTCATAATGCATAAACCAATAAAATAAATGAAGGATTAGCTTAATCACAAACATACACAAACTGTATGTAGACCCGTTTTAAGCATATCGCCAAAAGGTTTACATTAAAACTAAATTGATCAAAAATGCACAAATAATGATGGTTCAGTTTTTTACCTTTTAATCCCTTTTTCTTACAAACAACAGAACATTGAGGTACAATAATAACAACAATAATAATAATAATAATAAAAAGCAAACATTAAAATTACACTTATTTTGAGAATTATGTAATGATACACTTGGTGATAGACAAGCTGCCATATTGGACACATATTTTTTTTAATTTTTCCAGTAACTTTAAAGCACAGCCACTAATGAGAGGGAGAGCCTCGCAGAGACACCGTATTATGGAAGCAAGGGGAAACAGTGCCACCTGCTGAACAAATGGATGACAGTACAATTTGGCTCCTTAGAATCCTGTCCAAGCCTGATATAAAAACAAGGTCTAAGGAGAAAGGTTACTAAATAAAAGCTAAGGCTGTGATTACACAGGATCAAAAAGCTGAATCAGTCACAATCCGTTCAGAAGAAAAAGATGTTGTGGCTTCCGTATTCTATGAAAGTATCCTAAGTTTAAAATATGAAAGTATCCATTTTCTACCGCCTGTCCCTTAAGGGTCGCGGGTGTGACGAGAGTCTATCCCAGCTGCATTTTGGCGGAAGGCGGGGTACACCCTGGACAAGTTGCCACCTCATCACAGAACCAACACAGACACAAAGTCCAATAAACATAATTCTAAGTCTTAAAACTGGTTTCATCCACTTGTGATGAAGTGAGACTTTGTGCTGTGAGTCACGCACTTCACATGTGATCAATAGCAGCCATCTCCTCTCAATAGGAAGTGGGAGGTTGATGAACAGAGATAACTTGTCAATGAAGTGTGTTTGTGGCAAGTGTGATTCTGAATGTCTGATTCTGATAAGAGCCTACAAAAACAAAGTCCCCTGCTGTGCAAACATAAACACTAGCCTTTAAAGGCCTACTGAAACCCACTACTACCGATCACGCAGTCTGATAGTTTATATATCAATGATGAAATCTTAACATTGCAACACATGCCAATACGGCCGGGTTAACTTATAAAGTGCAATTTTAAATTTCCCGGGGAACTTCCGGTTGAAAACGTCTATGTATGATGACGTTAGCGCGTGACGTCAATGGTTGAAACGGAAGTATTCGGACACATTGTATTACAATACAAACAGCTCTGTTTTCATCGCAAAATTCCACAGTATTCTGGACATCTGTGTTGGTGAATCTTTTGCAATTTGTTTAATGAACAATGGAGACTGCAAAGAAAAAAGCTGTAGGTGGGATCGGTGTATTAGCGGCTGGCTGCAGCAACACAACCAGGAGGACTTTGAGTCGGATAGCAGACGCGCTATCCGACGCTAGCCGCCAACCGCATCGATGATCGGGTGAAGTCCCTCGTCGCGCCGTCAATCGCTGGAAACGCAGGTGAGCACGGGTGTTGATGAGCAGATGAGGGCTGGCGTAGGTGTAGCGCTAATGTTTTTATCATAGCTCTGACGAGGTCCCGTAGCTAAGTTAGCTTCAATGGCGTCGTTAGCAACAGGATTGCTAGGCTTCGACAGGCGGCACAACATTAACCGTGTAGTTACAGGTCCAGTGTTTGGTTCGGTGTCTCCTGATAGTAGTATTGTTGATCTTCTGTCCATCCTTCCAGTCAGGGGCTTATTTATTTAGTTTCTATCTGCATTTAAGCACAATGCTATCACGTTAGCTCCGTAGCTAAAGTGCTTCACCGATGTATTGTCGTGGAGATAAAAGTCACTGTGAATGTCCATTTCGCGTTCTCGACTCTCATTTTCAAGAGGTATATAGTATCCAAGGTGGTTTAAAATACAAATCCGTGATCCACAATAGAAAAAGGAGAAAGTGTGGAATCCAATGAGCCCTTTTACCTAAGTTACGGTCAGAGCGAAAAAACATACATCCTGCACTGCACTCTAGTCCTTCACTCTCACGTTCCTCATCCACAAATCTTTCATCCTCGCTCAAATTAATGGGGTAATCGTCGCTTTCTCGGTCCGAATCGCTCTCGCTGCTGGTGTAAACAATGGGGAAATATGAGGAGCCCTTCAACCTGCGACGTCACGCTACTTCCGGTACAGGCAAGGCTTTTTTTATCAGCGACCAAAAGTTGCGAACTTTATCGTCGATGTTCTCTACTAAATCCTTTCAGCAAAAATATGGCAATATCGCGAAATGATCAAGTATGACACATAGAATGGATCTGCTATCCCCGTTTAAATAAAAACAATTCATTTCAGTAGGCCTTTAAAGATCATTAATTCACAGCTACTTTAAATTATCATCTTTTTTTAGCAACAACTTAACATACTACTTCAATAAGGGATTGTACCCAGGGCCGACTTAACCTAAGAGGGGTGCTGAAGGGGTTTTGGCCACCGCCAAACCTCAACCTCCCCAATGACACTCTCCAGAACTAAAAATACCCCCCCAAACCTAAACACTATGAATGCCAATAATTTCATTCCACCGTGAAAATCGGGGCCCCTGATTGGGTGGGGGCCCCAGGTCAGCCCCTGCAGTCATGCGGTCATGATTGTACTCATCATGCAGCTATTTCAACCATTATGTATAATAAAGCAAATAAAGCTGGGGTCAATTAAGTAGAGGTGGGTTGTCTGTATAGCTGTATGAGCTATAGCTATTAAACAATATAGTAAATATTAGGGATGTTCTGATCAACATTTAACTCCCTGATTTTTTTGCCCACAGATCCAATCCAAATTCCAGTCCCGATTCGATTCTTTGACAATAGATTATATAACTGAAATATTTTATAGCGAGTAACTTAAGTAGACACAAAAACACATTTTTAAAAAGCTTGCCTTATTAAATTTAGAATTTGCTGTCATTGTTGTAAATCAGATTCTGATGCATTACATTTGTGGTATTGAACACTACATGTAATTTTCTTGAAAAGGGTCATGAATGTGTATTTCTTACATTAAAAACACTTCGTTGTGGTCTACATAACATGTAATGGTGGTTATTTGGTAAAAATTTAGAATAGATGATGTTTTACCGACCGTTTACAACACGCTTTCTTCAGGCTTCGCCGTTTTGTGGGCGGTCTTATTTACGTGCCTCCACTTCGACAGCGTCTTCTCCCTGTCAGCCATGTTGTAGTTTTTAGTGCTTCCATAGCAAGTCAACAGACAGATATAGGTTTCAACTGTAAGTTAATTTGTATTGGAAATGGCAACAGCAGAGGATGCATGTGCATGTATGAGCCAGTCTATCCCACAAAAAGAGGATAAAGAAAAAGAAGGAGCTTATTGACTATAGAGGTGGGGGAAATAATCGATTTTAGATGCATCGCAATTTGGACATGGATGATTATTGAATCGATTAGTAAACGTCAATAATCGATAATCGATTTATTTACTGTAAATAAAGTAATGGAGACAGTTTATGTTCAACCCACCGGTGTGCTCAATTTGGCCTGCGAGACGTCAGGAGTTTGCTAAGGAATTTAGCCGCAGGGAGATTTCAATTTGTTTCAAAAATCAGTATAATGCTACTGTTTTATCACCATCTTGTAGACAAGAGTCATTCAGGTCTATGAACACTTGTCATGCTTTTAACAGAACAGAAATGCAGCATTTACTCATATGATCCAATGCAAACAACCTTCTCTTCGTCATGGTGCAAAAAAAAATAAAAATCGACGAATCCATGTTTGGCGCATTTAAGCTTCTAGATATTTCTGATTGATTACAAAACTTTAAGGAGGTTGTCACAAAAGTAAACAAGGTAAGAGGACAACTTTCACATACTCTTAATCATACAATTATATCAATATAAATATATAATTTTTTTTAGCCCAATGCAGCCCCCAGGGGAAAAGTCAGGACCTGGGGTGACCACTCCTTATGCATCAGTAGGTGACGTCCCTGCGCCCCGGCGTGTCTACATGCAAGATGATCCCCTGCCGGCCCCACTATGGACTGGACACTTACATTATTAACTGTAACCACTCGGCATCCATTGCACTGGTCACCCAGGGGTGGATCCCGACATCTGCGGTCGCTTCCAAGGTTTCTCGTTGTTTCCATTGGGTTGAGGTTTTCTTGCCCTGATGTGGGATCTGAGCTGAGGATGTCGTTGTGGCTTGTGCAGCCCTTTGAGACATTTGGGATTAAGGGCTATATAAGTAAACTTTGATTGATGATTGATTGAAGTTTAGACACCCCTGATTTAAATAATTTGGGTTTTGCCCTTCCTGTATCTAGAAACGTACTCCCCGACTATGAAAACAATAACAAAAACAACCAAAAAAAAGATTTTGTAATGATATGAACAAGAAAAAAAAACAATTGATCTAATACATTCAGTATTATTTACGTACTGATCTATACTAGGTATTGATTGTACAGATTGTATGTATTGTATTGATCACTCCTACTTTACATTGAAGCTTTAGCGGTTAGCTTCTTGTGTTGTCCTGCTTGGTGTGTTTGTGTAGTAGGAATGTAAAGATATGAAAATGTATTATCATGGTTATTGTGACCAACATTATCCCCGTTTTCATTATCATTGCTGTATTGTTGAGTGTGCTCAAAAGGAAATCATTTGACCAAGTTATTTTTTTTCAATACCTTAAACAAATAGACCCTTAAAAAAAACTACTATTTTGCATGTTTTGTGTCTATTAGGCTTCACTGATAGTGTTTAGTATTTTATCTTTTATTTGTTTTAATTGCTAAGCTTTTGTTGTTTTAAATATTGATTTGTACTGTAGCACTTTAAGATTTATTTAAATGAAAACTGCGTAGCAGGTAAAATCTATTCTTAATACTTATTATTTCTGGCGGTCGTTGTAGCGTCCAACTCTGTTTACGTCTCTTTTCCTCTGCTTATAGAACAATCACTGTGTTCTAAAAGAGCATAACTTTTAGGTTCAATTGCAAAAATGCATAATTAAATACCTTAATTTCGATATAAAACGCTAAAACTAACTAGGAGTGCTAAAAAAAAAAATCGATTTACATCCAAATCAAGATTTTTATCTATTCGTATTCTAAATCGATTCACAATTTTCGAGAATAGATTTGAAAAAAATAAAATACAGTTTTTAAAGAAGCAATTTTTGGATAAAAAAATAGACAACTATAATTGATATTATTATTATTATTATTACTGATGTACTGTTTTTCCTTTTTTTTTGTATTTTAGTAAAATTATATTTAATAAATATTGTATAATATTGTATGTCTTCTCAAATGCATTGTAAATTTTTAGTATTGTAAAGCTGGGATTGGTTTGAAGATGGGGTTGCTCAATTTTATTTTACTGCCCGGTAGATTGATTAACGTTTTGGGATTTTTGTTTAAATAACATTTTGACAATACATTTAAAAAATATGTTTTGTGGGGGGGCCAACACAGCGCTTATAAGTCATACGTCAGCAGCCAAGAAAAGCTTTTATAACATGTTTTTAAAAGGTTTTATTATCACTTATATACTAAATAATCAGGGACGAGAACCTTGCAACCTTGAAATCGACACCCCAAGAGTCGGAATCGAATCGAATCATTAGGTGCCCAAGGATTCCCACCTCTAATACTGACCGTTGGGAGTTTTACCACGGTTAACATTATTACTGTTTATCGTTACATCCCTATTGTGTAACATGCGTAGCCATTCATTTTCCTCTAGACTTTCAGTAATAATGCTGCTTGGAAGAAAGTTTTTCAGCAAGGTGGTAAGGATTAGTATCTTAGAAATGTATTTGCACTGTGGATTGATTCATTGCAAGTTGGTCTCAAATATGAACCGGTGTTTTGGTAAGACACGCACCCTCCTGGAAATCATGCAACTCTTGCATTTGTGTAACAAGTAATCCGAAATGTAATGGTTTCTCCCTGAGCGTGCATCTCTTTTAAAGGAATCTTTCACGTGAGTACAATCTTTAGCCATGTAAACATTCAGACAAAGCTGTGGTGAAGATCGGCTGGGCTCAGTTAAAAAAATATGGGCCCTGATCCAATCCCATGATTGGCGTCAGGACATCTCGAGTATTTACTTTAGATTATGAATATACAGTACAACAAACACCTTAAGATACACATTTACAGGAAACTGGGGCTAAAAAGGGTTGCAAATCTACATGGAGTGATTTGACTTTCAAAAGCGAGGTCAGAGGAATATTTAGCCCTATTCACTCTGAAGTTTCTCTGTGGCAAAAACTCGTTGGTATAAATCGTGTGAAAAGACTGGAGGAAAAGGTCCTTTCATTCTCCTACAGCTATGGGAAATGGTCTGCTGTCATGCTGCATGAAAAGCAAACCTGCTCATTTGCTTTTTGGTGATGATACTTGGCTGCCCTCATCTGGCTCAAGCTGGAATGTTAACAGTGTAAAAGAAGTACAATGCCAGTGAAAACATCACCTCTGCTGAATTTCCATCATCAGGGCACAATGGAGAACAACATCGCCCCAAAAATCCAACATAAGCAGCTACTGTATATGATAATTGAGTCAATATGGTTACAAAGAGCAGGTAGCATAATAACAAATCCCACTTTAAACACAGCTATGTTTGCTTGGCCTGTACCAGCCAAGCCTTTATTTACTCAGATTACAGTAGATTCCTTTATCAATCATGAGTAGGGTGGGTCTACTCTTTTGATTCCAACATAGAGATTCACTTTCCATAATTAAGTAGTTAGCTGCACTTACCAGACAGGTTGGGTGTCATACGGATGGCTTTAGCTTTGGCTAACTCCAGCGCCGTCACCCACCGCTGCCGCTCCACTTCGGTGCTAGCTTTCAGGTGGTATGTGCGGCCGCCGCTGCTCAGTACAACATTGCAGGCGTCCTCTGTGTCGATGTGAGCAGTGGCTAGGTTGATGGTTCCACGGCATGTGTGTGCCATCTCCGCCTGTGTCCTGCAACAGAAAAGATGCATGGAGCGTGAACGACCGGAAATATTCTATGTATGCTCCTGTGGGCTGAGGGTGTCTAGAAAACAAGGACAGCGCCTGTCCCCAAAGGCAAACAAAGAATAACAGTGTGAGCAATGATAGAACAAAGTGTGAATGGCAAAAGGGACAGCAAAGCAACCAAGCAAGTGAAGCCAAACTGTAGTAACAAAACTAAAGCAAATAACTACACTGTGTTATTAATATGTATCATGACTTGTTTGCAAATACACTTCTTGTGACTTGCTAGATCTAATTTGTTCAACTAAAAACCTTGACAACTTTGTGGTACGTTGGCTGACACGCACTGCTGCCGGCGAAAGTTGTTCCATAATTTCCCATTGGAGAAAGGAGTGCATGGACGCTTTATTGAACTAACATCCTCGACCAAAGTGAAACATCACATGGTGAAACGGTTGTTTCAAATTAAACGACAAATCTCTCACATGACCACAAAAACTGTAATTTAGGAGCAAGTATCATGTGGCTCCTCTGTGAGAGATAGTACTCATTCATTCATTCCTGAGCGTGTCCTCGATACCAGCTCTAGGACACTGACAGGATGGCGTCTCACTCAATATGTCGGGTACCCAGGAGTTCTGCCATGCGCTAACTCCCATTACACAGCTTCTAATCCAGAACAAGTGATGTACTTAACAGTCTTAAGAGAGACAAGGCTACAATCGGGGGGAAGACAAGCTGTGTGGACAACGGACGTTTTGGCTTTAACAGTTTGATGTACAGTGCCTGCGTAAATAGGTCAACAAAGCTGGATGAGTGAGAGAAGATCCAGGTCTACTCAGTAGGGAGGCAGGGCCATGCAAAGACCATGAATTTGTACAGTCATGAAAGCTAAACTACAATACAGTCAGTGGCACTGTGGTGCTAGCAGGGGGAAGGATGTGCCGAGTGACAAGACTGTTAGTAAGCTGGGTTCCACCTGTCCTTTCTCATAAAACACATATTGGCTAATCTGGAGCATGTAATAACACTGAACATGCTGACAGTGCATACAGGGACAGGGTGAGGAAATTACCAACAACACCCAGCTGGAGAATGCAGATAAGCTTGTTATAACTGACACAATATGATGGAAGAGAACTGGACAAACATTGATTGCTAATACAAGACAAGAAAGTCAGAGCAAACAAAAAAAGGACATAAGCGTACGAGCAATTGGTGATTGCTGCAAAGGAAGCTCAGCTTTAGCCCTAAAATGATAACATAATAAGTGGTCAAATATGTACTTTACATTTCATTGGCTAAATATGCGCTAAAATGCATTTACCTTTGTTCATGATCAGCTACTTTCTTTTCATTCATTGTAGTTGCGTCAGTGGAAACTGAGCGTCCATTGACTGTAATGGGGGAGCATTGTTCTACTGAAGCCAAACTACACAAATGGATATATGGATAAATGCATGGCATTGTTCCGCCCATCTGACGCCGAGCGTCTCTAGAAGTGCATGGTGAGTGGGCTTGGACTCGGCTGGCCTGGAAGCCAGGCTTCCTCCGCATGTTGAATTGTTGATCTGCGTAAGGTTAAATCCCTTTTTGATTGGCAGGAAAATTAACATATCAGCAATTTTGAAATATAAAAAAATGGCAGAGCATTTTTCAAGTTTCATTCTTTTTGTTCCAAGTTGATATGGAGAATTTTACAAAGTGGCGTTTTCTTTGTGAAAACTAGCTATAGTGGTCTGCGACCCGCGGCTCTGAAGCCACATGAGGCTCTTTCATGCCTCCGCCCTGGCTCCCTTTGGCTTGCCTTTGAAACAAAAATGTCAATAAATAATTGTTTTTATTTTTTTTATTTAGTTTGATTTAAGTTTGGTGTTCTTGTAATATACAAATAAAACATATTTTAATATTTTGTTGATCGAAATGTACACCACAGCCCCTGTGCTTCATCTTTTGCTGCAAAACAATTGTATTGCTTTTAGCGGTCAACCCACGCAAGCTATCAAAGGATAGATTAAAAAAGATAAACATTTCTGATGGAAATAGAACATTTAATGCTTTATGGACAGATTAATTTAATTTCACTATTGACGAGGTTGGTTCACATGTGCGCTCAATATGTGGGGATAAACTAGCAAACAAAACAAAAAAATTAAATGTTCAAAGACATTTTCAAATTTTCAAAACAAACATTATAGCTATAGCATTCGCAGAAAAAACAAACACACAGAATTCACAGAAAAATACACAGCTGAAGAAAGCCGAAAAAGAACAATTTCAGAACTGCTTGGGCAATCTGTTTAGAGCAAATATACTTGGTAAGTCGTTTTCTGTCTAGTGTTTAATTTCATAAATGCTATACCATAAGTGTAATGAAATTGTAAATGGTGTTATCGTCATTTTAGGGATCTAGGTGGGTTTTCTTTTGTGGGAAATGGGCTCAAATGCCTCTTCGTATGCTGAAGGTTGCCGACACCTGGTCTAGCATCTTTATATCTTTTATATGTTATTGGAAACTGTACTTGTGTTCACAAAGTAAAAAAGTAAAAACAGCTTCCAAAACTTGAAAAACCAGAAGCCGTCACTTGTACAAGCTGGCTTTTCCACTGATCATCATGGCCAATATTAGCTCTCTGAACAACAAAATGGACCATACTCATCTAAGATCTATACCCAACAGACTGTGAGTGAAAAGTCTTATTTATACTGTTTTATATTGTTTTATTGTAATCGCATCGAAGAGAAAGGTATACGTCATTTCGATTATCTATATGTACTAACAAAGGCCTGTACCCATGCTAAATTGACAATTGACAAGACTATGGAATCTTGTGTCTCCTCTATACGTTTTTTTCCCCTTAAAAAATGACTAGCGAGATTTTCCGGTGTTGTTGGACACTTTTGGCAACGAACATTAAAGCACTTTACTCATAATTAAGCAAATTAGGTGAGTATGTCATATATGCTCCCGCCCACGCCGCAATTGTAGTGCAGTTCTGTAAGAACTACTGCACTACATTTATTGTACTGTATTGTGATGTCCATGCTTGAAGAGGAACTAAAACCCAAAATATATATTCTTTGAAAAAATATTTTGTCTTTTTACAAGAAACGTCCATGGTTCAATGTTTAGTATCTAGCTTTGTTAACTGTCTTAGTTGAATTAATTGGAAAGTTACACAGTGCTCTTGTGAAACTTATGCAACACCCTGCTGTGGGAACTCAGATAAGGGTTTACTGTTCTATGATGGCAAGCTGAACTGGTAAAAGCATGACTTCAAGGTGCTCAACTCCCAGCTGAGGACTCTCTCTCTTCCGGTTGACAGGAAGTAAAAGTAACAGGCCAGCTCTTCCAAACCATATCCACTGATATGGAAGCTCCAGCAGCATTCAGCCCTTTAATGCCCTATAATCTTCCTTAAAGCAGCCGAACAGATCTAATTTAAGGAGGTGAGTAAGTAGCGCTGAGAGCATTAAAACGAGAAGGGAAAGTCAATTGGAAAATTGAAAATGAAAAAATGAAATAATCTTGGTGAGAAGTGCACAATAAGGCTCTCTGGGCGATTAAGTGAAGAGAGTACAAGGCTGACAAGGCATAAAAGGGCCACCCTTGCCCTGTGAGGCTGAAAAAAGGAATCAATAACAAGTGCAATGGTGCGTCTCAATAAAAATCATTACAAGTAAACAGAGGCAGGTGCTGAGAGTGGCAGTCGAGGCATTGACTAATTATGCTGCCATGTCGCTGCACTTTGCTTTCCCAGCGACGTGTTAGGGTGAAAAGCATTTTCCTTCCACAACAGCAGGCCTTTGGAATCTGAGTGATCTCTCAGATCATTGACTGGCCCTCTAATTGCCCCCGAGTCTTGTCACCACTGATTTATTTCTGATACAAAACAACCTTTTTAAAATGGCCAACTAATACGTATCCCAGGTCTGCTCTTAAATCTATACTGTATCTGACTTTTTAGTATATGAAGACACATTATCATAAAATGTATAACACTAGTATTGCTCAGATCTACCATCATATTTTTCTTACATTACCATATCAGTAAAACATCTGCAGCACACAAGTTTATGATTGTAGTTATTTTTTATCAAATGCACTTGAATACAGTAATTGTATTTATTACAATCCATAGACTTAAGAGTTATAATTTTTTACAGTCTCTTGTTCTCAACATTCTGTACAGTCGTCCCTCGCCACATTTCACTTCAAATATTGCGATTTGACTACATTACGGATTTACTTTTTTTTTCAAGCATATTCCACAACATTTTGCCCTAAATCAGGTATTGTCAAGTATAAAATGGCTAAATGAACTAAAAGTATAAATACTACAGAAGTATTGGCTAACAGACATGACCAAAACAATCAGATCAAGCTGTTCAGTATTGTGGCCATTAATTGGTTCAGCCTCAGACAGCATTATTAAATTGGATTACAAACCTTGTTTCCACATGAGTTGGGAAATTGTGTTAGATGTAATAATAAACGTAATACAATGATTTGTAAATCATTTTCAACCCATATTCAGTTGAATATGCTACAAAGACAACATATTTGATGTTCAAACTGATAAACATGCGTGAGCAAATTGTTGAACAGTTTAAGAAAAACCTTTCTCAACCAGCTATCGCAAGGAATTTAGGGATTTCACCATCTACGGTCCGTAATATCATCAAAGGGTTCAAAGAATCTGGAGAAATCACTGCACGTAAGCAGCTAAGCCTGTGACCTTCGATCCCTCAGGCTGTACTGCATCAACAAGCGACATCAGTGTGTAAAGGATATCACCACATGGGCTCAGGAACACTTCAGAAACCCACTGTCAGTAACTACAGTTGGTCGGTACATCTGTAAGTGCAAGTTAAAACTCTCCTATGCAAGGCGAAAACTGTTTATCAACAACACCCAGAAACGCCGTCGGCTTCGCTGGGCCTGAGCTCATCTAAGATGGACTGATAAATAGTGGAAAAGTGTTCTGTGGTCTGACGAGTCCACATTTCAAATTTTTGGAAACTGTGGACGTCGTGTCCTCCGGACCAAAGAGGAAAAGAACCATCCAGATTGTTATAGGCGCAAATTTGAAAAGCCAGCATCTGTGATGGTATGGGGGTGTATTAGTGCCCAAGACATAGGTAACTTACACATCTGTGAAGGCGCCATTAATGCTGAAAGGTAAATACAGGTTTTGGAGCAACATATGTTGCCATCCAAGCAACGTTACCATGGACGCCCCTGCTTATTTCAGCAAGACAATGCCAAGCCATGTGTTACATCAATGTGGCTTCATAGTAAAAGAGTGCGGGTACTAGACTGGCCTGCCTGTAGTCCAGATCTGTCTCCCATTGAAAATGTGTGGCGCATTATGAAGCCTAAAATACCACAACGGAGACCCCCGGACTGTTGAACAACTTAAGCTGTACATCAAGCAAGAATGGGAAAGAATTCCACCTGAGAAGCTTCAAAAATGTGTCTCCTCAGTTCCCAAACGTTTACTGAGTGTTGTTAAAAGGAAAGGCCATGTAACACAGAGGTGAACATGCCCTTTCCCAACTACTTTGGCACGTGTTGCAGCCATCAATCAATCAATCAATGTTTATTTATATAGCCCTAAATCACAAAAGTCTCAAAGGGCTGCACAAGCCACAACGACATCCTCGGCACAGAGCCCACACAAGGGACGTCGATGTGAATGACTATGAGAAACCTTGGAGAGGACCGCATATGTGGGTAACCCCCCCTCTAAGTACAGTCCCTAGTGGATCCACATAACAGTGAGAGTCCAGTCCATATTAGTTTTGGGCATACATTAGGCTGCTAAGCATGATCTACTTATTTTCACCAGTACAACCATTGCTAGCATTGGTTGTAGTTGGTTTTAGTCTTTGTTTTCTGATATAACTGAAAATAACCATATGATTGCCATTTGTCTTGATATTGTACGCAGGCATGATGTACTTCTTCCTGAAAATAGCCTAATTGCTGTGTAAAATGTGCTGGTTCAAGATTTTTTATTGATAAAACGCATGAAGTTCTAAGTTTATTATTTGCAAAAAAAAAAAAAAGTTTATGAGTTTGAAATTCAAATATCTTGTCTTTGTAGTGCATTCAATTGAATATAGGTTGAAAAGGATTTGCAAATCATTGTATTCCGTTTATATTTACATCTAACACAATTTCCCAACTCATATGGAAACGGGCTTTGTAGAAGAATGTAAAGTTGACTAAAAGGGTGTTATTTCATGTCTACGGTGCTCTCATGATGTAAAAAAAAATGGGAGGGGGACGGGAGGTTAGATGTTGAGCAGGCTTAAACGCAAAGACACCAATCACCTTACAACATAATGGACTATTAATAGATGGTGGAGGCTCTGCTTTCACCATTGGGCTGCGATACCCATGCCTGTGTGTCAAATAACACTGAACTGATGATAACACAACAAGGCTATTGAACTTGGTGAACTGGCTAGGACTAAAATAAGTTTTTTGTTTGTTTGTTTTTTCAAACTGACATTTATCCAAAAGCATGCCTGTTGGGAGTAAACAGACACTTTGCACCCTCATGACATTTGAAAAGACATTCAAACTAATAGGGGTGTAACGATCCGGCATCCTTATGGCTTACCTCCAACAACCATAGTCCTGTTCATTTTCCAGACAGGGAGGGATCAAAATGCAAAACATAAACCTGCTTAGCATGTGTTTTCAAATATTTTTAAAATGAAGCATGAAAAATGCAATTGCAAACTGCTAGTAGTTCATTCTATTATAAATACAATTCTCAAATAAAAATAAAGTCAATTTTGAGTCACAATACCTGGGCTTGTGGTGGTTGGTCTGAACACCAAATCTACACCTACTGTGCTTCAATTTAAATTTGTGGGAAGTGGGAAATAGGTACAGAACTTCCAGTTCTGTACTGATTGAGGTAGGAATCTTTGGGCACCTTGCGATTCAATTGCAATTCAGGGGCTACAATTTAATTATAAATCGATTATTTATACATCTTAATTAACATATTGTATATCAATATTATATAATATGTTTTTAACTTTTTGTATATTATTATATATTATAAATGTATATTTAATTTATCTATAATTTTATTTTACAAATACATTTTATATGAAAATATTTCAAAAATGTTTGTTTTTGGATGTTAGTGCGCACTGCATAGATCTATATACATATCTATTCATATATATACATATATATTTTTATTTATATATATATATACACATATCTATTATATATATATATATATATATATATATATATATATATATATATACATATATATATATATATATATATATATGTATATATATATATATATATATATATATATATATATACACATATCTATTATATATACATACATACATACATATATGAATATCCTGTAAGCCTTATGTTGAACATTTCTGTTGAATCTTAGCATTTGTTATTTTCTTGTTTCACTACTTGACATTCAAGCTCGGTTAATGCCGCAGTTAGCATTTTCTCCTCCCTCTGTGTGTGTCCGCGCGAGATCTGCTTTTTAGAACCGTCTGTATTACTTAACTTAACATTTTTAAAAAATAATTGATATTTGGACATTCAACATCGTCCCACCTCGAGTACTGATTCAATCGGAATACATAAAAAAATTCTCTAATAAAAAAGGCCACTTTTAGTCACACAACTAGTGCTTGTGGTGGTGAATTTCAACACCGAATGTACACTTCCTGTCCCTCACTTGAAATTTTTGGGAAGTGGGAAATCTGCATGTAGCTTTTAGTTCTGTACAGCTCCGTACTGATTCAATCTGAATACATGTATTTGATACACACATACAATCAAATGTCACCATCTATATATTTAGAATGTGATTATTCCTTACTACAGACTAGATTTGTGCACATACATACAGTATATGGCACATAACAGGGTCACTGGTAGTATAGTGGTTCACTAAGTTGACCAGTGTGGGTTCAGTTTCAACTCAGCGACAGTGAGAATGTGAGTGTGAATGGTTGTTTGTCTACAGTATATGTGCTTTGTGATGTGTGTAATCTGCCTTTTACCCAAAGTCAGCTGGGATAGGCTGGTCCAGCTTCCCTGCAATCCTGAACAGGATAAGGGCAATAGATGGCTAGATTGCACAAATTATATATTATTTTAACAAATTTGGACAGAACCTTCAAGTTTGACTTAACCCTATTTTGAGACATTGGATGAGGTATAATAGGATCATACGTAACGGGCCGGGTATGTAAAAACTCAGAAGTAACGGGCAGTACCAGAGTCCAACAGAGAGGCAGCAGCTGTGTAATGTAGCCTTTATACTGCCTGCCTGAGCCTCCCCTGGGGAAGAAGCGCTTCAGCAGCCTGCCTGAGTGAGCCATGAGAATGATGTAAACTATACATAAGGAAGGTTTTTTTCCAATAAAAAGTTTTCTGACAGATTGACAACAACACCAGCTGGATTCTAAATCTACTCATAATTTTCAAGTAAATATATATCTATTGTTTTATTATTACAATACATTTTTATTAATACGTTTCTTTAGGCCATTTTCCCGCTTACTGTGTGTAGTGTATACCCACTACTATCAAAGTGAAAGGCATGATTCATAATCTAGAATTACCTTTAACGAGTTGAGGTGGCGACTTGTCCAGGGTGTACCCCGCCTTTCGCCCGGATGCAGCTGAGATAGGCTCCAGCACCCCCCACGACCCCAAAAAGGGACAAGCGGTAGAAAATGGATGGATGGATGGAGTTCAGAGGCAAGAGAGCAGCTCACCAGCTGATGATGTCAATACAGCAGCATAAGGTAGGTTACCTCTCTTGGTCAATGCGTCACTAAAAGAAGTTCCTTCACATTTGCGCTTCTAATAACAATATTGCCAATACTTGGTTAATATTCAGGTCACGAAATGTAAATGGAGTATTGTTGGCGCTTTTGGATGTTTTTTAGTGTGTTTTATGAGCGGAATAGACGCAATGACGTCATGACTTCATCGCTCCCATGGGTTCTATTGTATGTGGACTTTTATATACAGTATGCTTATTTACAAGTGAAAATGCATAAAAAAAAAGAAAGACAAATGTGTTCTTGTCTCTCATGATTGTGAATTATCCTGAGGGATCAAAGGTCCGTAATATCATCGCTTACGTGCAGTGATTTCTCCAGATTCTCTGAACCTTTTGATGATATTACGGGCCGTAGATGGTGAAATCCCTAAATTCCTCGCAATAGCTCGTTGAGAAATGTTGTTCTCAAACTGTTCGACAATTTGCTCATGCATTTGTTGACTAAGTGGTGACCCTCGCCCCATCCTTGTTTGTGAATGACTGAGCATTTCATGGAAGCTGCTTTTATAACCAATCATGGCACCCACCTGTTCCCAATTAGCCTGTTCACATATGGGATGTTCCAAATAAGTGTTTGATGAGCATTCCTCAAATTTCTTGTGCCAGCTTTTTTGAAACATGTTGCAGGCATCAGATTCCAAATGAGCTAATATTTGCAAAAAAATGTGTTTTCCAGTTCGAACATTAAGTATCTTGTCTTTGCAGTCTATTCAATTGAATATAGGTTGAAAAGGATTTGCCAATCATTGTATTTTGTTTTTATTTACCATTTACACAACGTGCCAACTTCACTGGTATTGGGGTTTGTATATACAACCCTAATAAATGTATCTGGATGTTTTTAGGGGCTCTATGGGCAGAATTGAATGGCTCACATAGGCTCCATTGCAAGCAGACTTTAGATCACATTTATTTAGTATTTAGACTGCATTAAAAAAGAATCCATCCGTCGTCATGTCTTTCTTTCATATTTCATAATGCAAAATTCCCCAAAAAAAGTGCAGTTCCCCTTTTAAGAGAAGTATTTTAATGCTATTTTTAAAGAATCATGATACGACCCCTTTAAGGTGGGTATGATTTGAAAGTGCAAATACCATATATTTTTCTTAAGATAGCATCATTTTTTTTGAACATGCTACAAAAATCATTAATCTGGGCTAAACCCCCGCTTTTTCCATCCTAAATCCGCCCCATATGTAAGCTATTTAATTAGGTATAATAAGGGCAGCACGGTTAGTGCGTCTGCCTCACAATACGAAGGTCCTGGATTCGATCCTGCGCTGGCGATCTTTCTGTGTGGAGTTTGCATGTTCTCCCCGTGACTGCGTGGGTTCCCTCCGGGTATTCCGGCTTCCTCCCACCTCCAAAGACATGCACCTGGGGATAGGTTGATTGGCAACACTAGTGTGTGAATGTTGTCTGTCTATCTGTGTTGGCCCTGTGATGAGGTGGCGACTTGTCCAGGGTGTACCCCGCCTTCCGTCCGAATGCAGCTGAGATAGGCTCCAGCACCCCCCGCGACCCCGGAAGGGACAAGCGGTAGAAAATGGATGGATGGATGGACATCATACTGTGGTCACCTTCCTCTTGAACCCAATCATAAACCCACACTGAATAATGGAAGCTCATTTACACCACTGCAAACTACATGCTCAATAATGACACCTAACTAATTAAACTATACATCTCTGGCAGCAGTATTATTTTTTCAAAGGGAATTTGTTTTATATAGATTCTACTTGATTATGCACAATTGAAGACACCCTTAGGAGGTAAAGTCACTCAGATTCGTTACTATTAATCATTAAGGTTTCCTTGTTTTGCTTGTTGAGTTGAGTTGAGTTTGAGTTTATTAGGAACATGCATGCATACAACATGATACATCACAATTTCCAGTTTCTCTATTCAACATTTTCTAAAAGGAGTAGGAAGAAGCAGAATTTATTTAATCCTACCCCTTTTCCTTTAGATAGCAGTTGCTAAAACTTTTGCTCACTTTCTGTTCTCAATTAATTCACAATATACTCAATAAGTAATAACAATAAAAAATAAATAATAATTGGTGAAGTAAGTTACATTTCATATGGTGAGATGAGTAAGATTATCTTGAAAATGAATGGATGGATGAGATAAATTCAGAATGTTTATCATGGTTCTTCTTCTTTGTACTTTGTAAACACTTTACGTTTAAAGAGTTTCTTGAAGTGGATCATATTAGTACATTGTTTGATTTATTTGCTTAATCCATTCCATAATTTAATTCCACATACTGATATACTTAAGGTCTTAAGTGTTGTACGTGCGTACAGATGCCATCCATCCATCCATCTTCTTTCGCTTATCTGAGGTCGGGTCGCGGGGGCAGCAGCCTAAGCAGGGAAGCCCAGACTTTACTCTCCTCAGCCACTTCGTCCAGCTCTTTCCGGGGTATCCAGAGGCATTCTCAGGCCAGCCGGGAGACATAGTCTTTCCAATGTGTCCTGGGTCTTCCCCGTGGCCTCCTGCCGGTCGGACGTGCCCTAAACACCTCCCTAGGGAGGCGTTCGGGTGGCATTCTGACCAGATGCCCGAACCACCTCATCTGGCTCCTCTCGATGTGGAGGAGCAACGGCTTTACTTTGAGCTCCTCCCGGATGGTAGAGCTTCTCACCCTATCTCTAAGGGAGAGCCCCGCCACCCGGCGGAGGAAACTCATTTCGGCCGTTTGTACCCGTGATCTTGTCCTTATGGTCATTACCCAAAGCTCATGACCATAGGTGAGGATGGGAACGTAGATCGACCGGTAAATTGAGAGCTTTGCCTTCCAGCTCAGCTCCTTCTTCACCACAACGGATCGATACCACGTCCACATTACTGAAGACGCCGCACCGATCCGCCTGTCGATCTCACGATCCACTATTCCCCCACTCGTGAGCTAGACTCCGAGGTACTTGAACTCCTCCACTTGGGGCAGGGTCTCCTCCCCAACCCGGATGTGGCACTCCACCCTTTTTCGGGAGAGAACCATGGACTCAGACTTGGAGGTGCTGATTTTCATCCCAGCCACTGCGAACCGATACAAATGCGTACAAATGTTTTGAATAAAAATTTTCTCTAAGGTTATATTTCTCCTCTTTTGTTGAGAAGAATTGTTGTATATTTTTGGGTAGCAGATTATAGTTTGCTTTGTGTAAAATTTTAGCTGTCTGCAAATTCACTATGTCGTGGAATTTCAGTATTTTTGATTCAATAAACAGAGGGTTTGTATGTTCTCTATATTCAACATTAAGTATTATTCTAACTGATATTATTTGTAAGACCGTTAATGAACATACTTGCCAACCCTCCAGATTTTCCAGGGAGACTCCTGAATTTCAGTGCACCTTCTGAAAATCTCCCGGGGCAACCATTCTCCCGATTTCCACCCGGACAACAATATTGGGGGCGTGCCTTAAAGTGTCCTCTACAACCTGTCGTCACGTCCGCTTTTCCTCCATACAAACAGCGTCCCGGCCCAGTCACATAAAATATGCGGCTTTTACACACACATAAGTGAATGCAAGGCATACTTGATCAACAGCCATACAGGTCCAATGAGGGTGACCGTATAAACAACTTTAACACTGTTACAAATATGCGCCACACTGTGAACCCACACCAAACAAGAATGACAAACACATTTTTGGAGAACATCCGCACCGTAACACAACATAAACACAACAGAACAAATACCCAGAACCCCTTGTAGCACTAACTCTTCCGGGACGCTACAATATACACCCCCCTAGCCCCAACCCCGCCCACCTCAACCCAAAACCCAGCCGCCCCCCATCTCCCGAATTCGGAGGTCTCAAGGTTGGCTAGTATGCTCTAGTATACTCTGGACTGAAGCTGTGTGCTTTCATTCTTTGTGTAGCTGTTGTTTTGAGGCATGTTTAAAAAAAAATACAAATAATGCACTTTGTGAAAGTCAAAGTATAGTATTTCCCATAGTTGTAGTGGGTATTAGGATTATCTCAGGGAGCGCATGTCCCAAATTCCAAGCTGCTGTTTTGAGGCATGTTAAGAAAAATTATGCACTTTGTGACTTCAATAATAAATATGGCAGTGCCATGTTGGCACTTTTTTCCATAACTGGAGTTGAAGTTGTTCTCTTATTTTGGAAAACCTTGTTTTTGATTGATTGATTGATTGATTGAAACTTGTATCAGTAGATTGCAAAGTACAGTACATATTCCGTACAATTGACCACTAAATGGTAACACCCGGATAAGTTTTTCAACTTGTTTAATCAATTCATGGTAAAGTTACATTGTTTAATGTATCCAGCGGGGCATCACAACAAAATTAGGCATAATAATGTGTTAATTCTACGACTGTATATATCGGTATCGGTTGATATCGGAATCGCTAATTAAGAGTTGGACAATATCGGAATATCGGATATCGGCAGAAAAGCCATAATCGGACATCTCTAATTCTAACTGATCTTTTTTGTAACACCGTTAATGAATGGAGTGTACTTTTGTAGTTATTTCCCCACAATAACTCAGATATGGTAACACTGGCGAGCAGTAGAGGATATATGGAGTGATTTTTGGTCTAGACCATGTTTTGCTTTATTCATTATTGACGTCTTTCTTGCTACTTTATGTTGTCTATTTTTTTTACATGAGGTTTCCAGTTCATTTTATATTGTTCGTGCCCTGCAAAGAAACACCTGAGCCACAGGTGTTAGCAGATTGTATGACAGCTTTTGTATCGCATTTCACACAGTATCACGGCAACTAATGACGGCGCATTGCAACACCACAAACATCATATTAATGTAAACAGGTGTCCACATGTAAACAATACATTCAAGTAAACAGGTGTCCACATGTAAACACGACATTAATGTAAACAGGTGTCCACATGTAAACACGACATTAATGTAAACAGGTGTCCACATGTAAACACGACATTAATGTAGACAGGTGTCCACATGTAAACACGACATTAATGTAAACAGGTGTCCACATGTAAACAATACATTTAAGTAAACAGGTGTCCACATGTAAACAATATTCAAGTAAACAGGTGTCCACATGCAAATACGACATTCAAGTAAACAGGTGTCCACATGTAAACACGACATTAATGTAAACAGGTGTCCACATGTAAACTTGACATTAATGTAAACAGGTGTCCACATGTAAACAATACATTCGTGTAAACCGGTGTCCACATGTAAACACGACATTAATGTAAACAGGTGTCCACATGTAAACAATACATTAATGTAAACAGGTGTCCACATGTAAACACGACATTAATGTAAACAGGTGTCCACATGTAAACACGACATTAATGTAAACAGGTGTCCACATGTAAACACGACATTAATGTAAACAGGTGTCCACATGTAAAGAATACATTCATGTAAACACGACATTAATGTAAACAGGTGTCCACATGTAAACAATAGAACTGTCGCTTGGGTTCACGCACCCCCAGCAGAACCAAACAAGCTAGCTTAGTTAGCTCGCTGACGTCGTCATCCATGTTGACCGGACTTCCTCTAACACACACACACACACACCTTGTAGTTGGTACAATGTTGCGTAAAGGGCGTGCTGTCGCCATTGCTTGAGTCGCTTCAAGCGAAACGCTGTGTTGCTGTGTCTGACAGCGACGGTTAGCCTGCTAGCCGGTGTCCAGCTGTAGTGACGTCACGCAAATACGCTGAGAAGTGACCATTACTAATATTGATGTATGCATTGTTTACCTGTAATAAGACAGTAGGCCGTTGCTGAGGACGAACCATCGCCGCTGGTACCCTTTCAGGTAGTTGGTCCATTTAAAAAGCCAACCTTTGTAAGTATCCGAGCCTGGCAGCGGGGCCGCGGCGGAGGCGGATGCCGAGCTCTTCCCCTGCTCACTCATCCTCTGCTCAGCCTCACGCCGAGCCTGCGGGCTGGGTTAGTCGGCGGCAGGGACACCACACCCCCCCTGGAGAGACAGGCGAGCACGTCCGCGCTGACGGAAAAGGGCGAAGCGGGAGGGGAGGATCCGGGACGAAGAGCAAACCCTTTTTTTTTTTTTTCACATGATGGTGACGGGGAGGAAGCGATGAGACACTTGAGCTGATGCGGACTGCAGGGGAGCCACGTCGAGCTGCACTGGATGGAAGGGAGGGGGGCGGGGGGGGGGTGTTCTTACATAAAGTCCACACTAACATTAAATATCATTTATCAACTAAATGAGGCAATTCCTGAAGGAATTCCGTGTGAATGCTCCAATGAAGTTGAACTGAAATCCTGGAATATTTTTTTTTTTTTAGAATTTTTGAAGTAAAGCAGTGGTTCTTAACCTTGTTGGGGGTACCAAATATGCGCATTCAGCCATACTTGCCAACCCTCCCGAATTTTCCGGGAGACTCTCGATTTTCAGTGCCTCTCCCGAAAATCTCCCCGGGACAACCATTCTCCCGAAAATCTCCCGATTTACAGCCGGACAACTATATTGGGGGCGTGCCTTAAAGGCACTGCCTTTAGCGTCGTCTCTCACCTGAAAAGGAGACTATTATATATGTCTCCGTTATCCATAGGTTTATCTATAACCCATAAAGTCGGGGCAGCATGGCGTAGTGGGTAGAGCGCCCGTGTCAGAAACCTGAGGGTTGCAGGTTCGCTCCCCGCCTCTTACCATGCCGTTGTGTCCTTGGGCAGGACACTTCACCCTTGCCCCCGGTGCCACTCACACCGGTGAATGAATGATAGGTGGTGGTTGGAGGGGCCGTAGGCGCAAATTGGCTGCCACGCTTCCGTCAGTCTACCCCAGGGCAGCTGTGGCTACAAAAGTAGCTTACCACCACCAGGTGTGAATGAATGATGGGTTTTTAACATGTAAAGCGACTTTGGGTACTTAGAAAAGCGCTATATAAATCCCAAGTATTATTATTATTATAAAGTAGGCAGGCACGGAACTATATTTCTCAGCATGTGTTTATTCCAGCCGGCACGTTAATACACTGACACACAACATCCACAAGGCGGCGGTGTCACGCCAAATTTCTTCCCTCTACAAAAACCTTCCCTCCCCCATTTAGTTCCGTGGTCATGTTTCCTCTTACGTCATTGACAGCGATCGATAGCACTTCGGCTTTGACTGCCTGTCGCTGGAAGGATACTTCGTCTTTGACAGCTGTTGGAATCTGAAGAAATCGATTATTATTATTTTTTTGTACAGGCGCGAAACAGGACAGTCGCGTGCAGGTTAAGGACCCCCGGCAACTTTGTGATTTTATTGGACGCAGCCCCCCCCCCCAATCTCCCGAATTCGGAGGTCTCAAGGTTGGCAAGTATGGCATTCACCGAACTCTTCTTTAGTGAAAAATAAAACGTTTTTTTTTTTCAAATTCAAGACAAAGTTGTATGTTTTTGGTAACACTTTAGTATGGGGAACATATTCTAAATAACAAAGACTTAATTTAGAGTTATTTGGTTAGGTTTCGGGTCAGGGTTATAATAAGGCCATGCCGAATAAGGCATTAATAAGTACTTAATGATGACTAGTTAAGAGCCAATATGTTACTAATTTGCATGTTAATTAGCAACTAATTAATGGTGAATATGTTTCCCATACTAAAGTGTTACCATGTTTTTTATACTGGTGCACAAAATGAACGTGCATGAACATCACCTTGTTCAAACAACAAAACCAACACAGTGCATAAACTCACAACAAATTACACACCTGCAAATCAATCAAATGTTGCCGTATCCATAATATGCCGATAGGGAGAAGTTTGTATTTACACGATTAGTCGGGTGTGTTTTGACCTCCGCCGAACCCCTAGGGTTCCATCGAACCCAGGTTAAGAACCACTGAAGTAGAGCAAGGGCAGCACGGTGGCACAGGGGTTAGTGCATGTGCCAATAAACAATACGAAGGTCCTGTGTAGTCCTGAGTTCAATCCCAGCCTCTGGATCTTTCTGTGTGGAGTTTGTATGTTCTCCCCGTGACTGCGTGGGTTCCCTCCGGGTACTCCGGCTTCCTCCCACCTCCAAAGACATGCACCTGGGGATTGGTTGAATGGCAACACTAAATTGGCCCTAGTGTGTGAATGTTGTCTGTCTATCTGTGTTGGCCCTGTGATGAGGTGGTGACTTGTCCAGGGTGTACCCCGCCTTCCGCCCGAATGCAGCTGAGATAGGCTCCAGCACCCCCCGCAACCCCAAAAAGGGACAAGCGGTAGAAAAAGGATGGATGGATGAAGTAGAGCACTCAATTCCCAAACAGGCTGAATATTTTGAAGTTGGAACAGTTTGAATCAGATGCAAAATGTGGGAGTTGTGGAACTTTGAAGAATGTCCCATGATTTCAACGGGAATTTCCCCCAAAATTGGGAATTTCAGGAAAAGTTGGAATTTTTTTGAAAATGGTAAAAAAAAACAAAAAACACTTGAATGTTCTGAATGAGTTGAAATGGTTGGTGTTGTGTTTGAGAGCTCCTGACGTTATTCACTAGCTTCGCTAAGTCTTTGAAGAGGAGTGGACTAACATTCCACAACCTGATCAAAAATGCAAAGGAGACGTGTCGCATCTGAATTCAAATGGTGGTTTTCTGACCCCCTCAGTGCCCCCAATGCAGTAAAACGGCACATTTACAAGCGGCTGTTTAAGAGTGACCATCTATGTAATAATCCTGCAGTCTAATCAGCATGGCTATATACCACATCTGTGAGGTGGATGGATTATTTTGGAAAAGGAAAAGTTGTTGGTTGGTGTTGGAATTTTTCAAATCGATCGAGAAATGTTGAAGTAACATGTTGAATTGAGAAATGGTATTAAGGAATTTCGGGAAAACCGGGAATTTTTCCAGTTAAAAAAACAACTTCGTTTTTTTGTCTTTAATAAGAGGAATGTTTGGACAGTAGAACGGTGGAAGTGGGTTGAAAAATGTGGGAAGAGTAGTCACCAGAAAAAAGGGTGGAAATAGGGCTTTGGAAAATCAGGAATTCTGGAAAATCCTGGAAATTTTTTGAACTTGGAAAAAAAGGAAGATTGAATTTCCAGAATGGTGGAATGTGTTGAACATGGAATGGTTTGAATCGGTTGAAACATTTAGAAATGGTGGAAGTTTCAAAAAAATGGCCAATTCATTTTGAATAGGAAAAATGTCCCGGAAAACCTGGAATTCTGGGAAATCTGGGAATTTTTGGAATTTGTCAAGTGAAAGCCTGTGATTCCTGAATAGGCTGAACAGTTTGAAGTTGGAATGGTGTGAATCGGGTGAAAAATGTGGAAGGTAGTGTGCGCCAACATCTGGGGAAGAAGAAGAAGTTGAATAATAAATAGATTAATTTTGGTGTACAAAACCATATATGTTAAGTTAAAGTTAAAGTACCAATGATTGTTACACACACACACACACACTAGGTGTGGTGAAATTACTCTCTGCATTTGACCCATCCCCTTGTTCCACCCCCTGGGAGGTGAGGGGAGCAGTGAGCAGCAGCGGTGGCCGCGCTCGGTAATCATTTTGGTGATTTATCCCCCAATTCCAACCTTTGATGCTGAGTGCCAAGCAGGGAGGTAATGGGTCCCATTTTTATAGTCTTTGGTATGAACTCCCGACCTACCGATCTCAGGGCGGACACTCTAACCACAAGGCCACTGAGCAGGTAAATATCATTCGTCAATAAATGTCAGTTTGGGTTGCCGACCCCTGCACTAGTGGTATGTGTAACACAGTTGTATATAATTTATTTTCCAAATGTACAGCATTTCAACAGATAGACACTTTGAAAAACAGTAGCTGTGTTCAGCTATTTCTATAGAATTTTTTTTGATATATTTTGTTGGTTTAATATAGGATGGACTTTATTCATCACACAATGGGGAAATTATGTGGTTGCAGTGCAGATACAAGTCCACAAAATATAAAGTCAATCAATCAATCAATGTTTATTTATATAGCCCTAAATCACAAGTGTCTCAAAGGGCTGTACAAGCCACAACGACATCCTCGGTACAGAGCCCACATACGGGCAAGGAAAACTCACCCCAGTGGGACGTCAATGTGAATGACTATGAGAAACCTTGGAGAGGACCGCATACGTGGGTAAGTAAAAAACACATGAAAATAAGATTTAACATAAAGGACATTAAAAAAGAGC
Source organism: Entelurus aequoreus (assembly GCF_033978785.1). Lineage (NCBI taxonomy): Eukaryota > Metazoa > Chordata > Actinopteri > Syngnathiformes > Syngnathidae > Entelurus > Entelurus aequoreus. Next base: position 69,230,148 of record NC_084736.1, on the reverse strand, counting down.
ACAGCTGCCATCCCAACGGTGTCATTTCTACATACAGCGACAAAGTCAAACAAAATGTGAAAACAGAAAATGAGCAATAAATAATACATATTGCGTGGATCCGATTGCACCGTGCATAGACAACATAACCTAAACACCATCTCCACACCCGCATACACCACGGTGGCCTTTGCGGCGCTCCACGCCATTGTCTGCTGGGGCGGAGGGCAGCACGGCCAGAGACAGGAACAGACCCAACAAAGGAACCAAGAGAGCAGACTCTCACTAGCTCTCGGCCAATGTCCGGTTCGCGCGGATGAGCGAGAATCCGTCCAAGGAGTCCGAAGTGTCCGATACATGCAGCCAGGGCTCCGTGAAGCTCGTCCATCTGGACGCTCACCGCTTTCTCCATTTCCTCCGCTCTCTCCCTGCGGACTCTGTTTTGGCAGAGAGCCAACAGCTGGTATCCGGTGCAAACACGGCCATGGCCAAAAGGCAGATCTAAAAGTCCACCCAAAAAAAAAATCACAAAAGTTCCATCCCTTGTTGCGCAGTCCCGAAGGGGCCCGGACTAAAGGTAAAAAAACACATGAAAACAAGAGGGAAACATCAAGAACACAAAGGACACATAAGAGCACAGAGCTCCTGCAACCAGCAGCCAATACAGCAGTGCCATTTTGGGGGAAAAATGTGAGTTTACAAACTCTATACAAATAAACAAAATGTACAATGAGTGTGCAATAATTTTGACTGCAACTGCACAGGGGTGGACTTAGCGTGTTCCTCAGGGGCCCCAAACGTCTCCTCAAGATGCTGAGGCGTTTGTCAGGCACCCCTTTAAGTTCACTCCTGTTTGACACTTACACATTTTTTTCATAATGTGATTCATGTAACTAACCAACTTGTCAACTTCACATGCAGTCAGTAGTCATTTGTTCAACGTCTTTAGTTATACTAGTGGTGTTCCTCAAGGTTCCATTTTGTGTCCTCTCTTTTTCATTTGATTTTGGTAGACTGTGAGTTCAAAACACTTGTGAAAGACTCACATTTTTGCAGAAGATCCCTCAAAGCACCACAGTAATGTCATAGAGATGATCTTTGACTAGCTTTTTTGCAAAAGGTCCTTACAGCAGACCCTCAGTCTCTAGCTTTCTGGAAACGTGGCCCCCAAACCAAAGTAGTTAAATATAATATATATGGCATCATGTGGGTAAGCAGTTCAATGATGGCAGGAGGGGCCCATGGTGTCGGTGGAGTTATGGTATGGGGTATGTTATGAACACAACGAACACAGGTTCATTTTGTTGATGGCATTATGAATGCAGAGAGGCTGACGCCATTGCAACATAATAAGGCACAGCCGCATGTAGCTGCATGATAATATGTAGCCCCACATTGTAACATAATATTGCATTGCCCCAGGTTGCAGCATGAATGCACAGCCTCATCTTGTAACATGATAATGCACAACCCCATGATGCTGCATGATAATGCACAGCCGCACGTTGCAGAATGGTAATGCACGACCTCAGGTTGTAACAGGATAAGGCACGGCCCCATTTTGCTGCATGATATAGTACAGCCCCATGTTGTAACATGATGATTTACAGCCCCATGTTGCAGCATAGTAATACACAACCTCATGTTGTAACATGTTAATGCACTGCCTCGTGTTGTAACAAGATGATGCATGGCCCCATGGTGCTGCATGATAATTCACAGCCGCATGTTGCAGAATGATAATGCACGGCCTAAGGTTGTAACAGGATAAGGCGCGGCCCCATTATGCTGCATGATATTGTACAGCCCCATCTATAAACATGATTATGCACAGCCCCATGTTGTAACATGATGATGTACAGCCCCATGTTGCAGAAAGATAATATGCAACTTCATGTTGTAACATGATAATGCACGGCCTCGTGTTGTAACAGGATAATACACGGCCCCATGGTGCTGCATGATAATGCACAGCCGCATGTTGCAGAATGATAATGCACGGCCTCAGATTGCAACATGACAAGTCACGGCCCCATTGTGCTGCATGATATTTTACAGCCCCATCTATTGACATGATTATGCACAGCCCCATGTTGTAACATGATGATGTACAGCCCCATGTTGCCGCAAGATAATACGCAACCTCATGTTGTAACATGATAATGCACGGTCTTGTGTTGTAACAGGATAATGCACGGCCCCATGGTGCTGCATGATAATGTACAGCCCCATGTTGAAACATGATCATGCACAACCCCATGTTGTAACATGGTAATGCACAGCCAAATTTTGCAGCCCGATAATACACAGCCTCATGTTGCAGTGATCTGTGCACAATTCCTGGAAGCTGAAAACACTTTGGTTCTTTCATGTCCATCACCAAAAATGTCACCCATTGAGCATGTTTGTTTCACAATATTATGTCAGACCCACTCGACATCCATTGCTTTCGGTCTCCCCTAGAGGGGGGGGGGGGGGGGGGGGGGGGTTACCCACATATGCGGTCCTCTCCAAGGTTTCTCATAGTCATTCACACCGACGTCCCACTGGGGTGAGTTTTTCCTTGCCCGTGTATGTGGGCTCTGTACCGAGGATGTCGTTGTGGCTTGTGCAGCCCTTTGAGACACTTGTGATTTAGGGCCATATAAATAAACATTGATTGATTGATTGATGTTTATTCACTAACTTCGCTAAGTCTTTGAAGAGGAGTGGACTAACATTCCACAACCTGATCAAAAATGCAAAGGAGACGTGTCGCATCTGAATTCAAATGGTGGATTTCTGACCCCCTCAGTGCCCCCAATGCAGTAAAATGGCACATTTACAAGCGGCTGTTTAAGAGTGACCATCTATGTAATAATCCTGCAGTCTAATCAGCATGGCTATATACCACATCTGTGAGGTGGATGGATTATTTTGGAAACGGAAAAGCTGTTATGGTTGGAAGAGGGAGTTGTGACAGCACAGAACCACAAAGGGGCAATATTGCTCTGTATTTATTATATACTGTATATGTATACACACAATATAATATAATAAGTGATTAACAATATAATTTAATTAAACAACAAAGGAATGGAGTGTGACAAAACCCAAAGGGGTGTATGGTGTAAGAATATGTGTAGGAATTAAATGCTGAGTGTTTACCAGAAGTGATGAGTGAGAGGTGGAAGATTAAGAGGACAAGGCAGAGCTCGGAGGTCGTGAGGCGAGCAGGAAGTCTGGGGCTAAGCGGGGCGTCAACAGGTCCGTGTCCAAAGCGAGGGGTCGAAATCCAAGAGGCAGTCTGGTAAGCAGGGGGGGAACAAGGAATGACGAGACACACAGCAACGTCAACGCGGTAACGGAGGTCTGCAGTAGGATCGACAAGGATGACAGGAGACAATCAAAAAATGACGGCGGAAGAGAAATACACAGAGAGAGCAAGATTGCATCAAGCAAGTAGATCGCTTACTGTACGCAAACAGAAGGTTATGTTCCGGCGAGGGATTGCAGGTTGCGCAGGCTTTTGAAGGCAGGTCTGATCATCAGCTCCAGGTGTGCAGATTGCCGGCGATTGATTGCAGCTGTTCGCTGCCGCCGGTCTGGGGCGCGCTTTAGATTTAGTAACCGATTAGTCAAAGCTATTTGAGAAAAACAGACTTTTTGTATACATTGAAACTGTTTTGGATCTTCAAAGAACAACTCCTTGAAAGATGGAAGCAAAAACAATAGTTTTGCTTTGATATTTTTTAGTGGTAGTATATTTTAATATCTGTAAAAACTAGTAAAGGATCGACCATAATCACTGCAAAAAGAGACTGTACACCAGTTTGCACACTACCTACTAAAATTAATGACCTGTGCTAAAAATCGAGTGATATAACAAACAGCAGGATTACATTCCAAATCCAATTAGGGCCCACTAATAACGTTGCTCTACCACCAGATGGCAGTATTGTCATAACAAATGAGAGGCATTGAGAAGTCAACGTAAGGTTACTGTTCCCAAATGCATTTAATCCATCACATTTCAAAACAATACAATACTAGCACAGGAAAATAAATACAAGTCTGATAAAAAAAAAAAACTGTAGCCCTTTTTATTTGGAAACACAGACAATCTGATCATGCTACACTTGGTTGCTGCTACATCTTTTTACTATTTATATATCTATAGAAAACCAAAACTACTAAAACAGCCATCTAGATGTCATCTAGAAGGGTGAACACTACATCTTGAAGCGTGTGCTCCTCACATGCCAGTGTAAAACCACCACATTCACTCCACTCTGCGGCGTCAGAAAAAAGCACGTGTTACAAAACAGTCACAATATCACATTTTCACATCAGTGCAATTAAAACCTGACCTGTTGGAGCTAGTACCAACCACAGCATGCAAGGTAATTATCCTATAAATCCCTCTCGAGTCGTCTATTTTGTGCGGCCGCAGATCTCACATGATGACCTTTGTGATCCTGCTCAGAAAAGCTTTATTAAGGTTCTGTGTGTCTGCAGCACACGTGCGGGTTTGTTTGGTTGAAGTCTGCTGCAGCATTTTAAAGTTGGAATGACTGGGTTTGAATGTTTGGGTGGCATTTTTATCATAACCCAGCGGTGGCTCGGCACCTCTGGGGGAATTATTGCTCCTTCCAACATCTGTCACTCATTTTGCTCTTTCTGTCCTTTGTTTGAATGTCAGTGATCAAGCCTGCCTCTGTCTGCTTCACACACACACACACACACACACACACATACACACACTCACACACGCACGCACACGCGCACACACACACACACACACACACACTCTTGTATTTGTTACCTTCTTGAGACCTCCGAAAAATGCCTACCTCTAGTGTTGTAGTAAAAGTCGTCATTTTACTCAACGCAAGTCAAAATTTTACAATAAAAACGGAACATTTGTGCAATATCATGACTAAATTTGGAATTTTACTCAATGACAGTCGCAATTTTACGAGAAAAGCTTAAAATCTTGGCAATTTAATGAAAAGAGTCGTATTTTTACTCTACAAAACTCACAATTGTATAAGAAAACGTTAGAATATTATAATAATAATCGGAATTTTACTTGGCAAAGTTATGACAAAAGTCATAATTTTACGCAACAACCAAAAAATTGGCAATATTGGGATAAAAGTCAGAATTTTTAAGTTAAAGTTAAAGTACCAATGATTGTCACACGCACACTAGGTGTGGCGAAATTATTCTCTGCATTTGACCCATCACCCTTGATCACCACCTGGGAGGTGAGGGGAGCAGTGAGCAGCGGCGGTGGCCACGCCCGGGAATCATTTATATGACAAATGTCACCATTTTGCATTAAAAAGTAATAATTTTACGAGAAAATATTGCAATATTACAGAAACAGAAAGAATGTGAGAAATTGTTCCCAATTTTATAAGAAAAAAGTCGACACATTGTGAGAAAAAGACTGCTTTTAGTTAATTATTTGTATTTTTGAATTTTTTGTTTGTAATTGGTTTCTAATCTTCATTATTTTCTTCATGTTATTACAGTATGTCTCTATATACATATATTTTTTATTTTTTTAAATTAATTCTGGCCAAAGGGGGCACATTTTAATTTCTTACACACACTTGTTATTTATATGTTGGTCAGTGGGGGAGCACTTACAATTTTTTACACACACTTGTTATTTCATATGTTGACCAGAGGGGGAACACTTTTAAACCCAACACACAATCAATTTGAAAAATACCTCCTTTTTGGGACCACCCTAATTTTGATAGATTTCACCACCAGGGGTGCAAATGAGATCTCTATATTTTTGTTTTTTGTAATGTACTTAAGGCCGATGACAAACGAGTCACGGACCACAGATGGCCCCGGTGCCGCACTTTGGGCAACACAGCTGTAGAAGCTAACTGTTAATGGCCACTATAGTCCTTCTTTAGCTGCCGTCATGTTTTGTCACATATTGCTGCCTTTGCACCTGTCAATGTTAACTTTTGTATGCACATTAAATCAACAAAAAAATCCTGACTTTGGAGCAATGTTCACAGACTATAGTATTTGGCTCTCGATTAGATGCAATGGTTTTCCGTATTGGAACCATGATTTATGTCCTAACTTGACATATCATATGGAAGGCACTTTTCCTTGTTGATGTCTCAAGAAGGGTGGAAATACAAGAACACACACACACTCACACATACTCACACATACACACACACACTGTACAAAACCCACATGCAGCGCCTCATTTCAGGTTCTGCAGCCTCCCGCCGGTCCCTTGCGTTATTGTATTCAACCGCCACTGAGGGTGTGTGTGTGTGTGTGTGTGTGTGTGTGTGTGTGTGTGTGTGTGTGTGTGTGTGTGTGTGTGTGTGTGTGTGTGTGTGTGTGTGTGTGATAAAAAGGGATGGGTTGGGGTGTGTTGGCCCTACAAGTACATCATGATAAGGGACTGCAGCAGCGTTTTTACGCTGCAAGACAGCTATACGACACTTTTAGCCTAAACCAGGGCTATTCAACAGGCCACAGGCTGGTTCAATTCTGGTCCAGGAATGCCATCGGGTCACTCTGACCTAAAACCAATATTTCTTGAGACAAACCCTAACTCTCCCATAACCGGCCACCGAGTTCAATCCAAAAATTCAGCAAAAGCAAATCAAAACAGTGATGTGCCGATCACAAACGCCAATCCCCTCTGGCTAAAATTGTATTTATTTTTAGTCCCCCGGCTGACAAGTCGCGAGCAGCTAATTATGTATCTCCATCCACAGTGTGGAGCCGCTCCCCTAAGTTAATGATAACCACCGCCATTACGGCAAATAAACAGATTTTCTTCATATCTTAGGTACACACCGTGAGCAAGCCAGGAGCAGGCATGCTAATAGCTAAGCTAAGCGCTAAATTAGCCACTAAGCTAGCTAGAAACAACAGAAGAAATAAGCACTAAGTTTAAGAAGTAGAAAGTAAACAGTTATTAACAGGAAATAAGTAGATTAATATGAGTCTAGAGAGAGGATAATACGAAAACTGTTGGTGTGTCAGTATTGTCACAGTCAGTACATATAAGAGGAGAGTGGATTGATCATAAATTGGCGGTGTCGACACCAAAGGTAATATAAGTATATCATCGATATTTATTTTATTTTCTCAAAATAATGTTTTTTAATTGATTTTGTTAATGTTTACAAATGTAAGAAAGTAAGTCCCTGGACACAGTAGGACTTGAAGGACATAAATGATTTAAGTGATTAGTAGATAGCACGGTAGGTTTAGTCGTTGTGTACTAATGACTTTGTTTTGCTCAAACAATTGTATGCAATAAGAGAATAACAATAATGGATTTATACCGAGCTTTTCTAGACAAAGTGCTTTACAGTGAGAACTGAGGACCCATCGTTCATTCACACCTTGATGGTGGTAAGCTACATTTGTAGCCACGGCTGCCCTGGAGGAGACTGACGTTCATTCACATTCAGACAATGGGAGGCAAGGTCTGGGAATTGACGGAAGCCGTTGCTGCTGGGGAAGCTGGATTCGAACCAGGAACCCTCAAGGTGCTGGACGGCAGCTCTACCATCTGAGCCACGCCACCCTTTATATAATGGAACTCGTTTGAATATTGTGCTGATGTTGTTAGCCTATCAGTAGCACTTACCATGTCTAAATTGGAAAAATTACAGTTAATACATCTTATCGGTATCGGTCGATCTAATGCATGGATAATCGGAATCGGCAGCTTGAATCCCTGATCGGAACATCCCTAAATCAAATATAATAAAAACACTAGCGTGTCCTGTATAGAGGAAGTTAGATCATTATAAGCATATTGGCATTTTGACATTATAACCTCCTCAGGGGTGTCAAACTCATTTCATTTTATTTTCATCGTGGGCCACGTCGCAGTCACGTAAGCACTCAGAGGGCCGCTTCATATCAGCCAGTCCCTCCAGGATTATGCAATATTGTGATTGCGCCAATTCACACCAATTCAACCAATCTCAGCAAATTATTAGTCGGCCTCGCATTTTAGCCTAATCCCTGCACTTTTTAGAACTGCAGCCAAATATGGCATTTTAGGTCACACCGTTCACAAAAGAGCGCGCAAAATCCTGTAGGGGCTGATTTTTTCTTACAAAATTGCCCTTTGATTTCATTATTATTATTATTATTATGTACCAACAAACTGATGGAAGACTTACTTTGGAATTGGAGAGGAAAGTGAGCAGATATTTTAGTTTAGCTAGTGTAGAATATAATTTGAAAAGGGTTTCAATGACAAAAAAATAAAGCTTGAAATTGCTTGTTGTATCAAACAATATTGAGTTAAGAACTGCATTTGCATGCATTACATTTTTTTTTCTGTCAGAATTTAAGTACCGTATTTTTCTGACTATAAGGCACACTTACAAATCATTTCATTTTTCTCAAAAATCGACAGTGCACCTTATTTTTGAGAAAATGAAATGACTTTTAAGTGTGCCTTATAGTCAGAAAAATACGGTACTTAGATTCTGACAGAAAAAAAAGAAGTAATTTTAGCCTAATCCCTATACTTTTTAGAACTGCAGCAAAATATGGCATTTTAGGTCACGCTGTTCACAAAGAAGCGCGCAAAATCCTGGAGGGGCTGATTTTTTCTTACAAAATTGCCCTTTGATTTGATTATTGTTATTATTATTATTATCATGTACCAACAAACTGATGGAAGACTTGTTTTGGAATTAGAAAGGAAAGTGAGCAGATATTTTAGTTTAGCTAGTGTAGAATTAAATTTGAAAAGGGTTAAAATGACAAAAAAATAAAGCTTGAAATTGCTTGTTGTATCAAATAATATTGAGTTAAGTACTGCATTTGCATGCATTAAATTTTTTTTCCTGTCAGAATTTAAGTACCGTATTTTTCGGACTATAAGGCACACTTAAAAATAATTTCATTTTCTCAAAAATCGACAGTGCACCTCATAACATGGTGCCCTAAATATTCTGGTTGTGTTTACCGACCTCGAAGGAATTTTATTTGGTACATGGTGTAATGACAAGTGTGACCAGTAGATGGCAGTCACACATAGGGGATACATGTGGACAGCAGGTTGGCTCTATTCAATAAGACCAAAACTTTGATGTTTCATTGGGAATATAGAACATTACACACGTCGCTCAAAAATCCGTCAAAATGTTTTACCACGACTTTGGTAAGCTAGGAAGCAGCTTGATGGACGACTACAGTAGTCAGACGCACTGTGCTTCAACATACGGGTATTGTTATGGTGTGTGTATAAGGACCCCAAAATGGCACCTATTAGAAGGCATTATCTGGCGTTTTGTCTCGACTTATTATGCAAAAACAACTTTTTTACTTAATTGTACCTGCTGATTATATTGTATTTGGGATCTGCACAAGTCCCAAAAGTTTGCGCACGTCCGCCATTGTAGTCCGTGCCGACGACGTTGTCAATGAGCTCCTTCTTTTTCTCTATCCTCTTGTTGTGGGGCACTCATTCTTCGCTGTTGCCATTTCTAATATAAAATAGTGTACAGTTCTAACTTATATCTGTCAATAGACTCACTATGGAAGCGCTAAAAACCACCGGTACAACAAAGATGACGGGGAGAAGACGCTGTTGAAGAGGGGACACGTAAATAAGACCGTCCAAAAAGCGGCGCATCCTGAAGAGACAGAGTGTCCACTGCAGTGGACTTTTGTATTTTTTTTTTCCCGAAATTTGTAACGCTCACAAAAACAAATGTCCACTGCAGAGAATGCTGGTTCTCAAAATAGTGCCGGGAGAAATCAGGTCTTAAGCTTTTTGAAAAAGTGGCCCTTTGAAGGATTTAGTTGAACAGCCCTGGTCTAAAGAAACCTCTTCATGGGGGCAGTGTGGACAGGAAAGAAAAAAAGGACCTCGATCTAGAAACGTCAACTTGCAATGATCTCTTTTTTGTTCAGTTGTCTCCTCGCTGAATAGGACGCAATCCAAAGGAAGACTCAACAAATATTGCTGCCTCTCCGTTTTGAGTCTCACACAAAAACTGCTTCCCCTCCAGTCGGTTTCTCGATGCAATGCCAGGACCGGCTAGTGGTCATGAGGGACATCGTGTACGGCGCAGCTCGGGATAAATCTCGTTATGAAAAAAAATCAAGCTCAGTAAAGCAGGAGGCCACGGGGTATTTTGTTTCCAGCCATTTAGATCAAGAAGAAGTCCTTTGCCCCTCCCCCACCCCGACCCAGGGTTACATGACAGTGCAGCGGTTCCTCTGCAGCGCCCCCTGCAGACGGATAGAGGTGTGATTCTGGCGCAGGCCCCGAGCCACGGCGATGCCCAGCAGCTCTTTGAAGAGCAGGACCACGTGCCAGTTGTACTTGGCCGAGCATTCCACGTAGCCGCACTTCCAGGTCTTCTTGACCAGGACCGACACGGCCCTGCGAGGCATGAAGCGCTGACGCTGCAGATCCCGTTTGTTGCCCACCACCAGGATGGGCACTTCGCTGCTGCTGCCTTCCCTGCAAAATGTCCACACACACACACAAACACGTGTTAGCATGTGTGGTGCTGCTGGCTGCTTGTGCGGCGCAAGAAGATCATCTATTCGCAGCTTTCCTCCTGAGGTGTGAGGGGGCGGATTGGAGGATTAGAGCTCATGCATGGACTCAAGGGCGGGGCTCCCAGCACTGCCGTGTACTAGTACTGCTTGCAAGCACTTTGGAGTGTGAAAAGATATTTGACATGTAATAAATTAGTGAGTGGAGATGTGTGTTTGGAAAGCACAGCTTTCATGTAAACGTCATTTCCTGGCCATCAACTGCGATAACTTAATTGAAAACAAGTTCGATACCCCTGAGATAATGGATCATGTCGGCATTGTTTGTTCCGCCAATTATATCGGGTACGGTGTTACTTACTGCGGTCCTACCGTAAATGATGACCTCATCAAAGCAACAATGTGCTTGCTGGCTTAGGCCCCGTTTACACTAAGCCGGATAAGGTTATCCAGGGTAAATCACACCTAACCGTATCCGTGTCCACACACAACAATGCCACCGTTTAAGACCCCCACACCCCTTCGTCCGGCGGCGCAAAGCGACCTAGTACGCATGCGCGGAAAATGCACACGTCATAGTCACCTCCAGTGTTGCTTTGTGTGCAAGTTCTTAAATTTAACTTATCCGAACAATATCCAGTGTTGTGGTATTTCAATTAACTGGAATCCAGTGTGCTGTGGGGCCCTGTTGTAGTGAATCACACCTGAGACATAATAAATTAATCAAATCTTTATTAGACACGTAAACAATGTGATAAAGAACATTTTACAACAATCAATCTAGGGATCTAGATATCTGGTCAGGACACTCCTCACTCTTTTGCCTTCACCTTCATTGTCCATTCCTTTTTGGTGACTTTATATACTCTGGACCTAGACGTTGAGTCCGCGACATACATGGCGGACAATAACTGATACAGTCTGCTTTGCCAGTCCAAATGCATTCACTGTTTTCCGTAGTTTTCCCTCGACGGCCAGGTAATACAAAGCACACGCTACCTTTTTTATCACATCCACGGGAGCCCGCATTCTCGTTGACTCTCCTTCGACAAATGGACAAAGTTTTTTGCTAAGTAGAATCACAGCTGACCTCGACATTGGAAAGTTCTCTTGCCGTCTAAGAAGTGTTGTATCCGAAATAGCTGCAATCGCTTTCTCATAAGGTATTCATGTGTGATTTCCACAAGCGTCTGTACATGTACAAGAAGGAGAAACACGGGCATGTCTGGATGACTCGCCTCCATATTTCCAGTGGTTAGCTCCGAGTTACGAAACCGCTTTATGATGAAGCTGGCTGTGGCGCGTTCTTTCTGACATCACTTCCTGTGTGGGGTGCGGACTTTCTGGGGTCACTTCCTCTCCGAACTCAGTTTGTAAATGATCAATGAGTCCATACAAAGCTAAGTGCCGGAGATTCAAGAAATACACGGCACACTTACCCGTGTAAAATTTGTCCGAGGAGGGGGACCTTAAACACTGGTTTAGTGTGGCTGAAGCGGGGCTTAGGCTAAATAATTATTCGTTTAAGGGGTTAAACGACTTGGCCTTATAGTTTTTCCACAGTCTGGAATTGTTCCCACTTTCCGGCTACGGATTGTAAATGTGCAAGTTGCTAGGGCTATAAAGTGCTGGTTATGCGGGGTGGGAATAAGGCATCTTCCTTCCATACTTTTAATCTAATTTCACACCTCAGGAAGGATCACACACAGTGTTTATGCAGCAAAATAAAAAGAAGTGACCGGCAGTATTGGAACAAACTGCCCAGCTAAAAATAGTTTATAGTTTCACTGTTTGTAAGAGCCCAGATGTTCATACTTTGTTGTTAGACGGATGTTTGTGCCATATCGAAATGTGCGGCTTTCTAAATTGTATACTGCAGCTGTGCAGTATAGCCTTATTTGATTGGATTCCTATTTGTAGACTAACCTGTCTTATTTGTTGATAGTAAAACATTTCATTTTATCGGTCAAAAATATTTAAATGACTATTTTATTTAGACAAAATTTTAAAAAAATTAATATAATACATTTTCTATAACTTACATTGTAGTATTTGTCTTACTTTGCACAAACGGTGTTATGGCTTGTCGTTATTGGCGTGACCCCAGGATGCAGGGACAGGGTGCAAGTACAATGGTTTTATTAAGTTAAAATGGAACTCGTGCACACAAAACTAACGGCTGTTGAGTTAGCGTAGCGAATAAACATTGATGATCCAGCCCTTTACAAAGGAACAGGGCAGGTGTAAGAAGCAACCTGATTGGCAACCAGGGACAGGTCTGTCCTTATATGTGTTATATATGTCGCGGCGTACATCAGCAGCCAAATTAGGAGCGTTTGTAACCCATTTTTTTAGTATTGGGATCAGTCACTACGTTGATTTCTCAAATAGTTAGTTTTTTTGTATTTTCACACCTATGTGTGAAGTCCAAGTGTCCATGCACACTCTCAAATGCGACTATTGGTCATACGCCATGTGCCTCTCGTACACTGGGGGGCGCTGAGTTCCTTTTAGCGCGGTTAATTAATTTATTTTCTGGTTGACCTATATGATGTCACATTAGGTGTCTATGGCTTACACCAACTGAGAATCATGAAAACAAAACTTTTGAATGTCTTGGAGTTCATTCATAAGGCTCTGTGGATTGATGTAAGGAATTTTTAAATTCGAAGAAAAATATACTGTTCTGCTATTTTTCTGGACTATCTTGCCAGTTGTGTGGAATACAGAGTTATTGTTAATCAGTTTGGAAATGCTGCGTGAATAGGTTTGTGTACGCTTTATTATTCTCCTTGTAATTTGTAATACCTGCTTCATTCTCTTTCATACTTTGTTCGGGAGTCTGAATTAAGCCGGCATTCAACACTTCCTTATTATTTATTAAGTAAATCTCTGTTTCTTTTTTTCTACCTTCGATGCACTTGAACATTTTCTTGTCACGGACTCGCACAGCTGTGGTAGTTGTGACCCCAAGATGCGGGAGACAGGAGGACGACGTACAGGTAAGAGTCTTTTAATGGCCACAAAATGGCACGAGGTGCAACAGGGAAGTGCATGAAAACCATAAACAGCATATAAGGAGATTCAGACAGTATGTGACATTTAACACAGAATAATCCTCGAGCCCTGACGAACAGGCGAGGCAGGAATTTATAGAAGCCAGCTGATTGACAACCACTACCAGGTGTGTCCAGGCCGCCAATCAGCGGCAAGTGACGTGAAAGAGCGCTCAGGGAGACATACAGGAAAACGAACCAAAAATAAGAGCGCTACACAGGAAATAAACACCAACTAAGGAAACATAAAAGACTTGATGTGACAGATCGTCACAGTACCCCACCTATAGGGACGGATCGTAGACATCCCAAAGAAAAAATAAAAACAATGTTCAAAGTCACGGGAGAGTGGAGGCAAGTCGCCCAGCCCTGCGTCCCCGCAGCCAGCAAGGGAGAGTCAGGTGGCAGTGACGCGTTGAACATCGCTGCAGTTGTCAAGGCGAGCGACCACAGAAGGGCCACAAAGCCAGCAGCCGTGAAAGTCCATGCCCGGATCCTGGGCATTGCTGCTGATAGCGCGAAAGGCATCCATGAAAAGGCCACATTCGTGGTGGGCTGATGAGGCTGACCTGAGCGAGGTGATTTTTTGTTTCATCTGACCACAGAACTTTCCTCCAGAAGGTCTTATCTTTGTCCATGTGATGTCAGATGAAACAAAAATTGAGCTGTTTGGCCACAATACCCAGCAATATGTTTGGAGGAGAAAAGGTGAGGCCTTTAATACCAGGAACACCAATTCCTACCGTCAAGCATGGTGGTGGTAGTATTATGCTCTGGGCCTGTTTTGCTGCCAATGAAACTGGTGCTTTACAGAGAGTAAATGGGAGAAGGAAAAAGGAGGATTACCTCCAAATTCTTCGGGACAACCTAAAATCATCAGCCCGGAGGTTGGGTCTTGGGCGCAGATGGGTGTTCCAACAGGACAATGACCCCAAACACATGTCAAAAATCGTAAAGGAATGGCTAAATCAGGCTATAATTAAGGTTTTAGAATGGCCTTCCCAAAGTCCTAACTTAAACGTGTGGAGAATGCTGAAGAAACAAGTCCATGTCAGAAAACCAACACATTTAGCTGAACTGCACCAATTTTGTCAAGACCAGTGGTCAAAAATTCAACCAGAAGCTTGCCAGAAGCTTGTGGATGGCTACCAAAAGCGCCTTATTGCAGTGAAACTTGCCAAGGGACATGTAACCAAATATTAACATTACTGTATGTATACTTTTGACCCAGCAGATTTGGTCACATTTTCAGTAGACCCATAATAAATTCATAAAATAACCAAACTTCATGAATGTTTATTGTGACCAACAAGTATGTGCTCCAATCACTCTATCACAAACAAACAAGAGTTGTAGAAATGATTGGAAACTCAAGACAGCCATGACATTATGTTCTTAACAAGTGTATGTCAACTTTTGATCGCGACTGTATATCAGCAGCTAAATTAGGAGCCTTTGTTTGTTTACTTACTAATAAAAGACAAGTTGTCTTGTATGTTCACTATTTTATTTAAGGACAAACTAGCAATAAGAAACATATGTTTAATGTACCCTAAGATCTTTTGTTCAAAAAAGCCAATAATGCAATTTTTTGTGGTCCCCTTTATTTAGAAAAGTACCAAAAAGTATCGAAATAATTTTAGTACTGGTACCAAAATATTGGTATCGGGACAACACTAGTCAGGACATAATTCAACAAGTCTGTTACCGAGTAGAAGTAGTGTGTCTTTTTCACTAAAATACTCAAGTAAAAGTATGTTGCCTTAAAACTGTACTCTTACAAGTACAATTTATCCAAGAAGTTACTTAAAGGCCTACTGAAACCCACTACTACCGACCACGCAGTCTGATAGTTTATATATCAATGATGAAATCTTAACATTATAACACATGCCAATACGGCCGGGTTAACTTATAAAGTGACATTTTAAATTTGCCGCTAAACTTCCGGTTCGAAACGCCTCTTGAGGATGACGTATGCGTGTGACGTAGCCCGGCGAACACGGGTATGCCTTCCACATTGAAGCCGATACGAAAAAGCTCTGTTTTCATTTCATAATTCCACAGTATTCTGGACATCTGTGTTCGTGAATCTGTTTCAATCATGTTCATTGCATTATGGAGAAGGAAACCGAGCAAGCAAAGAAGAAAGTTGTCGGTGCGAAATGGACGTATTTTTCGAACGTAGTCAGCCACAACAGTACACAGCCGGCGCTTCTTTGTTTACATTCCCGAAAGATGCAGTCAAGATGGAAGAACTCGGATAACAGAGACTCTAACCAGGAGGACTTTTGATTTGGATACACAGACGCCTGTAGAGAACTGGGACAACACAGACTCTTACCAGGATTACTTTGATTTGGATGACAAAGACGCAGACGTGCTACTGTGAGTATGCAGCTTTGGCTTTTTTTTGCGTATGTACGTAACTTTTTTAAAATATATAAGCTTTATGAACCTTGGGTTAGGTGAACGGTCTTTTGGGCTGAGTGATTGTGTGTGTTGATCATGTGTTTGAATTGTATTGGCGTGTTCTATGGAGCTAGGAGCTAGCAGAGGAGCTAGGAGCTAGCATAACACGTACCGTACCGTACGTGCGCGTCACGTACATAACTTTTTAAAAATATATAAGCTTTATGAACCTTGGGTTAGGTGAACGGTCTTTTGGGCTGAGTGATTGTGTGTGTTGATCAGGTGTTTGAATTGTATTGGCGTGTTCTATGGAGCTAGGAGCTAGCAGAGGAGCTAGGAGCTAGCATAACAAACACGCAGGTGTTATTATGCAGGATTAATTTGTGGCATATTAAATATAAGCCTGGTTGTGTTGTGGCTAATAGAGTATATATATGTCTTGTGTTTATTTACTGTTGTAGTCATTCCCAGCTGAATATCAGGTACCGTGAGTATGCAGCCTTGGCTGCTAAACATTCGATAACTTGACCGTATGTGCGCGTCACGTACGTAACTTTTTAAAAATATATAAGCTTTATGAACCTTGGGTTAGGTAAACGGTCTTTTGGGCTGAGTGATTGTGTGTGTTGATCAGGTGTTTGAATTGTATTGGCGTGTTCTATGGAGCTAGGAGCTAGCAAAGGAGCTAGGAGCTAGCATAACAAACACGCAGGTGTTTTTATGCAGGATTAATTTGTGGCATATTAAATATAAGCCTGGTTGTGTTGTGGCTAATAGAGTATATATATGTCTTGTGTTTATTTACTGTTGTAGTCATTCCCAGCTGAATATCAGGTCACCCCCGGCTCTCACAGCATCTTCCCTATCTGAATAGCTTCAACTCCCCACTAGTCCTTCACTTGCACTTTACTCATCCACAAATCTTTCATCCTCGCTCAAATTAATGGGGAAATTGTCGCTTTCTCGGTCCGAATCTCTCTCACTTCATGCGGCCATCATTGTAAAGAATAGGGAACTTTGCGTATATGTTCAACTGACTACGTCACGCTACTTCCGGTAGGTGCAAGCCTTTTTTTTATCAGATACCAAAAGTTGCAATCTTTATCGTCGTTGTTCTATACTAAATCCTTTCAGCAAAAATATGGCAATATCGCGAAATGATCAAGTATGACACATAGAATAGATCTGCTATCCCCGTTTAAATAAAAAAAATTCATTTCAGTAGGCCTTTAAATGAATGTAGTGCCTCTACTTTACACACATGACATTAAACAAGTAAAAAAAAGCTAAATTGATTGAATACACAGAGGAAATTAGTCCAATATTATTTGAGTTAAACTACAATACAATCAGTGCCTCCATGGGGCCAGAAGCAAAATTTGATTTTGGGGCCCTCTATTTCTGCCAATAATATTGATTGTTGATCATTCACACACCTACTATAAACTCATTGCGGCTCTGGCAGTGTTGTTTACATTATCCTATTCTCAGCCTGGCATGTCTTTACAAATGACATGTCATTTATAAAGATATGGGGGTGGCCCAGTTAAGAACATAAATAATACCAATGAATGAACGAATGATGTCCAGAGTGCCACATATGGTTCCTAATCTTAAAATGTAGAAAACATTCAGCTACAAGAGTGGCCTGGGCTTGAACAGTCCAAGTGATAAAGCTTTGTATTTACAGTAAAAGTGTCATCTTGTCTCATCAGTCTTGTACATATTAGTCTTAATTACTAGTTTATATTTTTAGTTAATTGTTCATATTTAATGTTTACTTTGTACAAAGAGAGCGCAGTCTACTGAAGTTAAATTCCATGTGTTAAACATAACTGGACAATAAAGCTGATTCTGATTCACTTTATTATTTTTGGTAACAAAAACCTGAAACAGCAATGTGCAAAAATAATTCGTAGTGCAAGAAAAACAATAAAGTGCAACAATAAAATCACTTAAATATATATAAAAAGGAACAAATTCAATTGTACAAAAAACAACATAATTAAATTAAATATCAAGCAAATACTTAAATAATATTAATGAACAGAGTTACCAGAAACAAGGTAACATAACGGTTTATAAACAAATATAAAGTTACTACATATTAAAACTATGTAAATGTACATAACGATGTGCAAAAATTTTTTGGGGAAAAAATCAAAATAAACTACTTTAAATTAAGGTCCTTAATTCACACATTTGACCATCACATCACAGTTTTGTTCCTCTGTTCTTCACCATCCACACCACTCCACCCACTCCTTAAAACCTGTGCTTCCTGGAGGCAAAGTCTTTTATGACATCACTGTAAGAAATCTGATGGCCGACATTGTTACTAATACTAATCACTGCCAGTCCACTCAGTCTTTCTTGAGCCATGGAAGATCTCAAGTAGTTTTTTATTAATTTGAGCTTGGAAAAGCTCCGCTCTGCAGATGCAACAGTCACAGGAAGAGTGCAGGCTATCTGCAGAGCTACCCAAAGATTTGGGTACAACTCACAGATCTCATTTTGAGAGAGGTAAGTGAGCAATTCAAAGGGGGTCATGTTGACCCAATCCCGCTGTCCCTCAGCTGCCAGTTCTAAGGACTTTTTGGTCTTGAATAAGTCAGCCAGCTACGCTTGACTTTTTCCCCATTGACTAGCTGTCTGTAGGTATAATGATATTGAAAACTTCGGCCATCATGCCGTTTGGGGAATGAAAAGTTCTCCTTAATAGACAGTGGTCCTCTGATCACCTGCTCAGTCCTGTTTGAATCTGAGAGGAAAGAAGGCCACTCAGCTGGGTCAACTGGCGGAGCTGATGATGGTCCATGGTGTGAAGGGGACGTTGTGGTGGAAGTTGCTGAGGAAGTGACCAAAGAAAGACAATGACTAAAAAAGAAGGACCTATAAGGTCATTAAATTGCACAGTTGGACATAATTATTCATCTCAGAATGTTCTGCAGTACAATGAGCAATTATAAAGGGTGTTTTGCACTTAACTTACTAGATAAATCAGCTGTGGTTTCAGACATGGAGGGGACAGTGGGCACAGAGGATGGAGGTGTGTGAGAGAGCACTGTAGAGGATGGAGATGGATCTAAGATGAAATACATACATACATACAGGCACACATATTAAGGAGATACTTTGACTATATTAATTTCCCTTCAGGTGTAATGTTTATATTAACACATTAAATGTATACTGTATGGTGACAGTCTTTTCCTCACCTGATTCATCACTCACAGTTGAGCCTGAGGATGTGGACTGGCTCTGGGCTGATTCTGTGCCTCCAAAGTATTTTAACAATGCTCCTGGGGAAGTTTCACATAACTTATGAGTTGATGTAAAAAATAATGTTTATTTTACTCACATAAATTACCGTGCTCTGCTGCAAACAATTTGTGCAAACAACATATCTCACTAGTAACCTGATGCTAAAAACATATTGCTAGCACCGCGCTAGCTAGCTAACGTCACCTAGCTAAAGCTAATTACAGCTACAAATCTCTTTGATAAATTTTTATTGCCAAGTCATGCAAACATACCTTTATTATGGCATTTTTTCTCCTCTTCCACTTTCTTCTTCTTCCTTTTTTCTGCACCTGAAGGATATGTCCTTTTTTGTGACATTGTTTTGCCTCTATCTGCGCTTTTGATGCCCAGTGCGCACTGGCATTGCACGGCAGGCGGCAAACGTCACAGGTGCAGCAGAGGCAGCTTTACATTTAAAGAGAGGCAGCAGCAGCACTCTGTTGACCTAAAATTGTGTTTTTGTACAAGAATATATCTTTGATCATTTAGAAATCATCAGTCAGACTCGTACATAAAAAAATAAGAATTTTTTGTTAATTGCTTTTGGGGGCCCCCTGGTGGCCGCGGGGCCCTAAGCAAGCGCTTAGTACGCTTATGCCTTGGGCCGGCTCTGAATACAATGAAGGCTCATCTGAGAACTCATCTGCTGTTGTCAGGCCTAATAAAGCTTTGTCTTAGTTACATGCCGCCTCATTTTCAGACAAAGCCCGGCATATTAGCGCGTCTGCTTCAGCAGAGGGAGCGATAGCTCAACACACAGGAATACTCACAAAGAGACGTCGACGGAACGATTGCACAGCCCCTCGGGTGAAATTCTTTAAGACTTGAAAAACACGTTGCGGTAATCACAACACTTTTCTCCTTTTTCGCAGGCTGTGCTCACACAAACATAAAAATATCTGCAGGAGGAACAAGATGTACTGAGGGGCTGTGTGAGAATATTGCTTCATGCCAGTGGGCTAAACCAGACAAATATTATAATAACAGCTCTGTTTCGTGCATTTTGTCAGAATAAACTGTACTGTATGATTACACTTACACACTGCATCCATTTGTCATGCATGATTGCCCCCGCTGTGGGGGATAGAGGTATCACTATGGACTATAAACTCTGCACGCGTGGAACCCCAGGAGGGTCAATCGTCTTTGTGGAGGGCAGTGTGGTGATAAAGCAGCATATAAGGCCATGTCTACACTAAGTCGTTTAACCCCTTAAACCAAGGGTGTCCAAAGTGCGGCCCGGGGGCCATTTGCGGCCCGCAGCTAATTGTTTACCGGCCCGCCACACATTCTGGAAATACTATTGTAAAAATAAAAAAGAACATTAAAAAAAGTGGAAAGAGGTGAAATCAAACAAGAAAAAGTTGCAATGTTGACACAAAAGCTGCCATGCAGGCTGTTTTTTTTTCTTTTGTCTTTCTTTATTTTTCTTTTTTTGCCAATGCTCAAAAAAAAAAATTATGACAAAAAATCCATGTTATAATGAATTATTTTCAGGGCTCCGATTACTTCAAATATTTCACTTTAAAATGTTTTATGTGGTAAATATTGCATATATTGAGTAGTAGCCATATACAAACATCAAAGTTTTCTTTGACAAAAGCGCATAAAACAAACAAAATAATTGTTCCAGCATAAAATCGACAGATATATCTGAAGTTGATCTCGTAACTTAAGTGTTGAAAGTAAAAGAAAAACCAAATAAAAAATGTATCACTTTATGAATGGGGCACCTTTTGGATCCCAAATATTTTCAGTGATTTTTTATTTATCTTTTCACTGTGATTACTCAAAAATATGAAAGAATTAAAATCAGTGGTGTCCTGCATTATTGATATTTTAGGGCTCTAATTACTAAAGACTGCATATTTCAGTTTTACTATAAAAAACTAAGTTGTTTTTGACAGAAAAGCCATAAAACATTTTTTAAAATTTGTATTACTTTATATCAACTTGAAGTTTATATAGAAATGTACTGTAAGCGTTAAATAATTTAAAAAAAATAATAATCTGACTTATTTTTAACATTTTAATGACTGAGACCCTTTATGGTCCCCGGGACCCCTAAAGGTAAAATAAATAAAACATCCATATATTTTGTTATGGTTTGAAAATGAAAAATATCAAAATGGCCCCCACATGCTTTAATCTTTCCGTGTGCGGTCCTCAGTGGAAAAAGTTTGGACACCCCTGCCTAAACTAATAATTATTTTGCCTAAGCCCCATTTCAGCCACACTAAACCAGCGTTTAAGGCCCCCCTCCTCGGACAAATGTTTACACGGGTAAGTCAGCCGTCTAATTCTTGAAACTCCGGCACTTAGCTTTGTATGGACTCATTGATCGTTTACAAAGTGCATTCGGAGAGGAAGTGACGCCAGAAAGACCGCGCCCACACCGGACATGACGTCAGAAAGAACGCGCCACAGCCAGCTTCATAATAAAGCGGTTTCGTAGCTCGTAGTAACCACTGGAAATATGGAGGCGAGTCATCCAGACATGCCCGTTTTTCTACTTCTTCTACATGTATAGACGCTTGTGGAAATCACACATGAATACCTTAGGAGAAAGCGATTGCAGCTATTTAGGATACAACACTTCTCAGACGGCAAGATAACTTTCCAATGTCCGGCCGGGTCAGCTGTGATGCTACTTGGCGAAAAACTTCGTCCATTTGTCGAAGGAGAGTCAACGAGAATGCAGGCTCCCATGGATGTGATAAAAAAGATAGCGTGTGCTTTGTATTACCTGGCCGTCACGGAAAACGGCGAATGCATTTGGACTGGCAAAGCAGAGGTTATTATTATCAGTTATTATCAGTTATCAGTTATTATCAGTTATTGTCCGCCATGTATGTCGCCGACTCAATGTCTAGGTCCAGAGTATATAAAGTCACCAAAAACGAAAACAAAAACTGAAGGTGAAGGCAAAAGAGTGAGTAGTGTCCTGACCAGATATCTAGATCCCTAGATTGATTAATGTTAAATGTTCTTTATCACATTGTTCACGTGTCTAATAAAGATTTGATTAATTTATCATGGCTCAGGTGTGATTCACTACAATAGGGCCCCACAGCACACTGGATTCCAGTTAATTGAAATACCACAACACTGGATATTGTTCAGATAAGTTACATTTAAGAACTTGCACACAAAGCAACACTGGAGATGACTATGACGTGTGCATTTTCCACGCATGCGTACTAGGTCGCGTTGTGCCGGTGGACGGAGGGGGGCGGGAGTCTTAAACGGTGGCATTGTTGTGTGTGGACACGGATAAGGTTAGGTGTGATTTACCCTGGATAACCTTATCCGGCTTAGGGTAAACGGGGCCTAAAACAAGGGAGTCCGCCATTGTGCCTTTCAGAATGTAAATGTGTGCACTTTGCCATGTGTTATCTGCAATGTGTTGGTTCTGTTGTCCATCACGTGCAGAAATATGCTTAAAAATCTTCAGTCACATTTGAGACTTCTCACATTTGCCAAGGTGCGAATCAAATGTCATTACTACGCTGTCAGAGTGTGCCGAATTAAAAGATACGTCCCCTGCAGACGGTTTATAATCCCACGCTGTCACAAAGGTGTCATCGTAGACTTTTGTGTAATTGTATGCTGTCCCCGAGACGGGCGGCTCATCAAAGTCGGGCGTGATAGTGAAGAATGTCAGAGGACCGTACCTGTGTTCCACTATCTGCTGCCTGATCATCTTCACGTATTCAAAGCTCTCCACGCAGCAGATGTCGTACACCAGGATGTAGGCGTTGGCGTTGCGGACGCCTCTGCAACGCAAATCCAGCCACTCCTGGAAGACACGGAGACAAGCTTTAATAAACAGATCGACATGTACAAATAATGGGTGTGGACTTGAAAGTCATTCTGCATGCTAATAATCATCTGCGCAGTGCGATGTGGCAAAGGTGGGGACGTGGAAAGCCGTAAGCAGGAAGTGAAGTGTATTAGTACCGTATTTTTTCGGACTATAAGTCGCAGTTTTTTTCATAGTTTGGCCGGGGGTGCGACTTATACTCAGGAGCGACTTATGTGTGAAATGATTAACACATTACCGTAAAATATCAAATAATATTATTTAGCTCATTCACGTTAGAGACTAGACGTATAAGATTTCATCTGATTTAGCGATTAGGAGTGACAGATTGTTTGGTAAACGTATAGCATGTTCTATATGTTATAGTTTTTTGAATGATTCTTACCATAATATGTTACGTTAACATACCAGGCACGTTCTCAGTTGGTTATTTATGCGTCATATAACGTACACTTATTCAGCCTGTTGTTCACTATTCTTTATTTATTTTAAATTGCCTTTCAAATGTCTATTCTTGGTGTTGGGTTTTATCAAATAAATTTCCTCAAAAAATGCGACTTATACTCCAGTGCGACTTATATATGTTTTTTTCCTTCTTTATTGTGCATTTTCGGCCAGTGCGACTTATACTCCAGAGCGACTTATACTCCGAAAAATACGGTATATTGTAAGGATGTATTGATAAACGGTAAAAATGACGACGGCGACAACACTCCCGACAGTTACTATTACCTTTTTGAATTAAAATTATCTCAAAACCGATAACTGCACTGAATTATGATGAACGATCTTTCCTCAGAGGAAAAGAGACGAGGTGTTTTTATGGTGCGTTCAAGTACGGCTGAACAGAGTAGGACAGACACAACGCCCACCAGAAGTGATACATAATTAGAATAGATTTTATTTGTTACGCACTTTTCATTTAAATAAATCGGAAAGTACTACAGTACAAACACATATTTACAGTACAACAATAAAAGATTAGCTTTTAAAACAGATAAAACACTAACACTAAAACACTTTAGTGAAACATAACAAACACAAGAAATGCAAAATAGCGTTTTTTCTAACAGTGTGTCTTTTTATTTTAGTATTTGAGCACATGCCATTATAATAATAATAACCGAAAAAATTTTGGTCACAATAACTGTGTTATGAAATTCTCATATCGTTACATCCCTACTGTATTGTTACACACATCATTACAATATGTCTTCTACCTCTGGAAGAGAATACACGTGGACACATTTTAGCTTTGCAAGGTAAACAAGACACTTTGTAAACGCTTTGGCTTCATTTCCTCTGGTAAAAATACAACCAAGTTGAAGCACCATCTGCAGGCTAATTATCAACAGTAAGTAGTCTGTAACTATTATTACCAAATGACTCATACTGTACTGAATTACTGTTACTATTAAAGACAGTAGAGAAGGAGCAAGACTGCTTACTCTACCACTACTTTTGTTGTACGCATAAGTGAGCTTGTCCGCCACTCTAGAATAAAACTAGTTTGTTTCTTCATGTGACTATTTTAGTCATGTATTATTCAACATTTGAAAAAAGTACGACATTTAATTTAAAACAAAACAATAAGGTTTAGTGTGAATTGTACTTATTGAAATAGTCAGATTACTTCTAGACCTCCACCCCAGATCCCACCTCACTCCTACCCACTTCTCCAAAGTGGGCTGGCTCAAGGTGGAGGACAGAGTTAAACAACTTGCACTGAGCCTAGTCTATAAAATCCGTTACACATCCCTGATACCGAAGTACATGTCAAACTACTTCCTTAACGTAAATGACCGCCATAACCACAACACCAGGGGGAGCTCCACTAACCACGTTAAACCCAGATTCCGAACTAACAAAGGTCTTAACTCATTCTCTTTCTATGCCACGTTTCTAACCACGTTAAACCCAGATTCCGAACTAACAAAGGTCTTAACTCATTCTCTTTCTATGCCACATCAATGTGGAATGCGCTCCCAACAGGTATAAAAGAAAGGGCATCTCTATTCTCCTTCAAAACCGCAATAAAAGTTCACCTCCAGGCAGCTACAACCCTAAACTAACACCCTCTCCGGATTGTTAAAAATCAAATGTAAACAATCAAATGCAGATACTTTTTCTTATGCCTTCTGATCTCTCTCTCCTCTCTCTCTCTCTCTCTCTCTCTCTCTCTCTCTCTCTCTCTCTCTCTCTCTCTCTCTCTCTCTGTCTCTCTCTCTCTCTCTCTCTCTCTCTCTCTCTCTCTCTCTCTCTCTCTCTCTCTCTCTCTCTCTCTCTCTGCCCACTACTTGCTGTCCATATCCTACCAAGTCAGACCTACACTGTTCCAATATCCATTTCTCTGTTCTCAATTGTTGATGACTGATGATAACAACTAAACCTAACCCCCCCTCCAAAACCCCGGATTGTAAATAATGTAAATAATTCAATGTGATTATCTTGTGTGATGACTGTATTATGATGATAGTATATATCTGATAGTATATATCTGTATCATGAATCAATTTAAGTGGACCCCCGACTTAAACAAGTTGAAAAAACGTATTCTGGTGTTACCATTTAGTGGTCAATTGTACGGAATATGTACTTTCACTGTACAACCTACTAATAAAAGTCTCAATCAATCAATCAATCATGGAGTGCAGGTATTTTTGTGGATTTAGTTTTTGAGATGCTCAGCAATAATAATTAATAAAAGACAACTTCAAAGATGCACTTGATTAAAGTACAGTGTTTTGTTTTCCTACATTCAAACACACTGTTCAAACTGTGTGCAATGTTATAGTGGGCAAAAATATTAAATATACTTGTTAAATAAAACATCTGTCTTGTTTTTAACGAATACTTAGGCTTACTACGCTACAGTATTTTAATGTTGGTCATTATTGTGGTACTTGGAGAGAATTTTAATTTTTTTTCTGAGGTGGTACTAAGTTAGAAAAAGTTTGAAAGCCTCTATTTAGATTCACTTGTTGCATATTGCTGGTGCTGATTCATTGTGCCTTTTTCCTCAACAAGTGTTTGTCTTCTGGGCACTTCCATTTTTAATTTGCCTGTACTTTACCTTCCTTGCTCTGCATCCTGGGGTCCACACCAACAACACCACAAAAAGAACGTGACATTGGCAACAATTTGGAGCCACTTTTTAGTGGCTGCATCTCTCCACGTTGTCGGTGTGTGGGTGAGAGCGAGGGTATGTTGATAGAAAAAATGGCGACCCCCGGCCCCCACGCCCAATGTATGCGTTAATTTCTTTAACCCACCACCATCTCCCACTAAGCCCCCACGCAGTGAGTTCCATCACTCCCGACAGAAGCTGGGAACAGAAACAAAGTGATTTCAAAGACTGTGGTGTCAAGGTTTGCTCGGAGGGGGGAAATGAGGAAAGAAAGTGAAGATGGGAACGATAACCTCCAGTGTGCTGGTCAACTAAATGACGGTTTCGGAGAGCTGCAAACCTTCAAGGACTCATAAAGGCTGCCAACACCTTTTATTTGACATTTTAACACTCATCCGCACGAAGCAAAACATCAAATATTTAAAATGTCGAGACTTATTTGCATTAAAGATTTAACTGCTAAAAGGAATCCTGTGGCCCATGAAAAAAAATCCCCCCCCCCCCTCCTCTCAACCTGGACAGCTGTTATCTGCAAGAAAGCTGAGCTGCTATACTGCCAAAAAAGCATATTTCACTGGAAATTAATTAAAATTTTATGACAAAATAATGATTAGTTTGTCATGTACAACTAAATTGTTTTGAAGGCCATGCACATTTTACTGTTAGTCGTATTTTGTATATTCCTGAGAACACGCACCCTTTACAGTGGATATTTGATTTTTGGTCTTATTTAGTTTCATATTAGAGTTAATTATGGAGGGGTAAAAGCATTGTGTACTCTTTAAAAAATATCTGTGCATTTTGAAGTAAACTGGCAGCTCATCCGCCACACTTTGACGATAAAATATACATTGTTTTTAACAGCAAAACTGAAAAATGGAACCAGTGTTATTTTTACGGTAAAATGCTGGCAACTGAGCTGCCAGCTATTATTGTAGAATTTACAGTCCTTTTTTTTTTTACATTGCACTACTGTAAATTAAAAAACAGTACCCCCATTGCAGTAATATTTTGGTGAGCTGCCACTTTTTTTTTACCGCATAATCTACAATTGCTTTTAAAGTGTATGTACAACAGGAGTGCTGTGCTGTTTTTAAGGACTTCCTGCAAAAAAAGGTAGTCTAAGATCATCTCTATGACAGCGCTTTAGTGTTTAGTGTAAAAATCTGTGGTTGCTCCTACAGCGAATTACTGTAAATTGGAAAAACGGCAACGCTTTTATTTTTTAGGTAAAATTTTGGCGTTTGAGCTGCCCGTTTTTTTACAGTAAAATCGACATTTGATTTTATTACAGTGCATTACTGGAAATTCAAAACGGTACCACTTTTAATTGTTCTGGTTACTGAGCTGCCAGGTTTTGTTTTTTTTTACAGTAAATTCAACATTTGTTGTTTTTACACTGCATTACTGTAAATTAAAAAATAGTACCACCTTTATTTTTATGGTACCATTCTGGCTACTGAGCTGCCAGTTTTGTACTGTTAAATCTATGGTCGCTTTCACAGCGAATTACAGTCAATTGAAAAATGGTGCATCTCCTATTTTAACTGTAAATTCCTGGCGACTGAGCTGCCAGTTTTTTACCCTAAAATCTACGGTCATTTCTTTTTTTGTTTTTTACAGTACATTACTGTAAATTAAAAAACGTTAAAACTGTCACTCTTACAGTAAAATTCTGGCAAATGAGCTGCTAGCTTTTTACTATAAATTTCACAGTCAAATTTACAGTGCATTACTGTAAATTGAAAAACAATACCACTGTTATTTTTAAGGTAAAATTCTGGCTACTGATCAACCAGTTTTTGGCTTAAAATGTACAGGTTTTTTTTTTTTACATTACAGGAAATGAAAATGTCATTCCTACAGTGAAATTCAGGCCACTGAGCTGCCAAGTTTTTTGTTTTTTTACCGTAAAATCGACGGTTGTTGTTTTTTTCTTACAGCGCATAAATTGAAAAACGATACCACTGTTATTTTTACGGTTAAATTCTTGCGACTGAGCTGCATGTTTGTTTGTTTGTTTGTTTTTTTTACCATAAAATCGACATTAGTTGTTTTTTTGTTTTTTTACAGTGCATTACTGTAGACAGAGAGATGGTACCACTTTTATTCTTATTGTAAAATTCTGGTGAATATAGCTGCCAGTTTCTTAAGATCTTTAGTCTGTTTTTTTTTTGTTTTTTTTACAGTGCACTACTGTAAATTGAACCATGGTACCACTGTTATTTAGAATACATTTTGAGTTGCCAGGTTTTGTTTTTTTTACATAAAATCTACAGTTGTTTTTACAGCTCTGCTGTTTTCAAGGACCTACTGCAGGGGTCGGCAACCCGCGGCTCTTTAGCGCCGCCCTAGTGGCTCTCTGGAGCGTTTTAAAAAATGTATGAAAAATGGAAAAAGATGAGGGGAAAAAAATATATTTTTTGTTTTAATAGGGTTTCTGTAGGAGGACAAACATGACATAAACCTCCCTAATTGTTATAAAGCCACTGTTTGTATTAAACATGCTTCACTGATTCGAGTATTTGGCGAGCGCCGTTTTGTCCTACTAATTTTGACGGTCCTTGAACTCACCGTAAATTGTTTACATGTATAACTTTCTCCGACTTTCGAGGACGTGTTTTATGCCACTTCTTTTTCTGTCTCATTTTGTCCACCAAACTTTTAACGTCGTGCATGAATGCGCAAAGGTGAGTTTTGTTGATGTTATTGACTTGTGTGGAGTGCTAATCAGACATATTTGGTCACTGCATGACTGCAAGCTAATCGATGCTAACATGCTATTTAGGCTAGCTATATGTACATATTGCATCATTATGCCTCATCTGTAGGTATATTTGAGGTCATTTTGTTTCCTTTAAGTCATCTTAATTCAATTTATATCTCATGACACACTATCTGTATGTAATATTGCTTTTAATTTTCTGCGGCTCCAGACAGATTTGTTTTTGTATTTTTGGTCCAATATGGCTCTTTCAACATTTTGGGTTGCCGACCCTTGACCTACTGTAACAAAGGTAGTCAAAGATCATCTATAGGACAGCGCTTTAGTGTTGTTAGAAATCTACTGGAAACATTTTAATACCTCACAAATTTTTTTTCAACTGAATAGCTCTGCTCTATTCCATCAAATCTACATTTGAATTAATTATTCCGAGATCTGTGCTGCACATCTGCACACCTGCTGTAGATTTTGTGTAGAATCAGAATCAGAATCAGCTTTATTGTCATTACGCAGGGTAACGAGATTGAGGCCATTCCATACAGTGCGATAAAACAAGTGTACACTCTATACAGAGGGTGAAATGAATATGTACATGAATATCTACATGAAACAGGGTGGTTGGTGGAATGGGTTATTGCACCGAAGAGAAGGCAGTTATGAGGGTCAATGGGGAAGTCTGTTCAGGGTGGTTATGGCCCTGGGGAAGAAGCTGTTTTTTAGCCTGTTCGTCCTGGTTTTAATGCACCTGTAGCGCTTCCCAGAGGGCAGCAGGTGGAACAGGTCAGAGCCAGGGTGGGTGCTGTCCTTGGCATTGGAATCAAACGAGAATCACATTGTGTGAAGTGAAGTGAAGTGAATTATATTTATATAGCGCTTTTCTCTAGTGACTCAAAGCGCTTTACATAGTGAAACCCAATATCTATGTTACATTTAAACCAGTGTGGGTGGCACTGGGAGCAGGTGGGTAAAGCGTCTTGCCCAAGGACACAACGGCAGTGACTAGGATGGCGGAAGCAAGGATCGAACCTGCAACCCTGAAGTTGCTGGAACGGCTGCTCTACCAACCGAGCTATACCGCCCCATTCTGCTAATCCGTAAAGGAGAAAAAATATCCAAAATGATGACATTGTACTGTGACAAGGATAAAGTCATATTACGAATACATGCTAATGCATTACACAGTAATAGACCTGTGTTACAATGTTTTTTTATCCATCTTTCGATGTTATGCTTGTGCTTATCATTTGAACTGTAAACCCCCTCCCTTTCCCCCCTATTTTGATTACACTAATTAACCACAAGGCTCCCCATGGGGGTATTCGCATGGCGGCATCCAGAAGGCCCGAGTAACCCGAGAGCAGTAATGAGGGAAATCAAATTGCGATGCGGAGAATGCGGCGTCAATAAGATGCGCCTATCATTTACGTGCACGGCGGAGGAGCGTGAGGGTGCGATGATTGGTGTAACTTGCAAAGATGGCAACGCAAACACATTTGAGTGAGGGCGGCTGGCAGCGAGTGTGAGGCTCGGCACACATCTGCAGCGATAATGAGGCTGCTCAAACATGGAGGCAAACATGCACCGCTGACATGCTGCTATCCGGAGGTGGAAGACAAGGAAGCACTATATATTGTTTTAATAGTCAAGAAAATGATTTCTATTTTTTCCTCCCCCCTAAGAGTGGCTACAATGCAATGCGTGCATGGTTAAATACAGCATGATAGGACACAAGTCATTTAATAACAGCATGTCAACACAACTCCCCCTCATCTGACAGTCATCAGGTGCACGGCGACTTCAATTGCGGCTGAGCTAAAAATAGCCTCTTGTGTTCTCATCACCGTCCCAGTCCTGATTTCAAATGTGGAGGAGGGGCGAGAGACGCAACCACAACCGTTTCTCAGGTTCGAGATACGAGTGGGAGAAGAAGAAGAAGAAGAAGAAGAAGAAGAAGGCCGTGCAGTGCTGATGAATAATAATAAAAAATGCATGTGTGGGCATGTTTATTTGTGCCAGAGTGTTCTTGTGGGTGCGAGGCTGTGAAGTGTGGTTGGAGACAAGTCTTACGGGGGGAAAAAAATGAAAATAAAAAGAGCATCTCCTCCTTGTCTCCTCAAGAGCCAAACTCAACACGTCTCCCTGACAACGGCGGGCCGCCGTCCGTCTTTGTAAGCTCTGTCCAAGTCTGCTGATTTATAAGGAGGTACCGTGGCCATCATTAATCATGGTGACGGGGTAAGCTGGTGGGTGATGGGCAATTAGAACCGTGTCAACCATAGGTCACACAATCTGATTTAAAAATAAAATCTATTCGTTCCCTTGAGGATAACACTTTTATTACTTAAAGATGACCTGCGCAGACTTTCACCGTGTTTTACGTCACCATGGACCGTTGCTTGTTGGTTTCTACGCTCACACAGAACCGTCTGATCCTGTAACTACTTGGTATCGGATTGATACCGAAATTTGTGGTATCATGCAAAACTAATGTAAAGTATCTAACAACAGAAGAATAAGTGATTATTACATTTTAACAGAAGTGTAGATAGAACATGTTGAAACAGAAAATAAGCAGATATTAACAGTAAATGAACAAGTCTGTGGAATGCTCTCCCTGACCATCTGAGGGCACCACAGACTGTGGATGCTTTTAAAAAAGGCTTAAAAGCCCTCCTTTTTAAAAAAAAAAAAAGCCTTTTTTTTATTTTTATTTATTTCTTTATCTTTTTTTCTTTATTTTATTTTTTTGTTAATACACTGTAGCACTTTGAGATTGTTTACTCAATATAAAGTGCTTTATACAAATAAAATCTATTATTATTATTATAAGTAGATTAATAATTCATTTTCTACCACTTGTCCTTAATAACTTTGACAAAATAATAGAATGGAAAATGACACAATATGTTACTGCATATGTCAGCAGCTAAATTAGGAGCCTTTGTTTGTTTACTTACTACTAAAAGACAAGTTGTCTTGTATGTTCACTATTTTATTTAAGGACAAACTTGCAATAAGAAACATATGTTTAATGTACCCTAAGATTTTTTGTTAAAATAAAGCCAATAATGCAATTTTTTGTGGTCCCCTTTATTTAGAAAAGTACCGAAAAGTACCTAAATACATTTTGGTACCGATATCGGGTAGAGACGTCCGATATTATCGGCCGATAAATGCTTTAAAATGTAATATTGGAAATGATCGGTATCGGTTTCAAAAAGTACAATTTATGACTTTTTAAAACGCCGCTGTATGGAGTGGTACACGGACGTAGGGAGAAGTACGGAGCAGTTGCGTCTCCCAGTCATACTTGCCAACCCTCCCGATTTTCCCGAGAGACTCACGAATTTCAGTGCCCACCCCGAAAATCTCCCGGGGCAACCATTCTCCTGAACTTCTCCCGATTTCCACCCAGACAACAATATTGGAGGCGTGCCTTAAAGGCACTGCCTTTGCGTGACGGCCCAATCACATAATATCTTGGTTTTTTTACACACACAAGTGAATGCAAGGCATACTTGGTCAACAGCCATACAGGTCACACTGAGGTTGGACATATAAACAACTTTAACACTGTTACAAATATGCGCCACACTGTGAACCCACACCAAACAAGAATGACAAACACATTTCGGAAGAACATCCGCACCGTAACACAACATAAACATAACAGAACAAGTACCCAGAACCCCTTGCAGCACAAACTCTTCCGGGACGCTACAATAGACACCCTGCGAACGAGTCGAGTCTTCTGAACGACTCTTTCGAGTAAACAACCAGAGCCGATTCACAGTTGCGAGCGGTTTTTAAATGTGAATCGCCCACTCTTGTCAGGAAAGAGCATTAAAGCAGCCGTTGTGACCCCAAGGTGTGGAGACAGATGACGACATGGAGGGAAGTGTCAGGCTTGTTATTGACAGTTTGGTTATGCCCTCTGTGTTTGTGTTTATTTCCTGTCTGCGCTCTTATTTTGGCTCCATTTCCTGCCTGTCTCCCTGAGCGCTTGTTTCCCGCACCTGCAGTTGCCAATCAGGCTACTATTTTTATGCCTGCCTTGCCCTCCAGTCAGGGCTCGATGATTGTATTCTGTTGCCTGTTTCCCGGTTTCTGTTTGCCCTGGATTTTGACATTAAAGTCATATTTTCTTGCGCTACGCCTGCCATCTCTGCATCTTGGGGTTTAAGACCAACAGCAGTCCCTGACAGGGAGAATGCATTTAGTTCTCAAAAACACAAAGGAATTGCGCAGCGGGGAAGCGCACAGGAAACACAGGGAAAGATCAGCAAAGCAATTACAAAGCCTTTAATGGTTGACAGAGCAATAATATAATTGGCAACTCAGAACAGGTGTGCCCAGGTTTCCAGTCAGACAGGTGAGAGAGACAGTACTCAGAAACAGAGTAGTGGAACCAGAACAGGAAGTGTCATGAAAATAAGAGCGCAAAACAGGAAATAACAGTAAACTCAGGACCAAACAATACAAAATAGGGTCAATCCTGATGAAATAGGAACCAACACTGCCTTCATGGGTGCTGCTTGTGACAGTGGCCTAGTGTTTGGACTAGAGTGTCCGCCCTGAAATCGGTAGGTTGTGAGTTCAAACCCCGGCCGAGTCACACCAAAGACTATAAAAATGGGACCCATTGCCTCCCTGCTTGACACTCAGCATCAAGGGTTGGAATTAGGGGTTAAATCACCAAAAATTATTCCCGGGCGCAGCCACCGCTGCTGCTCACTGCTCCCCTCACCTCCCAGGGGGTGATCAAAGGTGATGGGTCAAATGCAGAGAATAATTTCGCCACACCTAGTGTGTGTGTGACAATCATTGGTACTTTAACTGACTGAACTGCACTTATACAGTCGGAAAACCCCCACCAAAGCCACAGTCAAAGGAAACGTGGCATTATTTGGATGCACTTTTCTGGTTTATTGTTTTAAGTAGCCGAGTTTTGGTGTGCAAACACCAGGTAGAGCAGTACAATTTTGCATTCACTTCAATTATATATTGTGCTGATTTTTTGTTAAGTTATATTTGTTTATACGCAGAGTACTGTATTGTAGATGTATTATTTGTGGAAAATGTTCCCCTGTAAAGTGGTAGCTTAAAGGCCTACTGAAATGATTTTTTTTTATTTAAACGGGGATAGCAGATCCATTCTATGTGTCATACTTGATCATTTCGCGATATACCATATTTTTGCTGAAAGGATTTAGTATAGAACAACGACGAAAAAGTTCGCAACTTTTGGTCTCTGATAAAGAAAAGCCTTGCCCCTACTGGAAGTAGCGTGACGACACCGGAGGAAGGACTGCTCACATTTGCCTATTGTTTACACCAGCAGCGAGAGAGATTCGGACCGAGAAAGCGAGGTTACCCCATTAATTTGAGCGAGGATGAAAGATTCGTGGATGAGGAACGTGAAAGTGAAGGACTAGCGTGCAGTGCAGAACGTATCTTTTTTCGCTCTGACCGTAACTTAGGTACAAGCTGGCTCATTGGATTCCACACTCTCTCCTTTTTCTATTGTGGATCACGGATTTGTATTTTAAACCACCTCGGATACTATATCCTCTTGAAAATGAGAGTCGAGAACGCGAAATGGACATTGACAGTGACTTTTATCTCTACGACAATACATCGGTGACGCACTTTAGCTACTGAGCTAACGTGATAGCATCGGGCTTTACTGCATATAGAAACAAAACAAATAAGTCCCTGACTGGAAGGATAGACAGAAGATCAACAATACTACCAAACTCTGGACATGTAACTACATGGTTAATGCTTTCCAGCTTGGCGAAGCTTAGCAATGCTGTTGCTAACGACGCCATTGAAGCTAACTTAGCTACGGAACCTCGACAGAGCTATGCTAAAAACATTAGCTATCCACCTACACCAGCTCTCATCTGCTCATCACGACCCGTGCTCA
Organism: Entelurus aequoreus; assembly: GCF_033978785.1. Taxonomy (NCBI): domain Eukaryota; kingdom Metazoa; phylum Chordata; class Actinopteri; order Syngnathiformes; family Syngnathidae; genus Entelurus; species Entelurus aequoreus. The sequence goes on along the minus strand of NC_084736.1, from coordinate 69,195,276 downwards.
CCTGCGTTCCAGCGATCGACGGTACGACGAAGGACTTCAACCGATCACCGATGCGGTCGGCGGCCCGGAGACGGAGGAAATCAAGGTGAGGTCGTTCGGCTAGCGCGTCTGCTATCCTCAAAGTCCTCCTGGTTGTGTTGCTGTAGTCCGCCACTAATACACCGATCCCACCTACAACTTTCTTCTTTGCAGTCTCCATTGTTTATTAAACAAATTGCAAAAGATTCACCAACACAGATGTCCAGAATACTGTGGAATTTAGCGATGAAAACAGACGACTTAAGCTGGCGACGGACCTATTCCAAGATGTCTGATTCAACTGTTTAAGTCACGCGCATACGTCATCATATCTACACGTTTTCAACTGGAAGTGTCGCGGGAAATTTAAAATTGCACTTTATAAGTTAACCCGGCCGTATTGGCATGTGTTGCAATGTTAAGATTTCATCATTGATATATAAACTATCAGACTGCGTGGTCGGTAGTAGTGGGTTTCAGTAGGCCTTTATCCTACAGTATGAGTGGCCCAACCTAAGAGTGATTTGAAATAAGAGCTGTCTCTCAGCTAATTGTTGTGCTGTAAGTTGCAAGCAAATAAACATCCCCGCCATTAGTTGGCCCAGCAAATGTCATCGTGAACGCAATCCTCTGGTTTTACTTACAGCTAGAGATCAACATAACTTTGTTTTCCAACCATGGGAAGGAAGAAATTGAGTGTGAATGACTGTGCTGAGAAGAAGTGGATGATATTTATTGAATTGAAGAAACAAATCATCAAAAACATGACAGAATTTCACCACTTGGCAACGCAATTGAAGCGTATCACTGCTAGTCTGCACCATACTGAAGCAGAATGACAAGCTGGACCTTTTGAAGATAATCTAACAAATCTGTCAGGATGTGTCCATGCACTAAATTAGTCTGATTTCTCAAATAGTTTTTCTCTAAATAAGCCTCCTACAACCCATGGAAACACCTTAATCCGATCGTGTTCGGTATTTGAAAAGTCTGACTAACACACCTGGATTATGCGATTGGAAACTAGACCTCTCGAGGAGGTGTGTGCGGCCGGAGAGGACCCTTCGTGTTTTATGCAGGACAATGCTTCGCCACATACATGGCAGTACTCTATTGTATGGCTTGTCATTGTCATGGCTTGGGCGCATGCCGATGCGCACTCGTCAATGAGCCCCGCGGAACGCACCTCGGGACACGCCCACGGCCGCTCTTCTCCTGCACACAGCTGCAATCAATCAGCACTTAGTGCACCTGTCTTTGATGATCAGCCCACTTCTCTAAAGTGGGCTGGCTCAAGGTGGAGGACAGAGTTAAACAACTTGCACTGAGCCTAGTCTATAAAATCCGCTACACCTCCCTGATACCGAAGTACATGTCAAACTACTTCCTTAACGTAAATGACCGCCATAACCACAACACCAGGGGGTGCTCCACTAACCACGTTAAACCCAGATTCCGAACTAACAAAGGTCTTAACTCATTCTCTTTCTATGCCACATCAATGTGGAATGCGCTCCCAACAGGTATAAAAGAAAGGGCATCTCTATCCTCCTTCAAAACCGCAATAAAAGTTCACCTCCAGGCAGCTACAACCCTAAACTAACACCCTCCCCGGATTGCTAATAATCAAATGTAAACAATCAAATGCAGATACTTTTTCTTTTTCTTATGCCTTCTGATCTCTCTCTCTCTCTCTCTATGTCCACTACTTGATGTCCATATCCCCCCCCCGCCATCCCCTCCCTCCACACCCCTGATTGTAAATAATGTAAATAATTAAATGTGATTATCTTGTGTGATGACTGTATTATGATGATAGTATATATGATAGTATATATCTGTATCATGAATCAATTTAAGTGGACCCCGACTTAAACAAGTTGAAAAACTTATTCAGGTGTTACCATTTAGTGGTCAATTGTACGGAATATGTACTTCACTGTGCAACCTACTAATAAAAGTCTCAATCAATCAATCAATCAATCTTCCTGGGCTTCTTAAGCCAGTGCAGACCAGCGTTCCGGGCCGGAACATAACCATCCGTTCGTGTACAGTAAGCCACGTCTAGCTCTCAGCAACCTTGCTCTCTCTCTCTGTGTGTTCCCCACCGTCGTGTTTAATTGGTCTCGTGTCTTCCTTGTCGTCTTTTCTGCAGTCTGCTGACGAGCTGTGTGTCTTGTCTTCATTGTTGTTTCCCTCTGGATTCCGGACTGCTTCCCTCGATCCTCAACCTCCCGCTTGGACACGGACCTTGGACGCCTCTGTGTCGCCCCATCGACTTCCTGCTTCTCACAGATCTATGAGCCTGCCCTGCCCCTTTTGGACTTGCCTCTCGCTCAAAATTACGATAACACTCAACAGCTAATCTTCACACATAGTCTTACACACACACACTCTTGGAGTTTTGTCACACTCCAATTCCCTTGGTTTATTATATTATTTGTTTCATTATATATATATAAAATAATAGAGCTTAACTACGCCCCCTTGTGGTCTGTGCCGTGTACTCCTCCCGTACACAACAGTCATGACATTATTCTTGCATCTTTCAGGACTTAAAGACGAAATGTTTTAACAAGCTGAGGGTTTCTGGTCCAGATCAAAAATGAAGAAAGACACTTGGTGGTCACTTATAGTGCAGTTCTGTGAGTGGTTGTGGTTGTCATCTTGTCAGCAGGCCAAATAATGCTCTCAGTTCAGCATATTCATGAAGCCGTGCCTCCAAAACAAAGTTTCCCAGGTTCTCATAGGACTTTTGTTTTCTAATGCAGAATTTGTACTAGCTGAGATGTGAGAAAGAGGATATAAATTGTATAATGTAGGGCGGTCAAACAATTAAAATATTTAACTATGATCAATCGCATTGTCCATAGTTTCAAAATGAATTAATCTTTAATACCTTATTAAAATGCACACCCAACATGGAACTGGACAGTTTGTTTGATTCATGCAAATGTATTTTTTAAATGTTGAATAAATTATGCTTTTTCAACAGCTCAACAAAAAATGGACATAAACAGACACACACACACGCACACACACACGCACACACACACACACACACACATGCCAGACCACCCATTACCTCCCTGCTTGACACTCAGCATCAAGGGTTGGAATTGGGGGTTAAATCACCAAAATTATTCCTGGGCGCGGCCACTGCTGCGGCTCACTGCTCCCCTCACCTCCCAGGGGGTGATCAAGGGTGATGGGTCAAATGCAGAGGATCATTTCACCACACCTAGTGTGTGTGTGACAATCATTGGTACTTTTACTTTACTTATTTCCACCCGGGGTCTAATAAAGTCCTTAAATGCTCTCTTTTGCTTTAATTATGAAAACCACAAGCTGCAACTCATGAATTTTGCAAGTGACTTTGGTAAAAAAAAAAAAAAAGTCAAAAAGGTGACTGGAGATGTGTTTCAAGGAGATGATTACACCCAACCGTAATGAGAAACACGACCCCTTTTAACTACGGTATTTTTAAATATATGTATTTATGCTTAACTCTTCTTGATGATTTTCACTCAGCTTTGCTATGCATCGCATTAGGTGGCATCAAATCCTGTCCGTAGGTTTTGGTGAGATGACACTTGCCTCTCTCAGGACTGGAGTCCACTTGCAGGCGGAAGACAGCATCCCTGAGGTGGTGTCACTGCCCTAGTATGGTTCAGTCCTGGGTTCAGTGTTCTCACTTGACCAAACGAACCGCACTATAAGGTATATATAAGGTATAAGGTATATAAAGAGTTTGTTTTAACCGGACCAAACATGATGAAGTGTGTTAGCAAGGTCGGCTGGTGGCATTATTTAGACTTGGGGGGGCCAAATTTAGAGAAAAAAAATGTGTCTGGGGGCCGGTATATCTATTTTAAGGAATACTAATACAAAAACTCACAACAATGTCTGATTGAATGCTAAAAACGTTATGACAGACCGCCTTAAAAAACGGAATGGAATTTAATTTTTTTTTACTGAATGAGACACCCAGAATGTACATGAAAATAAAGAATGTGGGATTTACAATATTAACTATGAACGATAAAACACTGAATATTGACAACATATGAACGTCACACCTCCTGTCGATCGACATATTTTACAGTCAAGCGAAACGCAACAAAAATGCAACAAATACCGCGAAATATGACCGCGACGGGTACAAAAAGCCCCCACCTACAATTTGATACATCACTAAGATTTAGAACTTTGTTGTAAAAATCCACTTCCGTGTCTGTCCCTAACACACGCATTTTCAGGCTGGCTCACGGAAACACTCTGTGGAAACGCTCCCCACCCACACTGCTTGGTGCCTCGTCTGAGCTGCTGTGACGTAGATGACCATAGTAACTAGTGTATCATGCAAAAGCACAAAAAACAACCATTTAAATACTTTGTATAGTTCAAGACTTACGGTCATTTGAAAACATCACTGCACATCATAATGGCAGCTACAGATTCCATCTTAAAGATCTAAAAAAATTATTTGGGAAGGTCCGGTGGGCCAGATTGAAAAGCTTAATGGGCCGCATTCGGCCCCCGGGCCTTAATTTGTCCAGGTAAGACACTCCATGCGGTTGTTTTGGGCCACAACCACTAGGGGTTGACTTTGGTCAAAATTTGAAGATTTGTTTTCTTTAATTCAAATCAGTCATTTATAAAAGACGCCGTCATAAAAGATACGATAAAATCAATGTTGCTGTCAAAGTTCCAAAAGAATGTTTTACCATGAATTGATTTACTTGGACCCCGACTTAAACAAGTCGATAAACTTATTCGGGTGTTACCATTTAGTGGTCAATTGTACGGAATATGTACTATACTGTGCAATCTACTAATAAAAGTTTCATCCATCCATCCATCCATTTTCTACCGCTTATTCCCTTCGGGGTCGCGGGGGGCGCTGGAGCCTATCTCAGCTACAATCGGGCGGAAGGCGGGGTACACCCTGGAGAAGTCGCCACCTCATCGCAGGGCCAAATCAAAAATCAAATGAAGAATGTCTAACACTACCTACACCGCCTTGTGAAAATGCAAAATGGTTCATTCCTCGAATACGTCACTGTTTACTCAACACAGACGTCATAAAATCATCAAAGCTCACCTTTAGGCTTCCACACACTGCGCCAACATTTTGAAACCAGGCTGAGGTGATATAAAATGATTAAAATATAAGAAATCTGTTTGTGACAGCATCGAACTAAGTTATGTTTAACTTTCACTTTTGCATCTCATAGCACATAACTGTGGTGGGTTCGAGGAACTTTGATTAAAATTCGATATTAGGTTTTAAAGACAGGTGAAGCTTAACCCCCAGTAGGTGCACTAATATTAACAATAATAATAATGATATAATTAATTTATTATATAATTCATTGATGATATTGCTACATGAATCAGCTAATCTCTACCTTCCACGAGTATGAAGGCAGAGCCCTGCCAAAAAGTTTCGGTATTGAAAACAGTTGTATTAACACTGAAACAAGTATTAAAATTGTAAAATGTTGAATTGAAAAGAAAACAGACATTCAAAAAAACTTTCTTGTATCGTATTTTTTAATGCCAAATTTTCAGAATTGGTTTTACACTTATTGTTTTTAAAGTGTCACACGTTTTTCTTTTAAAATTTAAGTTTTTCAGATTCACTTCTTGTTTTTCCCCACTTTCAATTTGCTGGCACTGTTTTTACTTGGAGGGGGATAATAAGAACATCATCTAGATATGTTAAAAGAAAACTGCACTTTTTTTGGAATTTTGCATATCATTCACAATTATTATGAGAGACATGACGACGGATGTATTTTTTTTATATATATACATTCTAAATCTGAAATAAAAGTCTGCCTAATGGAGTCAATGGAAAGTCCACTATCCCGCCCATAAAATCCAACAAATAACCATCTATTTACATTTTCATGACTTTATTATTAACCAAGATGATATTATTATTATTATTATAAGCACTAACAAAGACAAAAAAAATTTAGCGGCGCGGTGATCAGACGGAGCTAACTACCTTGTGTGGCTATATTGACGTCATCGGCTGGTGAGCTGCTTTCTCGCCTCGGAGCACGTGAATGTTTATTCCAGATCATAAATAATGCCCCTCACCTTGACAGTAGAAGGATGAGGACATCATCTGACAAGCTGGTCAACTTTGGCACACAATTTAAACCAGGAATAGGCGAGAACGACACTTGGTCTGCATTTGGGTCCACCCCAATTTGTTCTTTGCGAGGATGATGGGTCATTCTTCATCTAAATGGGAATATATGAACATCCTAGCAGTCGGCATCCTAATGACAGCAGACATTGTACAGTAAGTGATGTTTTATTCTGTTTGTTGCCTCTCATGAAGTCTGCAGTGATTAATAATCACTGATGTTGTTAAAGGAAAAAGTGAACGTTGTGATGCGTTTTTTTTAAACTAACGCGCCGCCGAATTCTTAAAATGATCAAAATACGTAAATGTTATTATAAATGATGTTATTATAAATTATGACATTACATATATACTTACATCATGTATATAAAACCTCAATGGAGGCGTTTGGATGTTTTTGTAAGGGCTTTATAAGCAGAATAGAGCGACTTCCATAAGTTCCATTAAAGGCAGACTTTTGATCTCATTTATTACAAGTCAGAATGCATAAGAAAAGAAAAACATATGTTTACTTGTCTGACATACTGATTGTGAATGATATGCAAAATTCCCAAAAAAGTGCAGTTCCCCTTTAATACCATCTGTAAAAAAATCTACATCCCAAAAAGGGTTATTTTTACTTGTGTTTTGAAAAACCTACTTTAAGTCGATGATAAGTTATTGAGTGCATGTAAATATACTTAGTGAGTGTATTGTAGGGCGGTGATAATACATTTAGGGTGGGGGTCAGCAACCCGCGGCTCTACAGCCGCATGCGGCTCTTTAGCACCGCCCTAGTGGCTCCCTGAAGCTTTTTCAAAGATGTGTAAAAATGGAAAAAGATTTAAAAAATTGTTGTTTTTTTGTTTTACGATGGCTTCTGTAGGAGGACTATCATGACACAAACATCCCTAATTGATAGAAATCCCACTGTTTATACTAAACATGCTTCACTGATTGGCGAGCACGGTTTTGTCCTACTAATTTCAGCGATCCTTGAACTCATCGTAGTTTGTTTACATGTACAACTTTCTCAGAGGCTGCCACAGAAATACACGTTTTATGCCACTCCTTATTGGTCTCATTTTGTCTACCAAACCTTTTATACTGTGCAAGAATGCACAAAGGTGAGCTTTGTTGATGTTATTGACTTGTTGGTGTGCTAATCAGGCATATTTGGTCAGTGCATGACAGCAAGCTAATCAATGCTAACAGGCTAGCTGTATGTACTTAGTATGTACTTACTGCATCATTATGCCTCGTTTGTAGGTATATTTGAGAACATTTAATTTCCTTAATGTCCTCTGTGTGTTTAGTTTATATTCGCATGTCTTATGACGTATTATCTGTATGTAATATTGGCTGCATTTCTCATAGTTGGTTGTGTGCCATGTTGTCCCAGACCACAGCAAACGTTACCCAGCTTTCAAAGATTGTAATAAATCCATTAAAAGAAGACAACCTGCCGTTTCCTTAAACTTGGACACACACATTCTGAGCCAGTAATTTCCAGAAGTTATCTCATCCTGTGAGAAGGCTCCATTTTACTAATTATTTCCAATGTTGCAAAAATGTGTAGAATAAAAATTAAAATACAACATTTCTGTCAACGAAGATTTGCGTCAGCCTTTGATAGTAGGCTGATATTGCTAGAATAGACACTTACATCATGTGTTGCCTTCATTATAACACTTACATTAGGCTTTTAATTTTTTGCGGCTCCAGACAGATTTCTTTTTTGTATTTTTGGTCTAATATGGCTCTTTCAACGTTTTGGGTCGCCGAGTCCTGCTTTAGGGTAATAATTAAAAATAGGTGATATTAAAAACCAAAAAGGGGCCACACACAACACCTTGTTAGGTTCTGGTTGTTATCATTTTTACTAGAGACGTCATTTATCGGCCGATAATATCGGCAGTCCGATATTATCGGCCGATAAATGAGTATCGGTATCGGTTTAAAAATTATCGGTATCGGTTTCAAAAAGTAAAATGTATGACTTTTTAAATCGCTGCCGTGTACACGGACGTAGGGTGAAGTACAGAGCGCCAATAAACCTTAAAGACACTGGCTTTGCGTGCCGGCCCAGTCACATAATATCTACGGCTTTTCACACACACAAGTGAATGCAATGCATACTTGGTCAACAGCCATACAGGTCACACTGACGGTGGCCGTATTAACAACTATAACACTGTTACAAATATGCGCCACACTGTGAACCCACACTAAACAAGAATGACAAACACATTTCGGGAGAACATCCGCACCGTAACACAACATAAACACAACAGAACAAATACCCAGAACCCCTTGCAGCACTAATTTTTCCGCCCACCTCAACCTCCTCATGCTCTCTCAGGCAAAGCATGTCCCAAATACCAAGCTGCTGTTTTGAGGCATGTTAAAAAAAATAATGCACTTTGTGACTTCAAAAATGTTGGCATTTTTTTCCATAACTTGAGTTGATTTATTTTGGAAAACCTTGTTACATTGTTTAATGCATCCAGCGGGGCATCACAACAAAATTAGGCATAATAATGTGTTAATTCCACGACTGTATATATCGGTATCGGTTGATTAAGAGTTGGACAATATTGGAATATCGGATATCGGCGAAAAAGCCATTATCGGACATCTCTAGTTTTTACCATTGGTAACAGACATGTCTTCTACATGATGCGTTTTGACATTCACCAACAGTTTGAAACACAAGCTACCGCCACCTACTGGGCTTAATTAGAAACAGCAACCATCCAGACAAACTGAGTAGTCTCACACATGAACAATAAATTGCTAGCTTTGACTTTCCATCGCAGGCGACGGACCGGTACTGTAGACCATCTAATTCATTATTTCCTCATTATATATATCGCTGTTCAAATCCTTGTTGATGTTGAGCATGTAGTTATCCCTAATGTGTTGCGACAGTGTTGTGGCTGCCAGCCTTGTTTGGCAAGATAAATCAAATCAAATAATTCCATTTTAGCTTGTGCTGCAATTGGGTGCCTCAACTTCTCTCTGCCGCGCTGATCTTGACACGTGTGACTTAAGTGGCCCAATGGCACTTTGACAGCTCCCCGAACACACACATTCTTGTATTTCTTACCTTCTTGAGACCTCCGGAAAATACCTCTTTAGGACCACCTTTTCTCGATATATAAAGATTTGTATTTACAACATTAATAATATATACATACTATGCGAATATAAAAAAGTTTTTAGTAAATTATTATTTTTAAAATGTTTTGATTGTAATTGGTTTTTAATCTTCATTATTTACTTCAAATTATTACAGTATGTCTCTATATACATATTTATTTTCTTTTTTTGTATTACTTTTGGCCAAAGGGGGCACATTTCAATTTCTTACACACACTTGTTATTACATATGTTGGCCAGAGGGGGAGCATTTCAATTTCTTACACACACTTGTTATTACATATATTGGCCAGAGGGGGAGCATTTCAATTTTTTTTACACACACTTGTTGTTTCATATGTTGACCAGAGGGGGAGCACTTTTAAAACCGACACAAAGTCAATTTGAAAATCCTTCCTTTTTGGGACCACCGTCATTTTGATAGATTTCACCACCAGGGGTGCTAGTGAGACATTCTCTATTAGATGCAATAGTTTTCCGTATTGGGACCATGATTTCGGTCCAAACTTGTTCACCGGTCCTCGTATGGAAGGTACTTTTCCTTGTTGATGTCTCAAGAAGGGTAGAAATACAAGAACACGCACACACACACACACACATTCATGTCTTGCCTACTTTGTGTGGGCCCACGTTTGGTTAGTAGGTTGTGAGGGCCCCCCTTTCCACTATAGCTAGAATGATGAAAAAAATAAATCTAGCACTAGATGGGAGTAGAGAGTTGCAACCTCACTTCAGAATGCAAAACACACAAAGTAAAACAAATATTTTACTTCTGTAGTTGTGAGGACCGACCGCTGTTGCTAGGTAGATTTGACCGTACACACACATAGTAATAAGTTCTGTGAGTTGGCCATTTTTAAGGACACACACACACACACACACAGACACACATGCACACACGCACGCACGCACGCACGCACACACGCACACACGCACGCACGCACACTCACCCTTCAGGGATAAGCGCATCATATTTGGAAGGCTCAAAGTTACATAACGTCTAACATTATGTAATTCCAAGCTGACAATATTGACACAGAAAACCAAGACAAGAGGAACATTTGGGTCCAAAACAAACACAATAAATGACTCAACTGTGAGGTATCTTATTTATGTACTGTAAAAAAAAAAAAAGTCAATATTATCAGCAACAGACAAGCAGCAGCTAAACCAGCTTCAAAGTAGCATGAGAGAATGTTGTTGTTTTTTCAGCCTTTGCATGAAGTGCAGCCTGCAGCTTATTCATGACAAATTAGAGGAGACTATTTGGTCAGCCTTCCTTCAACAATGCACATTAAACTCTGTGCCACCTTTCTAATTGACTGCAGCGTCTCCTCTATTACTCTTTTATTTCTGCCACTACTCCAGAAAGGTTTTTTTTTATATACTCGGGCTCTTGTGTTAGTGCAGGTATACTGTAGCGACACAGCCAGATATATTCATAGCCCGGCCGAGTCCCGGCTGAGTAAATTGAATTTGTATTTATAGAAAGGGTCTTCTGGCAGGAAATACCAGTAAAAAAAATGTTCCCGAGATGGTGGCTGCTGGTTGCAGGAGCTCTGTGCTATTGTGTGTCCTTTGTGTTCTTGATGTTTTCCTCTTGTTTATATGTGATGTTTTGTTGCCCTTTGGTTCCGGCCCCCCAGAGACTGCGCAACAAGGGCTGGCACTTTCAATACTTTTACGCTGATTTTTGGTGCTCTTTCGTGCACATTTGGATCCGCCTCGGGGGAGCCTTTTGGCCATGGCCATGTATGCACCGGAGACCAGCTGCTGGCTCTCTGCCACACCGGAGTCCGCGAGGAGAGACCGGAGGAGATGAGAAGGAAGCGCTGAGTGTCAGGATGGACGAGCTTCACAGAGCCCTGGCTGACTGATCATGTATCGAACACTTCGGTCTCCCTGGACAGATTCTCGCTCGTCTGCGCAGGCATGACTTTGGCCAAAAGCTAGTGGGCAGCCTAGAATGGAGTCTCTTTTGGTTGCTTTGTTGAATCTGTTTCGTGTGCAATATGTATAATTATTGCTCATTTTTGTTTTGTTTTTCGTTGTTTTACTTTTGTAGCTGTATGCAGAAATGGTCCCGCTTAAGGTTGCATCATCTCTGTGCTCTTTTAATGTCCTTTACGTCCCCTGTGTTTTTACATATTTTTTTTGTGAACTTTTTGCATCTGCAATGCAACCACATAATTTTCACATTGTGGGATAAATAAAGTATTTTCCATCTTTTATTATTGTAAGATGTTGAGTTAAAAAGATAGATTGATGAGGAAAACCTAAGTCGTAATCGACATCCCACTTTGGAGATGTCAATGGTTGTTAACTAACAATCATTTCAGTCAATATACATGGTTTACACTAGCATACCAAGATGCTGGTTGTTTTTGCTTTAGACAAATGGAACAGCTTTATATATCTTGACCAACATTTGATTGAATAATTTTAGCATTTAATGAAAGAAAGTGAAGAATATTAAAGCGACACCAGTATTCTTAATGTTTTTTGTATGTAGACCCCTGCCCTGCAGAGTATACTAAAATATACAACATAAGGTGGCAAAAATATTTCAAAAATGTATAAAGCAAAATATGTTCTGGACCAAAAATCACTTCATATTATCTACTGCTCGCTAGTGTTACCATATCTGAGTTATTGTGCAGAAATATGGGGAAATAACTACACAAGTACACTTCATTCACTAACTGTACTACAAAAAAGATCAGTTAGAATAATAAATAATGTTGGATATAGAGAACATACAAACACTTTATTTATTCAATCAAACATATTAAAATGTAATGATTTGGTGCATTTGCAAACAGCTAAAATCATACACAGAGCAAACTATAATCTGCTCCCCAAGAATGTACAACAATTTCTCTCAACAAAAGAGGATGAATATAAGTTTAGAGGAAAACCTAATTTAAAACATTTGTGCGCGCGTACAACATTTAAAACATTTAGCATATCAATATGTGGAATTAAATTATGGACTGAATTAAGCAAAGAAGTCAAACAATGTACTAATATGATCCAGTTTAAGAGGCTGTTCAAACTAAAAATGGTGTTACAAAATGAGGACAGGAAGTGGTTATGTGCTACTAAATTGCTGTGAATTGGAAAACAGGTAGGATTAAATAAGCTTGGCTTCTTCCTACTGCTTTTCGAACATGTAAAGAGAAATGTAAATGTGTTAACTATATGATATATCACTTGTAATTGCATACATGTTCGAAATGAATTTAAACCAACCAACCAACCAACAATGGCGGCATCCTACTCAAATTTCTTGAATGTCTTGGACATATGGATCAATTCCACCAATTTCATTATTTTTTTAAGGGAACAAGCCCTTGGAATAGGATATCGTTTATCTCGGTGCAGTCCCTTGATTTTTTAATTTCGTACGATCCATTTTAATCCTGTTTGTTGCTCTCTCTCACATTACCGCGGGACCAGTACAGCCATGTAAACAATACCTACTTCCACAATGCATTGCGAAATCACATGCCCTTTGGAGCCCTATTCAATCGATCGCAACAGGACTGTTCGGTTTGTCTTAGAACAGTGGTCGCCAAACCGTCAATCGCGATCGACTAGTCGATCTTTGGGACCCTCCCGATCGATCGCGAAAATATTAGAAAAAAAATTATTAATATGACATCAGTGACGACTGTGACACCCCACCCGGAGAATTACCAACAGACCCGCCATCAGGCAAGCATTTTAACACCTGAACATGCCTACACGCCTTGCCTCTCTCTCTTCAGCCTCTTTTCCCACGGCTCTCCACACCACGGCCACACCCCCCGAGCGTGGCCGCACGTTTCACCCGCTCGTATCGCAAACGCGCATCGCATGACGAACTCAAAAATCATCGAGCTGCAACAATGCATTAAGGCTGACTGTTGCAATGCATCAGGCATTTTCTAGCATCCTACATCAAACAACACTTCCCTCAACCACAAGTCGATGACCACCATAGGTCGTCTGCGACGGGAACTAACAAGCCAAATAATAGTCCATGAACATTGCTCCAAAGTACGGAGTTTGTGTTGATTTGTTGGGCATACAAAACTAAACATAGACATGTTTATAACACAGGAAAAACCCGCCAGGGGAACAGCTGATTTTACTACTTCTGGTTCTGACGTTAGAAAACCATGTGACTTGAGTCCCATATGTGACCATATAACAAATATACTACGGTACTAAGACTATAGTGGCCATAAACAGTTAGCTTCTACAGCAGGGGTGCCCAAAGTGCGGCACAGGGGCCATCTGTGCAGGCCTGCAAGTCATTTGCCCGAGGCACATTACCAAAAACACCAGCAAAAATTGGGAAAACAGCAAGAAACACAATGCAAAAAAGTCCAAATGTTGACATCAGCCAATAATAACGACACAAGGCTTTGTTTTATAGAAACAAAAACTAACAAAAAACAACAAAAAAATTATATATGTTTCTACACAAATCATATATATTTTTCAATAAAAAAGAATATAAACACACGGGTAGATCTTGCTTTGGTTTTAGGCTGAAACCGAGGATCTTGGGCTCGGAAAGGTTAGTGACCACTGCCTTAGAAGGTGTTTCACAGAAGGCTTCAACAGTTCGTGCTCATAGACTTTGATTGGTCAGATCTTTTCCCAGGAATAGATCTAACCAATATAAATTTATGAGCATGATTTTTCATGATTATTGACTAGACCAGATAATCCTGGGACTAAATCTTCATCAGTTCATAGAATTCAGTTGGTCAGATCTAATCCTGGGACCATCAGTTCATGCTCATTGGCTTATAATGGTCAGATCTGACCAAAATGTAAATCCAAATAAATTGTATTATTAATCTACATATACAGTATACGTGATTAATGCAATAATGGTTGGTGATTAATCACATTTTGACAGCCCTACATTTTAGTGTAATCCAGCTAATTGTTTCTGGCTCTCTATTTACTATCAAATTAATACTGTTAAAACAACTTGCAGGCCTGCAAGTCATTGGCCCGAGGCACATTACCACAAACACTAGCAAAAATTGGGAAAACAGCAAGAAACACAATGCAAAAAAGTCAAAATGTTAACATCAGCCAATAATAACGACACAAGGCTTTGTTTTATAGAAACAAAAACAAACAAAAAATAACAAAAAAATTATATATGTTTCTATACAAATCATATATATTTTTCAATAAAAAAGAAAATAAACACACGGGTGGATCTCGCTTTGGTTTTTGGCTGAGACTGAGGATCTTGGGCTCGAAAAGGTTAGTGACCACTGCCTTAGAAGGTGTTTCACAGAAGGCTTCAACAGTTCGTGCTCATAGACTTTGATTGGTCAGTTCTTGTCCCAGGATTAGATCTAACCAATATAAATTTATGAGCATGATTTTTCATGATTATTTACTAGACTAGATAATAGGGGTGTGGGAAAAAATCGTTTCGAATTCAAATCGCCATTCTCACGTTGTACGATTCAGTATCGATTCTCATTTTTTTTAAATCGATTTTTTTTTATTTTTATTAATCGATCCAACAAAACAATACACAGCAATACCATGACAATGCAATCCAATTCCAAAACCAAACCCGACCCAGCAACACTCAGAACTGCAATAAACAGAGCAATTGAGAGGAGACACAAACACG